>NC_071496.1:9314233-9650293 GCF_028500815.1 Rissa tridactyla
GCAATGTGTAAAGGTTGAGGCTGTATATGTGTTTCAAACAGCTTCCAGCCTAAATACTTCCAAGGTGATGTGGTTTGAATTTTTTCTTCTGCAATCTGCAAACCATGTTGTGTCAATTGTTGTTCAGCGAATGTTAATTTGAGGTGTCCCATTACTGGATGTTGTTAAAACGGGAAATGGTATCAATTGAGCGATTTTTTCCCCTTGAGGTATAATGCAAGGAGGTTTTGGAGTCCAGGCCATGATTTTTATTTCCCCTTTATAATCTGAGTCTATAACACCAGGCAGTACAAACAATCCTGTGCAAATTGTAGAAGAACGGCCAATTAAAAGAGCTGCACTATTTCTTGGCAACATCCCATAGTCCCCCGTAGGCAAAAGCTGTACACTAGTATCTGTTATTATGGTTGGTTCGGAGGTGGCCAGGTCCAAACCCGCACTTCCTGCAGTGGCAGGTTGTAGGCCGGTGACACATTATAGAATCATAGAATCATAGAATTGCTAGGGTTGGAAGGCACCTTAAAGATCATCTAGTTCCAACCCCCCCTGCCATGGGCAGGGACATCTCCCACTAGATCAGGTTGCTCAGAGCCCCATCCAGCCTGGCCTTAAAAACTTCCAGGGATGGGGCCTCCACCACCTCTCTGGGGAACCTGTTCCAGTGTCTCACCACCCTCATGGTGAAGAACTGCTTCCTAACGTCCAGTCTGAATCGACCCATCTCTAGTTTTAATCCATTCCCTCTAGTCCTACCATTACCCGACATCCTAAAAAGTCCCTCCCCAGCTTTCTTGTAGGCCCCCTTAAGACACTGGTAGGCCACTATAAGGTCTCCTCGGAGCTTTCTGTTCTCCAGACTGAACAACCCCAACTCTCTGAGTCTGTCCTCATAGGAGAGGTGCTCCAGCCCTCTGATCATCCTCGTGGCCCTTCTCTGGACACGTTCCAGCATGTCCATATCTCTCTTGTAGTAGGGGCTCCAGAATTGGATGCAGTACTCCAGGTGGGGTCTCACGAGAGTGGAGTAGAGGGGGAGAATCACCTCCCTCGACCTGCTGGCCACGCTTCTCCTGATGCAGCCCAGGATACGATTGGCTTTCTGGGCCGCTGGTGCACACTGACGGCTCATGTTGAGCGTCTCGTCCACCAGCACCCCCAAGTCCTTTTCTTCAGGGCTGCTCTCAAGCCAGTCACTGCCCAGCCTATATCGGTGCTTGGGATTGCCCCAACCCAGATGGAGGACCTTGCACTTGGTCTTGTTGAACTTCATGAGGTTGGCATGGGCCCACCTCTCCAGCCTGTCAAGGTCCCTCTGGATGGCATCCCTTCCCTCCAGCATGTCAGCCACCCCACACAGCTTGGTGTCATCGGCAAACTTGCTGAGGGTGCACTCTATGCCACTGTCCATGTCGCTGACGAAGATGTTAAACAAGACCGGTCCCAGTACTGATCCTTGAGGGACTCCACTTGTCACTGGCCTCCACTTGGACATGGACCCATTGACAGCCACTCTTTGGGTGCGGCCGTCAGGCCAGTTCTTTATCCACTGAATTGTCCGTCCATCAAACCCATATTTTATCAGCTTGGAGACCAGGATGTCATGCGGGACAGTGTCAAAGGCTTTGCTCAGGTCCAGGTAAATGATGTCATTTGCTCTCCCCTTGTCTATTGATGTTGTGACCTTCTCATAGAAGGCCACCAGGTTTGTCAGGCGCGGTTTGCCCTTGGTGAAGCCGTGTTGATTGTACCCAATCACCTCTTCGTTATTCTTCTGCCTCCAGGAGGATCTGCTCCATAATCTTACCAGGCACGGAGGTGAGACTGACTGGCCTATAGTTCCCTGGTTCCTCCTCCTTTCCCTTTTTGAAAATGGGGATTATGTTTCCCCTTTTCCAGTCAGTGGGGACCTCACCAGACTGCCATGACTTTTGGAATATAATAGAGAGCGGTTTAGCAACCTCATCCACCAGTTCCCTCAGTACCCGTGGGTGTATCCCATCAGGTCCCATGGACTTGTACGCTTTCAGGTTCATCAGATGGTCACGAACCTGATCTTCACTTACGATGACTAACTTCTCTTCTAAGGCTTGGGAAAACTCCACTTTTGGAAGACTCTAGTGTCTGAATTCGTGAAAATATTTACTTTATAGCCAGCTAGGCTCTGTGGGATTCAAGGTCTCAGTGTTTTCAAGCCTTGCCAAGTGCAGGGATGAGGAGGAGCAAGGCCCGGGCACTTGACCCAGGCTGGCCAACAGGATTATTTCATACCATGAACGTCACATTCAATATAAATTAGAAAGTTTGCTGCATAGTCTCTCTCTCCCTTGATGGCGGCAGTCCAAAGAACTTCTTGCCATGGTGCCAGTCCCTTGAGGCCTTCCCTTCCTTCTGAAGCCATTGCGCTCGCAGTGTCTGACATTTGTTGTCTGCTGTTGAGAGTGCACAGCTTCCTGCTGGTATAATTGGCTGAGTATAATTCTTGCGTATCTTATATTAGTATCGGGATTAATACTGGTTCTTTAGTATTATTGTTAATTATTTAGTTTTATTCTATTAAATTTATTTATATTTCAACCCTTGTGTTTCCTTGCTTTCCCCAATTCCCCTTTCCAGTTGGGGAGGGGTCATCGGGTGATAGAATAATTGTCTAAACAACAATAAATTGTTATGGGGTTTCTCAAACCATAACACTGGGAGAAAGGTATGGGTGGCAGTGGGAGATCGCGACCACCGACTCAATTGGAGACTGAATTGGACTACCCTCCCACGGTACTGGAGCATGTGCACATCAGTTAAAGGACCTTGTAACTTTAAATGAAAGTGAGAGACTGTACTAATCAATAGAAATTGTTAAGATAAGGTACTAACCACTAATTATAATTAAGTTTGTGTATTTCTGTGTTTTGAACCATATAAATATTCTGAGGAGCTCATAGGCCAGTGTGCTAGCTTTGTGGATTACCACCTAGCACCCATCTCTGCAGAAATGAAGTAAATAGATAATACCTCTACTCCGTGTGTATATTGGCGTCTGCACACCGGGTAAACAACCCCGCTTTGGGACAACAGTTTCTGGCACCCCAGGTGGGACTGTGCTGACAACCTTGCCCAGATCGTCTTGCTGTACCCGACAAGGAGCAGCGACCCGACTGGATTCCAGCGCGCACCGACCTTTTCATCAGGGATTCCATGGGCTCCTCTCCTGCAGTCAGGCAGTAAGCGACACAATGGTGCAATGCTACTGAAAAGCAAATACGAGGAAAGGGGTATAGGGGTGAAATCTCTTGGGTAGCAGGTACCACTTGGTAAAAATTGCTCTTAACATTGCGGCGCTTAAGTAATATCTGTTTTGTTTGAAGTTTGCCTCTACACATTGTTTTAAAAATGAAGGGAAACATCCCTCATTTAAATTGTTTCGATTCATGTACGCATTGGGTTCAGTTCGGTCAGCTCTCAACACTAGGTGGGAGAGTCCCGCACCAGGAGCTTAAATTTGATAAACGACGGGAGACGTCCCTCATTTTAGTGTGTGTAGAGACATTGTGTAATCTTTTTCGGTACTGAAATGGGCGCTGCTGCTTCCCATGAGACACCCCCTTGCTCTCCTCTAGGATGCATCCTGAAAAATTGGAATAAATTTGGAGGGGATCCCATGACTAAAAATATGTTAATATGATATTGTAATCAATGGTGGCCACAATATAAATTGGAAGAGGGTGAAAATTGGCCTGAAAATGGATCTTTAAAATACAATACTGTGGAGGAATGGCTGAGTGAGAAGGGACATGACCTGATTGCGATGAACAATCCAGCCTTTCACATGAGCCTTGAGGAGAAGCCTGTTTAACTACAGGCCCGAATGTGACCGTGAACTCTCCTTGAAATTCTTCAAGGAGCAGAAGTAACAAGGCGGTAAACAAGATAAGAGAAACCACATCTGTGAATAGAGAAAGTTAGTTGTGCTACATAGCAAGGGGTGGACACAGGACGTGTACCAATGAAATAATTGCCTTAATCACATAAACATAGGTTGTAAACCAATCACATATCTGTTGCTAACGCTTGTTCTTATTGCCTGTCTCTATATACTCTGTGAAAACTTGAATAAAGGGAGAACGATCATACTCATATTGAGACTCCATCGTTACTCCGGGTCCGTCTCCCACTCCAACACAATACTATATTGCAATTGATGTTGTTTTGTCTGAGAACTGAAAAATGGGATGAAATACCTTATGTGAATATGTTCTTTGCTTTAAGAAATTATTGGGATGCTCGGATAAAATGTGGTCTGGTGGATTCTAAACATCAAATTGGAATATATGAGTTAAGTAAGAAAGAGAGTAAAAGGGAAAATGCTTGTTATACCAGTCATAAATTGAAAGAAGCTGAATTGGAAGATACGGATGAGGATATCCAGCTGTTGGTAGCTCCCCTGGGCCGACCAAAATCTGACAGTTTAAATGATGAGGGAGACAAAATTACAAGCCCCATAGCTGGAAGAACAAGGGGACAGAGACCCATAATTCAAGCTCCCCTCAGACAGGCTGTAGGGCCTGAAGGAACACCAGTATACATGCATGTACCTTTTACTACTTCTGATTTATTGAACTGGAAACAGGCGGTTGGACCTTACCAAAGTAACTCAGAGAAAATGCATAGTACAGTTAAAACTCTAATGATGACTCATAATCCTAATTGGGGAGATGGACAGGTTCTTCTGGAATATTTGCTTAACTCTGAGGAAAAGAGAACGGTTTTGGAAAAGGCTAGAGAGGGACTGACCGAACTGCATGGGGGAGTGCCTGCTGTCGATAGTTATCTCCCAAAAGAGGACGCGGGGTGGGATCTGAATACAAGCGGAGGATTACAAAGGGTAAAGGAATATCAGAAGTTAATTTTATATGGGATTCAGCATGGAGTTGAGAAATGCAAAAATTAGTCTAAGCTGTATGAGGTAAAGCAGGGAGATAAGGAAACATCGGCAGCTTTTTATGAGAGATTGTGTGAAGCAGCTCAGAAATGAACAGATCTGGATCCAGAGGATGCTAGTAATTTAAAGTTGTTTAACATGCTGTTTATTGGCCAAGCGGCAACAGATATAAGAAAGAAATTGCAGAAGGTGGAGGGCACAGATGGCATGACAATCTCACAGCTATTGTCAAGTGCGTATAAGGTGTATAATAATCAGGATGAAGTAGAAGAGAAGGAGAAGCGAGGACAAGCAAGGCTGCAGGCTTCTTTGCTGGCTGCCTTGACCGGAGGACAAGAAGCAGGGAGATGTAGAGGAAATATGCAGAGTGGATCTCAGGGCCAAGGAAGGAACTGTGAGAATTGTAATGGAAATCATTGTGCCATTCCCCTGGGACCAAATCAGTGTGCATATTGTAGGCAAGAGGGACATTGGAAGAGAGAGTGTCCGCGCCTTTTGAACAGTCAGGAAAGAAAGATCAGACAAGTGATGGGGGTCATGGCAGAGACTGGATTGGACTGAAGGGAACTGGAGGAATTTATTGAAGTTTCCCCAGCCGATCCTCTGGTTCCAGTTAAGCTGGGGAATGAAATAATAGATTTTTTCATTGACAGCAGAGCCACATACTCAGTTGTAACTAGCTGTAAGGGACCCTTGAGTAAAACTAAGATAAGCGTTGTTGGTGCAACAGGGAAAAAGACTTTAAGGCCATTTTTACAGCCTATGGAATGTTCAATTGGAGATAGTAAATTAGTTCATGAGTTCCTCTATATGCCAGAATGCCCCCTCCCCTTGCTTGTATGGGATTTACTTTGCAAACTGAATGCACAACTAACCTTTTCTGAAGACTCTGTTCAGTTGCATATTCCTCCAGAAGCTGCCTGGAAAGCCCAGATATGTCTGTTAACCAAAAAGGATCCCAACGAAGAAATGCATATTCCAGAGGAAATATTGAATGCAGTCATACCTCTGATGTGGGCATTGAAGATACCTGGATGAGCAAAGAATGTGACTCTGGTAAAAATTGAACTGAAACCAGGAATCACGGAATCATGGAATCACGGAATCTTCAGAGTTGGAAGGGACCTCTAGAGATCATCTAGTCCAACTCCCCTGCCAGAGCAGGATTGCCTAAAGCACATCCCTCAGGGCTGCATCCAGGCAGGTCTTGAAAATCTCCAGAGAAGGGGACTCCACACCCTCCCCGGGCAGCCTGTTCCAGTGCTCTGTCACCCTCACTGTAAAGAAGTTTTTTCTCATATTTGATCGGAACTTCCTATGTTCCAGCTTGTGCCTGTTACCCCTCGTCCTGTCACTGGGAACCAATGAAAAGAGTCTGGCACCATCCTCCTTCAACCCACCCTTTAGATACTTGTAAACATTAATCAGGTCCCCCCTCAACCTTCTCTTCTCCAGGCTAAAGAGTCCCAGCTCTTTCAGCCTTTCCTCATAAGGGAGGTGCTCCAGTCCCATAATCATCTTGGTTGCCCTCCGCTGGACTCGCTCCAGTAGTTCCCTGTCCCTCTTGAACTGGGGAGCCCAGAGCTGGACACAGTATTCCAGTTGTGGCCTCACCAGTGCAGAGTAGAGGGGGAGAATGACCTCCCTTGACCTGCTGGCCACACTCTTCCCTATGCAGCCCAGAATTCCGTTGGCCTTCTTGGCCACAAGGGCACATTGCTTGCTCATGGATAATTTACTGTCTACCAGGACCCCCAGGTCCTTCTCCTCAGAGCTGCTTCCCAGCATGTCCGCCCCTAACATATACTGGTGCTTAGCATTCTTCCTTCCCAGGTGCAGGACCTTGCACTTGCTTTTGTTGAACCTCAGTAGGTTCTTCTCTGCCCAGCTCTCCAGCCTGTCCAGGTCACGCTGGATGGCAGCACGGCCCTCTGGAGTGTCGGCCACCCTTCCCAGCGTGGTATCATCAGCAAACTTGCTGAGGATACACTCTGTGCCCTCATCCAAGTCATTAATGAATATATTGAACAAAATTGGTCCAAGTATTGACCCCTGAGGGACACCACTCGTTACAGGCCTCCAACTGGACTCTGTGCCGCTGATCACAACCCTCTGGGTTCTGTCACTCAGCCAGCTCTCGATCCACCTCACTGTCACCTCGTCTAGCCCATACTTCCTCAGCTTCCTAATGAGGATGTTATGGGAGACAGTGTCAAAAGCCTTGCTAAGGTCAAGGTAGATGACATCTACGGCTCTCCCCTCATCCAGCCAACCCGTTATAACATCATAGAAAGCTATCAGATTGGTCAGGCATGATTTGCCCTTGGTAAATCCATGCTGACCACTTCCAATAACTTCCTGTTCCTCTATGTGTTTGGAGACGACATCCAGAATGAGTCGCTCCATTACCTTCCCAGGGACAGAGGTGAGACTAACCGGCCTGTAGTTCCCTGGGTCCTCCTTCTTGCCTTTTTTGAAGATTGGAGTGATGTCAGCCTTCCTCCAGTCCTCAGGCACCTCTCCTGTTCCCCATGACCTTGCAAAGACAATGGAGAGTGGTCTAGCGATAACATCTGCCAGCTCTCTCAGCACTCGCGGGTGCATCCCGTCAGGGCCCATGGATTTATGAATGTCCAGCTTGGCCAAGTGGTCTCTGACCCGGTCCTCCTCAACTAAGGGAAAAATCTTCCTCTCTCCAGACCTTCCCCCTTGCCTCCAGGGTATGGGATTCGTGAGGGACGGCTTTATCAGTGAAGACCAAAGAAAAGAAGGCATTCAGTAGCTCTGCCTTCTCTGTGTCTTCCACCACTAGGGCACCCGTCTCATTCATCAGTGGACCTATATTTTCCCTAGTTTTCCTTTTTCTGTTGATATACTGGAAAAATCTCTTCTTGTTGTCTTTAACTGCAGTGGCCAAGCTGAGTTCTGATTGAGCTTTGGCCCTTCTAATCTTCCCCCTGCATAGCTTTGTTATATCTTGATAATCCTCATAAGTTGCTAAGCCCCTTTTCCAGAGAATGTAAGCCTTCCTTTTTTTCCTGAGGTCCAGCCAAAGCTCTCTATTTAGCCAGGCTGGCCTTCTTCCCCGTCGGCTCGTCTTTCGGGACATGGGGATGGCCTTCTCCCGTGCTTCTAAGAGCACCTGCTTGAAGTATGACCAGCCTTCCTGGGCACCTTTGCTCTTCAACACTGCCTCCCAAGGGACACTCTCAACCATGCTCCTAAACAGGCTAAAGTCTGCCCTTCGGAAATCCAAGGTGGCAGTTTTGCTGGCTCCCCGCCTCCCTTCACCAAGAATTGAAAACTCTATCATTTCATGGTCACTCTGCCCAAGACGACCTCCAACCTTTACATCCCCCACAAGACCTTCTCTGTTAACAAACAGTAGGTCCAGTAGGGCACTTCCCCTAGTAGGTTCCTTCACCAGCTGTGTTAGGAAGTTGTCTTCCACACACTCCAGGAACCTCCGGGACTGTTCCCTCTCTGCTGTGTAGTATTCCCAGCGGACATCCGGGAAGTTGAAATCCCCCACAAGAACAAGGGCAGATGATCGCGAGACCTCTGCCAGCCGCTTATAGAATACTTCATCGGTTTCTACATCCTGATTAGGGGGTCTATAACAAACTCCCATCATGATATCTGCCTTGTTGGCCTTCCCCTTGATTTTTATCCATACACACTCAACACTGTCATTCACACTGTTGAGTTCTAGACATTCAAAACCGCCCCTAACATAGAGGGCCATCCCACCACCTCTCTTCCCTTGCCTATCTCTTCTGAAAAGCTGGTAGCCATCAATTACAGCACTCCACTTGTGTGTGTCTTCCCACCACGTTTCCGTGATGGCAACCACATCATAGTTTCCCTGCTGCATGATGGCCTCCAGCTCCTCCTGTTTATTCCCCATGCTGCGTGCATTAGTGTAGATGCACTTCAGTTGGGTTAATTGTCCTGCCACTTTCTTGGGGGGACAGGCCCTGATTTGCACCTGATCATTCTCGGACACTACTGTAGTTACCAAATTATCACTACTCCTTGTGTCTATGCTGCCACACAATTCACTATCCCCCACCATCGCTGAGACAGGCTGCAAGACCTTGCTATCACTTTTACCCATGAGCACTGCTATGTTGCTCCCAGGCACCACTTTTGTGATCCTGGTTTCGTCCCCATCCCCCATCAAACCTAGTTTAAAGCCTTATGGATAAGCCCTGCTAATTCTTGTCCCAGTCTCTTTCTTCCCCTTCGGGTTAGGCTTCCCCCACCTGTTGCCAGCATGCCTGGTTTCCTGTAGATCAGCCCATGTTCAAAAAAGCCAAAGTCCTGCCGGACGCACCAGTCGCGGAGCCAGGAGTTAATTTGCTGGCTCCTCCTATTTATCCCCTCGTCTACCCCTGCAAATGGTGGGATAGAGGAGAACACTATTTGTGCTCCCGATCCCTTAACCAGCCGTCCCAGGGCCCTAAAGTCATTCTTCATTGCCCTCAGACTTCTGGTACCTACTTCGTCACTGCCTACCTGAAATATCAGTAGCGGATAGTAATCTGATGACTGGACCAGGGAAGGGAGTTTCCTCCGTATGTCCTTAATTCTGGCCCCAGGGAGGCAGCTGACTTCCCTGTGGGATGGGTCCGGTCTACAGATAGGGCCCTCTGTTCCTCTCAGAAGGGAGTCACCTACTACAATAACCCTTCTTTCTGTCTTTGTTGAGGACGTCCTGAGGCGTGGGAGTGAGCGATGAGCACTGGGCATTTCACTGGATGGATCAGCTTCTCCATCCTCAATCGCCTGGTCCTCAATTTCCAGAGCCTCATACCTATTACGTAAGGGCAGTTGGGATGGTGAGGGGGGCCGTGAGAGGTTTCGCTTACCTCTCCGAGGAGGGATCTGACTCCACTCCCCCTTATCCCTTGAGTCCTCTCCTTCTGCCTGGTGACAGGAGGGAAGTGGGTCATCCACTTCTGATAGAGCCTCTTCCTGCTGCCTTTGCCTCAGGGTATGGCTCCACCAATCTATTTCGTTTTCACAGTCTCTAATACTTCTTAACCTTTCTACCTCTTCCTTCAGTTCAACCACCTTCCTGAGCAGATCATTTACTTGATCGCACCGTATGCGCACAGTGTCTCTGGATCCCTGTGGGAGCAGTGCCAGACTCAGGCATTCATTACAGCCCGAGACCTGCACAGCCACATGCTTGCAGAGGAGCTCAGTCTGAGTTCCCACGTTCTTCCTCGCAGAAGCTTTTGACTGTTTTGCAGCCATGTTCTTTTCTCGTGCCGGGAGATGGAGGATCTCTGCTGTTCGCTTCCCTCGCGCCCTGAGCCGGTGCCCTTGCACGCCGATGTTCCTCTGCTTGTGGTTGCCCAGCTTCTGCTTACCTTAGACTCAAGGCTTCCAGTGACCCACCGTACGAAATGCTGCTCCTTGTTCGTTCGCTCGCTCGCTCGCACTGCGGTGCCGCCCTGGGTGACCCACGTAGGCCACCCGCGTGCTGGGTGCGCAGCGGCCGGCCGCTGCGCTCCGGGACCACCCGTTTAGAGCTGCCGCGTGTGACGCTGACTCCGCCCCTGCCGCGCCAGCAGCCCGCCCCCAAGCCGCCGACCTCGGCACGAGCTAGCCTCCCGGCGGCTAAAGTATCCCATTAAGTTAGAGGCACAGAAAGTATTAGAAATTATAATAAGCTCCTTTTTAGAGCATGGACTGTTACAGGAGTGTCAATCAGAATTTAATATTCCTATTTTACCTGTAAGGAAACCTCATTCTTCGGAATATAGATTGGTACAGGACTTACGAGAAATTAATGCAAGGATGGTAGACATCCATTCTGTGATTCCGAATACGTACACCCTCCTTGCTACAATCCCTAACAGTAATACTTATTTTACAGTATTGGATTTAAAGGATGCCTTCTTCTGCATACCTGTGGACGAACAGAGCCAGACCATCTTTGCCTTTGAGTGGGAAAATCCAACTACCGGACGAAAAACACAGCTCTGCTGGACTGGAGTTCTAAAACAAGGGGTAATTCCTGGGGAATACGGATACTAATACATCTACTGGTAATGGTAGATACCTTTTCTGGTTGGCCAGAGGCTTTCCCCTGTCATACCAACAAAGCAACGGAGGTAATTAGAATTTTATTGAAAGAAATCATCCCTAGATTTGGTGTTCCAGAAGGTATTTCCTCTGATAATGGATCCCATTTTATTGCAGAAACAGTGCGGGGAGTTTCCAAATTTCTAAATGGGATTTACATACTCCTTAGAGGCCACAGTCTAGCAGCGAAGTAGAAAGAATGAACCAAACCCTAAAAAGACAGATTCCCAAGGTACATCAGGAAACCCAAATGAAATGGGTAGATGTTCTACCCATAGCATTAATGAGGGTACTAATTACACCCAGAGTGAATCCCCACATACCCCCTTAGGTCACTTGGTTCTTGGGGCAATTTCCCCCTACCTGGGCCAAGTAACAACCCAACATAAAACAGTAAAGAATGCGAAGGACAATGGACCAGAATGTTATGGCAACCCCTTAGCACACCTGGTTCCCATGTCCCCTATCACTTGGAAACATTATCGATAATCGATCACCCCCTGACAGTACCTGAATCGTGGACCAAAGAGAGGGGTGATACCAGAACTTCAAGATCTAGCAAGTTCTGGGCTTACACAACTGGTGGAAAGTACCAGAATATCCCATTGTCAGAGTTGGGTGGGAGTAGAAAAGGACCTGATGAAAGTAATTTGTCTCGGACCCCCTAAAAAAGGACACTAGCATGACCCTTTGAGCTCTCCTGGATTGCAGCAGGCTGTGACCAGGATCTCCCCTGAGTTGGGACACCGCTCAGGTAAACAACTCGAGTTAAAGGACCAGGGCGAGTCAACCTCCTTGAGTCTCAATTATCTGCCTGCTGAGGAATGCTGATGCATTGTGAGTATTTACTCTAAGCTGGAGAAGAGGGAAATTTTAACTATAGGCTAGCCTCTCTCTCATCCACCTCTCTATATATGTGTTTCTGATATACACGTTAGCTTTTATGAGTGTGGGTGTTCATATATTTTACTGGATCCAAATATTTTCTGTCTCCTTGTCTGTGTGTTTATATATTTTTGTGTTCATACACATACATATTGATATACAAAAAGGGGCACCCATTGGCTCACTGGAGTCGCCCACTGCAAAGGGACCTTGGTCCTAGCAGTTAGACTCAGGTGGTATATATGTGATTGGCCAATCAGAATGACAGATGCCCCCCCCCAAAGAGAGGAGAGGAAGAGAGAAAGGGATTTATGAGTTTAGAAAAAAACTAAACTACTTTAATGAAATAATAAATAATAATAAAATAAAATTTTAAAAAAAGTGTAAAATATATACAAACCCGTATCCAGCTCCCAGGATGACGATCGCGTCACCAGCAGGCACAGGGAAAGTCCCAGACTGGAGTCATTGATGAGCAAGAGCTGGATTCCGGATCTGGAGTCAGGAATGCTCGGATCGGGATCAAAAGCAGACGAACAGACAGGGTCCTCCTCAGACATCGGCCATTGAAGAAAAAACGAGCCAGAGCCGCCTTGCCCCTTTGCTCCCTCAGCTTTTATACTGAGCATGGGGCAGATGGGATGGAATGCCCTGTTGGTCAGTTTTGGGTCACCTGTCCTGTCCGCTCCTCCCTGCAGGTGGGACCCCTCTGCGCTGCTCCGCTTCCGACCCTCTAACGGGGCAAACAGCGAAGTGAGCTGACCTTGGATGTTATAGCAATAAGTCTAAGCAAGAGCCTCTGTGCGTACCATTCCTTGGCACAAACTGGCTTATCCCTCTGAGAGTGAACAGTGTCTGAACAATGCACTGTTAATTTCAGACTTTAGTCGGTTAGAAGAGGCCCAGCTAAAAAGTAAAACTACAAACCAGAAAATTGGTTCTGTTTTACCTCAAACCAGGACAATCTTATGTGCATATAAATAAGATGCAACCCCTACTAAGGATATGGTTCTTTCTTCCTAATGTTTGGATATATCTTTTTTTGGATTGACATGGCAATTTCTCCCTTTATACCAGGCTACCATTTTCCCAAACAGGCCTTCTTTCTGTGCTCCTGGAGATGGCTTTTGAAACTGAAGGCTGCATCCAGCTTTTTAAATGTCCTTGTCTCCCCCCCTCCAAAGATTCTGCTGGAAATACCAGGCAAAGGGGAAAGAAGAGCTGCCCACAAAAAACATCGTATGGGAATAGGTGGAAGAGCAGGGGTTCAGAGCAGATGGGATTCAGGATTACTATAGACCATATCCCATCCACACTGCTTAGTAGGTGACTGGCTTGGAAGCAAGGATGTACACAGTTCTCTCCCTTTCCTCAGAACAACCAAACTCACCACACAGAATCATTCTTTTTTTCTCTGTTTGCCACAAATTATGTCAGCTCCATTTTTGTGGCACACAGCAAATACTCTCCTAAATAAGTTTAAAAGATAAAGACATGAGGTTAAGGTTTGCTCTGTGACCATGCTGCAAAACCAAAAGACTGAAGTTATTCTGATAATGGCATTCCATATTTGACCTATATGTTGACTACTGTAACTCAGGAAAGGTTTTAAATAATACCTGAATGGAAATTTTGAATGCCAAATTTATTATTTTTATTTTAGAAGGTAAATACCTTTAGTCAGAGCAAATATAAAGATAAGACTTTCACACAGAATTTATTTTTTAAAAATGCTGTCAAATTTGAGATGCACCAAAATATACTGGAGAATTTCAAAGCAATCATCTACAAAAGAGGATTTGTCCACCACTGAGTGAATACCTACCTAATTGTGATTTCTTCTTATTTACTTACCAAGATTTTTCTAGTTCTGCATGTTTTATTATTATGTTTTGAGTCAGGACACTTTCAGGATGGTTGAGGTATTTTCTGCAACCAATGTGAGGTGTATCTAGGACACTGAAGGACCTGCTAACATTTTACTTGGTTTTGTGGCCTTCTTCAATCCCACATTAACATAATGGAGAAATTCTTCACAACCATATAAAAGTAATGCCTGAAATGCACAAGCCCCTAAATGATACCAGAAGTGTAAGAAGCAAAAAGCCTTGCCATACTGCTGCAGCAAGAATCAAAGTTAATTGGGGAGGGGAATAGCACCATTTGAAAAACCTGAATGAAAGAAAGAAGTCCTTTTCTTCTGGTTTGGTGGACTTGAGTGTTACTTACCAGTAAGTGGACCTGTGTTTTTTTTCTTCCTGTCTCCATGGTGAACTTGGCTTTGATTATTCCTTGTGCATTCATAACCAATACTGTGCCAATAGTCCACCATTTTAGGTCAAGCAACAATAGTTAATGTACTACCTGAAATCTTAGTTTCCTACAGGTATGAAGTTTACTAAAATTTGGGATGTAAATATATAAAATTTAAACTACAGCAGCTGAAACATGATAAATGAATGTATTTATTTGTTCAATTCAGCATTAAAATTATGCAATGAGAGCTGCAAAGTCTTTGAAATTTATCCTGCTTCAGTTAAAGGAAATAAAAATTGTTGACTTGAAGTGGAAGTTGATGGGGCCCTGACTTTGAACCAGTAAATCAGTTTTGAAAAGATGCTATAAGGCTTTTGTTTGAATGGCTATATTTATGTTGAAATGGCTACTGTGTTCCAATGCAGCAGCAAAATTATGCAGAATGCAGATCATGTAAAAAAAGATTATCTTTTGTTAATGAGGCTGTTAGTGCAAATGTAGCTTATTTTTGTAGAAACTAGTTTATTTTAACTGAGTTTTCTTGTTTCAGAAACAGAGGAATGGACTGACCCTGTTCTGTAATGTGCATTTGATAAAGGCTGTTTATCTGACTTGCACAAAACAGAGTCTACTGGGAATGCAAAAATCCACGTTTTGTCTTTTCAGTCTTGCATAATTTTTATATGTGGCACAAGGAGACAGAAGCTGTACAGATGATGTTTTTTTTTCTTCTTGTGATGTTTTTCCACTAAAATATCATTAAGTTCTTACAAATGTATGGCTCATAATTCCAGTCCTATGACTTAACATCATATTTCCTGTCTCTCTAACTCAATTGACTTATTTATCCTTTCTAACTCCTGCTGATACCTGAGCAGAAATGTGATGATACTGAATATACCTGTCAGAGTAGAATCATCAGTCACTGCCTGGCATGACTGCAACATGAAAAGTCCCAGCAGAGAGAAGATAGACAGCTTCTAATTGTACTCCTCCACCAAGAGGAGTTGCCTATAATATATATGTTGCCTATAATACCAATTGCTGTCATGGTTTTGAAAAAGCTGAGAAAAAGAGAGGATTTTTCTTTTTCTTTTCTATTTTTTTATTTTTATCTGAATTCTCTTTTTCTTGTAAATAGTGGGTATAAATTTGTCTCTCTTGTTTAGTTGCATTACTGCTGAAGGAACCCCACCCATCATTTAATTCTGCACCAAAAATTTTGCAGCAACATGCTGGAGATTTGCACTGTTGAGTCTCTAGAGCATAAAACTGACAGACACAGTCTCACCCTCACTACCAAGATAGAGACAAGGGGAACATCATGTGGGTAGGAAAATAGCTAAGGAAGGAAGTTTATAAGGACAGATGAGGAGTGAAGGATATGGTTAGAGAGAAGCTCTCTTTTTCCCAATGTGTCTATTTAAAATATGCAAGAAAATTATTTGCAATCTTCATCTTGGTGTAGATAAGAATTGCACCCATAGCATCACTAGATGCTAACCAGAAGGTTAAGTGAGCTCTATGGGATGGGCTACTGCACTTGTTCCCAAGAGAACATTAAGTTTAGAGAATGCTGTCATGCCCAAAGCTACCATGTACGGCTCTGCAGAATGGATATTTTACATTAGTGAATGACAGTAATTTTGAAAGCCAGACTATCACAGATTAGTGTCAGATGCTTATTGCCTGATATACAAGCAAAGCCCAGGCACAACAGCACTGCTCTCCAGACTCTGAGGGAACATCAGCTATTTAGCACTGGCATTCTGAACTCCTGCTGACATTGTCATTAATCTAGATTTGTCATCACGCTGTGTAATGAGAGGGGACCAAACAGGTGAGTGTTTAGCTGCTCCATGTAGAATGCAGTATTGTATTTGCATCTCATTTTATCCTCATTTGGGTTCCTAGGCATTCATGGTTTTGCTTGTTTTATTTACAAAACAGATCATGATTGGCAGTAACTGGCCACAGACAGCTTTGCCAAGTTCCCCAAAATTTGTCTCTTACATCTGGTTACTATTCAAAGATGATTTTTTTCTCCTCTGATGTGCTTTCCTAAATGGAGTAATTGCTTCAGACTCTACATTTAGTCTGTGTGTTATCTGTGCTAATAAATAGAAGCTTTGGACATCTCACAAGGTATTTAAAGAGCACTGTAATACACTTTACAAAGACCATAAACAACTAGTCAATTCTTTTCTCTAAAATAAAAAGGCAGCTGGTTGCTAAATCTGGTTTTGCAAAAGATTTGCTAAAATGCTGGGTTTAGTATTACTTGTGACCTAAAAAAATTATATCTCAGCAGCCGTTTCAATCTTGGCGTGCTTCCACCACTTTGTTTATATATATTTTCAGTTATAGTACTGGATATCACCACTCAGGTAAAATTTCCAAGGAAGACCAATGGGATTTCACAGAAAATAAATTAACCTAGAATTAAAGGATATAATGCTCATAATCCTTCTTTTGGCATAGAGTTGAGCCAGGAATTTAAGGGTAAGCCTTTGACCAGATGTCTGCTGTTCTCCCACCAGACCCTTACAGTTAAGACTCCAGTTTAGACAGAGAAAATTATTGGGATGCTGCTATAACAGTCATCACTTTTTCATCAGTGTAGTGGATGAATACACAGTTTCTATGTCTTTGAAGATGCTAAAGAAGGTGGATGCTTTTATGAAGAGAAAGAGGAGGGGGTGTAACTTGGAATTACTGAATGAAATACACACAAAAAGTTACACTGAGAAAGGAATGGATGCTCTTTTGCCAGAACACATAGCAGAGTAGATGAACCAAATATGAAAAAAGGAAAACCCTTGCCTTCTGAAGGGCAAGGAGATATTTATTTTTTTAATCTTTATTTAACTTCAAAGGCTCCGTTACTGATTCTTCTTTTCAGGACTTGGTAAACTGGCTGTAAAAATATGCATTTTTGGTTTGTACTGCAGGAATAAACTCCAACCACATGAATTCTCTTACTCCCACTGTATTATTTTTTTTAGTCCTGATTTCCAAGGCATCTTTGAGATGATTATCAATAAATAACAGCCAGTAACTGGCTACATAATGTTACCTATTTTTCCTTTCATCATTTGGTGAAAAATCTGCACAAACTACATAGAACAGTGCCAGCAGAAAAAAATGCCACTTGTTTCACTGAGACAGATGCATGCTGATAAATATAGATTTTATAGAATTGCTAGTTTATAAGTTTATAGGATTCATTTCCACTGGTTCTCAGGGGGTCTTTCTTATTCCCCATGCCACTGTCTTTCATTTGCACAAAATAGGCAGGAGAAGCTTTACGTTCATAATGCCTGTCAAAAGATTTTAGGTGGATCAACTTATGAAGAGTATAGGCAAGAACCAGCAGCAGAAACAGTGACATAACCAATCCCATAAGTATTGCTGGAGAGAAAAAGGATGCACAGTCTTTTGCATAGGCAAAATGTCCTTCTTTAATGTAAAAACCTTGAATCTATAAAAAACCCAAAAGGGCTCATATTAAATAAAATAACTGTCTTGGTTACAAGCTACTTCATGAATTTGCTCCTGATGCCAGTAAGTATTTTTAACTTCATATCCACATATTGCAAAATTATATCTAGCAGCGCTAGCTGGAGTTAACATTCAGAGTTTATCCGTGTCAGTCTTACAGAAACTGCCATTTATTTTAATCCCTTTGGCTCTGGTGCCCAAAGAATTTTCAGTTTTATTTTACAGCACATTTCTATGATCACTTGTGATAGCCCAGTGACATTTAATTGTAAACTTGGTGCCTTTCTAGTTTACAGTGCATTTCCAGCATAATTTATTGACAATCTGCAGATTCTCTGTTTCGAACTGCATAAGCATCAATACAGCAATCAAGGAAATAATCTTATTTACCTACCCCAACATTTTAGATTTATATCACCAGATCCAAGAGTGGGGTATACGGTAGCAACTCAGCTAAAATACATGAAGCTGTATTCAACTATGGCCAATACCAGTAAATTTTACTTGTGGTTTCAAAGGAGGGAGAGTTGTTTCAGCTCTAACATTGTTTACCACATCAGCATGCAAGGAATTGACTGTTTGCTTCACTAAAATGCATCCATGATCATTTATTTCATGGTGAGAAAAGGGGAATCAACTTTCGCTATAGCCCCTTTTTTTAGGTATACGCTACTGCAAGTCCCACATCACAATGGTGCAATGGTCTTCCCTTCAGGATCACTACACTCACTAAAAATGTTCTTACTGAGTAAGTTTTGGCTTCTGGTTTTTTATTGTCCCTGAAAGGGATAAATAAATTTGAGGCAAATAAATGTTGCGAAAGGTTCTTCTGTTCTGCTGGAACAGTCAGCTCTGAGCTGTGAAACACTAACATTCCTTATGTATTGTATTGATTGTTAGCTAGAGCAGTACACAGACCAGTCAAGGCTATTGGGCAATTTGGGGTGGGATTCATTCCATATAACTTAGGTATCTAAAAGAGAGACATCCTAGTCCAGTCATCTTAGTCTCACTTATCATCAATGCAGAAAAATTGACACCTTCAGAAGATGATTAATCTCATCCTAAAATAAGAAATCAAGATGATTCAGAGGAATTATCCACTTGCTTTAGAGACAGACTGGAGTGATTATAAAGAGGGAGGATAAGAATAACAATGTAAATCTTTCAGTTGATAACATAATTAGGTTCATTTGATCTGTGTTCTTCTCAAGTCAATCAGGCCAATTTATAACAAAATCTCTTAGTGATGCATCATCTATGTATATCATTAGAAAGTGCTATGTGTAAGCAGCAACATTATCCTCATCTGTGTAGATACCAGAGTGTAACAAATGCAGATGATATTTGAGTGCAAATTTTACACGTGTGCATCATTAGAGCAATATAAATACATTGGTAGCTCTACAAAGCTTATGTGCAGTTAAGATGGACATCTGGAATTTACTAAAGTGAAATGTCCTGGAAAGTTAATTGTAAACTAGCATGTTAAGCTCCATATGCATACTCTACCACTTTTCTGTCTCAGAAATTAATGCATTGTAGCACTGCATTATTGTGGCATACAAGTTTTTGGCTTAACAATACTATTTTGCCTCTTAGAATCTGAGTGATAGATTTTCACTGTTGCCATAACATTTTTAAGCTAAGTTAGATATCATAACACAGTGAACTACCATGCAACACTTACAAGACTTTATAACTTAAAGCTGAAGAGAATAAAAAGTACAGCTAGCCATATCATAGCATAAGAGATCTAGATTTCTTCTTATACCTTGGCTAACACTGTTCCAATAAACCAGGACACTGGATCTTAGACCATCCCTTGTTTTATTACAAAGGGAAATCATAGATAGATGAGGATTAGACACAGGCAAATATCACATTTAACTCAGTTGCCTGATCCAGGACTTGGTGCTTAAAAAACCCCCCACCAAATTACAGGCTGCATTATTATATTATATTTATATAGCAAATGCATGTGCATAAGGGACCAAATATTTATTCCTGTCTCCGGTTGCTTTGCATTGATCAGGCAGTATAAAACAGCTTAAAAGCCTACTTAAAGTCACAATAGAGGATTGTCTTAACAAAGAAGGTTGGAGAAAGAAAAGGTTTAAGGGACTTTTCTGGGGTGAGAAGAACAGGGCAATGTATCATGTGAGCACTCAGCTAGATAATCAACTGGCACAATTTAGATCAGTCCTTAAACCTGAAGTCATGGAGCAAAATGGAAGTTAAAGTCAATTTTTCTCCTTTTCTCTTCAGCTACATTCAAATGTAAATTGACCCAGATCATCCATTTTACAATCTGCAGAGCACAATTTCTACACACAGGGACTTGGATTAGTACTTAAGTGCTGACAGAGGCACACAGACTCACAGGTTTCTAATGAATTGATACTGGGATTCTAGCAGAGGTGTCACAGATTTGTTCATGGAATCTGTCAAATGTCCTGACAAATCCCTCCTAGTGAAAGCTCTGAATAAAACAGGCCTTCCTTGGTCAGGAGTCTAGAGCACATTCAAAGGACAGAGAGAAGTCAGTGAGAACAGTATTTTCTCAAGATATCCCATATAAGCAAAGCACAGAGTATGCAAGAAAACATAAACATTGGGAAGTGGTGTCATTTTCCTCTTTTTCTCACCACAGAATAGAGAGCAAAGTTGGTCCAACCACCCACCCGCATTAGAATCAGTGCCACCAGAAAAGTACATAGGGTGTTAGTAATTGGAGACTCCTTGCTGAGAGGCACTGAAGCGCCCATTTGTCATCCAGACAATGTCTCTAGAGAAGTTTGCTGCCTGCCAGGAGCTCACATTCGTGATGCCATGGAGAGGCTGACAAGCCTGGTAAAGCCTGCAGACTATGACCCGTTCCTACTATTCCAAGTAGGGTCGAACGATGCTGCAACAAGGCGACTCAGAAATATCAAAAGAGACCTTAGAACAATGACCTTAGACCTTAGAATTCTCAGAACAATGTTAAAGGGATTGGGAGCACAGGTGGTGTTCTCTGTCCTCCCAGTCAGAGAAGGGAGTTCAATGAATTGAACAGGTGAATGACTGGCTGCATAGCTGGTCCATGCTCAAGGTCTCGGCTTCTATGATCTTGGGCATATCTTTGAGAAACCGGGCCTGTTGACAGCTGATGGGGCTCAGCTGACCAAGTGGGGCAAGAGTGTCCTAGGCAATAAGCTGGTTGGACTTATAAACAGAGCTTTAAACTAGATTTAGCGGGGGGAAGGGGATGGAGATCTAAGCACTTGACAAGAGCCTGGGGCTGCTGAGGCCTTAGGAAGCAATAGGGAAACACCTGTGAATTGCCTCAAGGGAATTAAGGCAAACTCCTTTAAAAAGGTCATGTGGCTGATGCCCAGATGAAGTGCCTCTATACCAATGCATGCAGCATGGGAAACAAACAGGAGGAGCTGGTAGCTGCTGGCCAGATTGAAAACTACAACATGACTGCTATCACAGAAACTTGGTGGGATAAATCACACGATTGGAGTACTCTGACTAATGGCTATAAACTATTAAGAAGGGACAGGCAAGGAAGGAGAGGTGGGGGAGTTGCCCTCTATGCCAAAAATGGGATTGATTGCACGGAGCTATCTTTGAAGAACATCAATGCGCAGGTTGAGAGCTTGTGAGTGAAAATTAGAGATGAAGCCAAAAAAGGAAACTTCGTGGTTGGAGGCTACTACAGGCCACCCAATCATGAAGAGGAAGTTGATGAAGAGTTCTTTCTTCAACTGCAGGAAGCATCATGGTGGTGGACGAAGCTTTCTATAAGCAGCTGGGGGAAATCTTGCGGTCACTTGCTGTTGTTCTTGTGGGGGACTTCAACCTCCCAGATATCTGCTGGGAATACAACACAGCAGAGAGGGAACAATCCAGGAGGTTTCTGGAATGTGTGGAAGATAACTTCCTCACACAGCTGGTAAGTGAGCCGACCAGGGAAGGTGCCCTCCTGGACCTGCCTCTTGTGACCAGGGAAGAACTTGTGGGGCAAGTAAAGGTTGGTGTCCGTCTAGGGCACAGTGATCGTGAGATGATAGAATTTCTGATTCTTGGGGAAACAAGGAGAGGGGTTAGTAAAACTGCCACCTTAGACTTCCGGAGGGTAAACTTTGACCTGTTCAGAAGACTGCTTGACAAAGTCCCTTGGGAGGCTGCCCTGAAGGATATAGGAGCCCAGGAAGGCTGGACATACTTCAAGAGAGAAGAAGTCTTAAAGGCACAGGAGGAGGCTGTCCCCGTGTGCCGAAAAACAAGTAGGCGGGGAAGGAGACCAGCCTGGCCAAATAGGGACCTTTGGCTGGACCTCAAGAACAAAAGGAGAGTCTATGACCTTTGGAAGAGGGGGCAGGTCTCTCATGAAGACTATAAGGATATAGCAAAGCTATGCAGGGAGAGAATTAGGAGAACCAAAGCGCAGCTAGAGCTCAACCTGGCTACAGCTGTTAAGGATAACAAGAAATGTTTCTATAGAATCATAGAATCATAGAATTGCTGAGGTTGGAAGGGACCTTTAAGATCATCAAGTCCAACCATTAACCTACCCTGACAAAAACCACTTCTAAACCATGTCCCTAAGTGCCCCATCTACCCTTTTTTTAAACACCTCCAGGGATGGTGAATCCACCACCTCCCTGGGCAGCCTATTCCAATGTTTAATAACCCTTTCAGTGAAAAAATGTTTCCTAATATCCAATCTAAACCTCCCCTGACATAACTTGAACCCGTTTCCTCTCGTCCTATCACTTGTCACCAGGGAGAAGAGGTCAGCCCCCATCTCTCTGCAACCTCCTTTCAGGTAGTTGTAGAGGGTGATAAGGTCTCCCCTCAGCCTCCTCTTCTCCAGGCTAAACACCCCCAGCTCCCTCAGTCGTTCCTCATAAGGTTTGTCCTCCAGACCCCTCACCAGCTTTGTAGCCCTTCTCTGGACACGCTCCAACACCTCAATGTCCCTCTTGTAGCGAGGGGCCCAAAACTGAACGCAGTACTCGAGGTGGGGCCTCACCAGTGCCGAGTACAGGGGGATGATCACTTCCCTAGTCCCGCTCACCACACTATTCCTGATACAGGCTAGGATGCTGTTGGCCTTCTTGGCCACCTGGGCACACTGCTGGATCATATTCAGCCGGCTGTCAACCAACACCTCCAGGTCCTTTTCTGTCGGGCTGCTTTCGAGCCACTCTGCCCCAATCCTGTAGCGCTGCATGGGGTTGTTGTGACCCAAGTGCAGGACCTGGCACTTGGCCTTGTTGAACCTCATACCATTGGTCTCAGCCCATCGGTCCAGCCCGTCTAGATCCCTCTGCAGAGCCAACCTACCCTCAAGCAGATCAACACTCCCACCCAGTTTAGTGTCATCTGCGAACTTACTGAGGGTGCATTCGATCCCTTCATCCAGATCATTGATAAAGATATTAAAGAGAACCGGCCCCAGCACCGAGCCCTGGGGGACACCACTTGTGACCGGACACCAACTGGATTGAACTCCATTCACCACCACTCTCTGGGCACGGCCATCCAGCCAGTTTTTTACCCAGCGAAGAGTACACCTGTCCAGGCCATGAGCAGCCAGTTTCTCCAGGAGAATGCTGTGGGAAACAGTGTCAAAAGCTTTGCAAAAATCCAAGTAGATAACATCCACAGCTTTTCCCTCATCCACTAAGTGGGTCACCTTATCATAGAAAGATATTAGGTTTGATAGGCATGACCTGCCCTTCACGAACCCATGCTGACTGGGCCTGATCACCCTGTTCTCCTGCATGTGCCGTGTAATGGCACTCAGGAGGATCTGTTCCATGACCTTCCCAGGCACCGAGGTCAGACTGACTGGCCTGTAGTTCCCCGGATCCTCCTTCCGGCCCTTCTTGTGGATGGGTGTCACATTTGCTAACCTCCAGTCAGCTGGGACCTCCCCGGTTGTCCAGGACTGCTCATAAATGATGCAAAATGGCCTGGCGAGCACTTCCGCCAGCTTTTTCAATACCCTTGGGTGGATCCCATCTGGCCCCATAGATTTGTGCACCTCCAGGTGCTGAAGCAGGTCCCTCACCGTTTCCCTTTGGATTACAGGGGCTTCATTCTGCTCCCCATCCCTGTCTTCTAGCTCAGGGGTCTGGGTACTCAGGGAACAACTGGTCCTACTGCTGAAGACTGAGGCAAAGACGGCATTAAGTACCTCAGCCTTTTCCTCATCCTTGGTCACTATGTTGCCGGCCCCATCTACTAGAGGACAGAGATAATCCTTATTCCTCTTCTTATTGCTAATATATTTATAAAAACTTTTTTTGTTGTCCTTGACAACAGAAGCCAGGTTTAGTTCTAGCTGGGCTTTGGCCCTCCTGATTTTTTCCCTACATAGCCTCACTACCTCTTTGTAGTCCTCTTGAGTGGCCTGCCCTTCCTTCCAGAGGCCATAGATCCTCTTTTTTTCCCTAAGTTGCAACACTAGGTCCATGTTTAGCCAGGCCGGTCTTTTTCCCCGACGGCTTGTCTTCTGGCACATGGGGACAGCCTGCTCCTGCACCTTTAAGACTTCCTTCTTGAAAATCATCCAGGCTTCCTGGGCTCCTTTGCCCTGGAGGACTGCCTCCCAGGGGACTTTGTCAACCAGGCTCCTGAAAAGCCCAAAGTCCGCCCTCCGGAAGTCCAAGGTAGCAGTTCTGCTGACCCCCCTCCTTGCTTCTCGCAGAATTGAAAACTCTGTCATTTCATGGTCACTGTTCCCAAGACGGCCTCCAACCTTCACATCCCCCACAAGACCTTCCCTGTTTACAAACAACAGATCCAGCAGGGCACCTTCCCTAGTTGGCTCTCTCACCAGCTGTGTCAGGAAGTTATCCCCAGTACATTCCAGGAACCTTTTAGACTGTTCCCTCCCTGCTGTATTGTATTCCCAGCAGATGTCCGGTAAAATTGAAGTCCCCCATGAGGACAGGAGCTCGCGATCTTGAGACTTCTCCCAGCCGTTTATAGAATATTTCATCTGCCTCCTCATCCTGATTGGGCGGTCTATAACAGACTCCTACTACGATATCTGCCTTGTTAGCCCTGCCCCTGATTCTTACCCAGAAACACTCAGTCTCATTATCACCATCATTTAGTTCAAAGCATTCATAACATTCCTTAACATACAGGGCCACACCCCCACCTCTCCTTGCTTGCCTATCCTTCCTGAAGAGCCTATAGGCATCCATGGCAGCACTACAGCTACGTGAGTCATCCCACCACGTTTCTATGATGGCGACTACGTCATAATTATCCTGCTGCACAATGGCTTCAGGCTCCTCCTGTAAATTCATTAACAACAAAAGGAGGGTTAGGGAAAATCCCCCTCCCTTACTGGATGCAGAGGGAAACATAGTCACAAAGGATGAGGAAAAGGCTGAGGTGCTCAACGCCTACTTTGCCTCAGTCTCTAGCAGTGGAACGAGCTGTTCCCTGGGCACCCAGCCGCGTGAGCTAGGAGACGGGGAGGGGAAGCTGAACGAGGTCATCACAATTAAAGAGGAAGTGATCAGTGACCTGCTACACCGCTTGGATGCACACAAGTCTATGGGACCGGATGGGTTACATCCAAGAGTGCTGAAAGAGTTGGCAGACGTGCTCGCCAAGCCACTTTCCATGATCTACCTGAAGTCATGGCTAACTGGGGAGGTCCCAATGGGCTGGAGGGCAGCAAATGTAGCACCCATCTACAAAAAAGGCAGAAAGGAGGATCCAGGAAACTATAGGCCTGTCAGTCTGACCTCGGGAGCAGGGAAGGTCATGGAGCAGATCATCTTGAGTGCCATTACGAGTCATACAATGGACAAGCAGGGGATCAGGCCTGGTCAGCATGGGTTTAGGAAAGGCAGGTCCTGCCTGACGAACCTGATCTCCTTCTATGACAAGATGACCCGATTATTGGATGAGGGAAAGGCTGTGGACATTGTCTACCTAGACTTTCGAAAAGCATTTGACACTGTCCCCCATAGAATTCTCATGGAAAAACTGGCGGCTCATGGCCTGGATGAGCATACGATCTGCTGGATCAAGCACTGGCTGGATGGGTGGTCCCAAAGAGTGGTGGCCAATGGAGTTAAATCCAGCTGGCGGCTGGTCACAAGCGGTGTCCCTCAGGGCTCAGTGTTGGGACCATTTCTGTTTAACATCTTTATTGATGACCTTGAGAAGGACATGGAGTGTATCATCAGCAAGTCTGCAGATGACACGAAGCTAAGCGGGAGTGTTGATCTGCATGAGGGTAGGGAGGCTCTACAGAGAGACTTGGATAGATTGGATCGATGGGCCAATGCTAACGGGATGAGCTTCAACAAGGCCAAGTGCCGGGTCCTGCACTTGGGCCACAACAACCCCATGCATCGCTACAGGCTTGGGGCAGTGTGGCTGGAGAGCTGCCTGGCAGAAAAGGACCTGGGGGTTCTAATTGACAAGCAGCTGAGCATGAGCCAGCAGTGTGCCCAGGTGGCCAAGAGGGCCAATGGCATCCTGGCTTGTATTAGAAATAGTGTGACCAGCAGAAGGAGGGAGGTGATTGTCCCCCTGTACTCAGCACTGGTGAGGCCACACCTTGAGTATTGCGTCCAGTTCTGGGCACCTCAATACGAGAGAGATCTCGAGGTGCTGGAGCGAGCGCAGAGGAGGGCAACGAAGCTGGTGAAGGGCCTGCAGAATAAATCTTATGAGGAGCGATGGAAGGAGCTGGGACTGTTTAGTTTGAGGAAGAGGAGGCTGAGGGGAGACCTCATCACTCTCTACAACTACTTGAAAGGCCACTGTAGAGAGGTTGGTGCTGGTCTCTTCTCACAGGTAATTAGCGATAGAACAAGAGGGAATGGGTTCAAGCTGCAGCAGGGGAGGTTTAGGCTGGACATTAGGAAAAAATTCTTCCCAGAAAGAGTGGTCAGACACTGGAATAGGCTGCCCAGGGAGGTGGTGGAGTCACCATCCCTGGATGTGTTTGAGACTCGTTTAGATGTGGTGTTGGGGGATATGGTGTAAGGGAGAACTTTGTAGAGTGGGGTTGATGGTTGGACTCGATGATCCCAAGGGTCTTTTCCAACCTAAATGATTCTATGATTCTATGATTCTATGCTCACAGGCCCTGATCCTGATAGGGGACTTCAGCCACCCGGACATCTGCTGGAAAAACAGCACAGCGAACTGCAAGCAGTCCAGGAAACTAATGGAGTGTGTTGAAGACAATTTCCTAGTACAGGTGATGGAGAGCCCGACCAGAGGAGAGGCACTGCTGGACTTGTTGCTCACTAGTGCAGAAGAATTTATCGTAGAGGTCAAGATTGCAGGTAGCCTGGGCTGCAGTGATCATGCCCTGGTGGAATTCTCAGTCTTGAGGGGTACGGGACAGGTAAAAAATAGAGTCAGGACCCTAAAACTCAGAAAGACAAACTTGGCTGTTTAGGGTGCTAATGCATGGGATCCCTTGGGAAACTGCCCTCAGAGATAAAGGAGCGAATGAGAGCTGGCACAAGAGCTCTCAATCCTGACGTGCAAGAAGTTGGGTAGGTGTCATGGATGGAGTGGTGCACTTCACTCATAGAGAGAAGCAGCAATACATTTATTGATATAAAACAGGGATTTAACAAAGTTTGATGGTAAATGTGACAGTGTTTTAACAAGATTTGAGATGGCAAGACACACTTGGTTATTTACTGCCTAGAGGCCAGGGTCAGACAAAACTGACGGGGAGACCCTCCCATTGAGTAACGAGGTTCAGAAAGGACCCCCTGGCTTTCTAAACTCCTTCTCAGAGAGGAGTCTAGGTGCAGCTGCATCCAGTCCTAGTTCCAGATTTGGTCAATGGTTTATGTCTATGCGCATTAATATGCGCGATCAATCCTTTATCTCACTTAGCTAAGATTTCAAGGTTTAGCATGCTATTAGTCACTTACTGAGGATCTGTTGCAGCAAGGAATCTCTGAACCTCAAGAAGTAAACCTTGAGCATGCATCCATGCTCAAGGGGAGATCCTGGCATGCAGCCTGCTGCCATGGAGGAGACCTCAAAGGGCCCTGCACTGTCCACTATTTATAGAGTAAGATGGTTGACCTATAGTCATATTTGCATAGCAGCACCCTATTCCAGACAGCGTTTGTCTATGTTGCCATCCATCCCCCAAAGTCCAGGTGCAACCCATCACAACTCCCACTGACAGTTATGGCGTGAGCAGGAGCCGGGGAGGGGGGAAGGGGGAGAGCACACTGCCACAGCTGAATTTCCTTTTTTTTATTGGACTGCAAAGGTAAGTTCTGCCACGTGAACTCAGCACTTGTTGAATACTTTGATACCATGGACAGAAAACTTGGTTTCTTTTTCTACTATACCTTTGGTTTTCTTGTAATGTCACTAAAATTTCTCCCTATCTCAGGCTATCCTTTATAGATGTATAATCAGAACCAAGGTAACAATTTCTGTGGAAACTGCTTTAGATCTACAGATGAAACATGCTACACAGGAGCTAAATAAAACTGCTGGATTTGGTCATGTTATTTTTATCACTGTATGTCATTACAGATTTAAATGCAATTTATGGGGTAGATCCAATGCTCATGTCCAGCATCTGCAAGTTAGGTATCTACCTCCTAAGTTTTAGACTCTTGGCTACCAGAGGCGAATCAACAACCTGGTATCAGGTACTGAGCCAGCCAATACAATACATGGAAGAAGAAAAGTGATTGGGTTCATTTTAAGGAAAATCAGAAAACCCACAGAATTGCAGTATCATTAGGTTGGAAGGGACCTCTTGAGACCATTTAGTCCAATACCCCTGCTCAAGCAGGGTCAGCTAGAGCAGGTTTCCCAGGATTATATCCAGTTGGGTTTAGAATGCTTCCAAGGACGGAAAATTCACAACCTTCCTCTGTCAACCTGTTCAAGTGTTTGACCACCCTCACAGTAAGAAAGTATTTTCTTGTGTTCAGATGGAATTTCATGTATTCCTACTTGTGCTCATTGCTTGTTGTCCTGTCAATGGGCACTACTAAGAAGAGTCTGGCTCCCTCTTCTCCATTCCCTCCCATCAGGTATTTATACACATGGATAAGTTCCCCCCTGAGCCTTCTCTTCTCTGGACTGAACAGTCTCAGCTCTCTCAGCCTTTCCTCATAGGAAAGATGCTCCAGTCCCTTAATAATCTTAGTTGCCCTGCACTGGGCCTCTTCCAGGAAGCCCATATCTTTCTTGTAATGGGGAGCCCAGATCTGGACACTACTCCAGGTGTGGCCTCAACAGTGCTGAGTAGAGGGGAAGGATCACCTCCCTCGACTTGCTGGCAACACTCCTAATGCAGCCCAAGATGCTGTTGGCTTGCTCTGCTGTGAGGGCGCATTGATGACTCATGGTCAGTTTGTTGTCCACCAGGACCTGCAAGTCCATCCCTGCAGAGCTGTTTTCCAGCCGGTCATCCCCCTGCATGTACTGGTGCTTGGGATTATTCCTCCCCAGATGCAGGCCTTTGCATTTCCCTTTGTTGAACTTCATGGGATTCCAATTCTCCAGCCTGTCCAGGTGCCTCTGAATGGCAGCACAGACATCTGGTGTATCATCCACTCCTCCCAGTTTTGTATCATCTGCGAACTTGCTGAGGGCGCACTCTGTCCCATCATCCAAGTCATTAAGAGGTTAAACAGTATCGGCCCCGGTATTGACCCCTGGGGTACACCACTAGTGACTGGCCTCCAACTGGACTTTGTGACGGTGATTACAACCCTCTGGGCCTGGCCATTCAGCCAGTTTTCAGTCCACCTCACTGTTGACTTCTCTAATCCATACTTTGCCATCTTGTCTATGAGGGTGTTGTGGGAGACAGCCGTACTAAAGTTGAGGTAAACAGCATTCATTGTTCTCCCCTCATCCACCAAGCTAGACATCTCATTGTAGAAGGCTATCAGGTTGGTCACGCCCGATTTCCTCTTTGTAAATCCATGCTGACTACTCACAATCACCTTCCTGTCCTTCGTGCACGCCAGGATCTCCCCTTGAGTGGGGACGCTCGCTTAAGGTTCTGCTCCTCGAGGCTGAGAGATTCCTTGCTGCAGCAGATTCTCGGTAAGTGACTGATAGCATGCTAAACTTTGAAATCTTAGCTGAGTGAGATAAGGATTGATTGCGCATATAGAATCCTTTAGACACAAACCGTTGACCAAGTCTGGGACTAGGAGTGGATCCAGCCGCCCCTAGGCTCCTCTCTGAGAAGGAGTTTAGAAAGCCAGGGGGTCCTTTCTGAACCTCGTGACTCAACGGGAGGGTCTCCCTGACAGCTTGTCTGACCCTGGCCTCTAGGCAGTAAATAATCAAGTGTACCTTGCCATCAAATCTCGTAAAACACTGTCGCATTCACTACTAACTTCGTTAAATCACTGTTTTATATTAATAAATATTTCACTACTTCTCTCTTGCGAGCGAAGTCAATCACTCCACCCACGACACCTAACCCTATCCCTGCAAGATCGGACAGCAACTCTGTCAGGGAGTTGTCATCGATTCATTCAAGAAATCTCCTAAATTGTTTGAGCCCTGCTGAATTGTCCTTCTAGCAGATATCAGGGTGGTTAAAGTTCCCCATGAGGACCAGGGCCTGTGAACATGAGACTTCTTCCAGTTGTTTGAAGAAGGCCTCATCTAATTATTCTTCCTCATCAGGCGGTCTATAGCAGATAACCACTACATCAGCACCCAAGTTGGTCTGCCCACTAATCTTGACCCTAACTCTTGACTGAGTCCTGACCCATGGCAGAGCTCCATGCATGCCAGCTGCTCACATAAAGGGCAACTCTCCCTCCTCAACTCCCCAGCCTGTCTTTCCAAAAAAGCCTGTATCCCTCCAATGCAGCACTCCAGTCATGTAAACTAGCCCACCACATCTCCATGATCCCAATTAAGTCATAGTCCTGTAACTGCACACAGGCCTCTAACTCCTTCTGGTTGTTCCCCATGCTGCATGCATTAGTGGAGAGGCATTTTGGAGGGCCACCCAAGCATGTGCTTTAAACTAACGAATTTGGGGGGTGGGGTCCAAAGCCGTGACACTTCTGTACTCACAAGCAAAAGGGTGGATGAGTGCACCTACCAGAGTAGTGAGGAACGCCCCCAAACCCTCCAAAAAGGTTCCACCAAAAAGGTGAGACAGTCGACAGTCCAACTGAAGTGTCTCTATACCAGTGCACACAGCATGGGTAACAAACAGGAGCTGGAAGCCACTGTGCAGCTGGAAAGCTATGATTTCATTGCTATCATCAAAACTTGGTGGGATGAATCACATGATTGGAGTGCTGCAATAGATGGCTATAAACTGTTCAGGAGGGACAAGCAAGAAAGGAGAGATGGGGGGGTTGCCCTCTATGTAAAAAAATGGATTGATCGCACAAAGCTGTCTTTGAAAAACAGCACTGAACAGGTTGAGAGCTTAAAGGTGAAAATTAGAGGCCAAGCCAAGAAAGGAAACCTCGTGGTGGGTGTTTACTACAGGCCACCTGATCCTGTTGATGAGCCTGTTGATGAAGTGTTCTTACTTCAACTACAGGAAGCATCACACTCACAGGCCTTGATCCTGCTGGGGGACTTCAATCACCCAGACATCTGCTGGAAAAGTGGCACAGCAAGCTGCAAGCATTCTAGGAGACTCTTGGAGTGCATTGAGGATAACTTTCTAATCCAGGTGATAGACAGCCCAACCAGAGAATAAGAATTACTGGACCTGTTGCTCACAAATGCAGAGGAACTTATTGGAGAGGTCAAGATTGGTTGCAGCCTGGGCTGCAGTGATCATGCCCTGGTGGAATTCATGGTCTTGAGGGATATAGGCCAGGCAAAAAAATATAAACAAGACATTAAATCTTAGGAAAGTGAACTTAAAGTTGTTTAAGGGGCTAGTGGATGGGACTCCCTGGGAAACTGCCCTCAGGCATAAAGGAGCAGAACAGAGTTGGCGGGACATTTTTCTTAGAGCACAAGAGCTCTCAATTCCCATGTGTAAGAAATAAGGCAAGGAAGGCAGAAGACCAGCATGTCTGAGTAAGGACCTCCTGGTCAAACTGAAACAGAAGAGGGAAATGCATAGGCAGTGGAACCAGGGACATGCATCCTGGGAGGAATATAAGGACACTAATCGGATGTGTAGGGATGGCGTCAGGAAGGCCAAAGCACAGTTGGAGCTCAATTTGGCAAGGGATGCGAAGAATAATAAGGGCTTCTACAGGTATGTTAGTCTGAAAAGAAAGACAAAATAAATTGTACTCCCCCAATAAATGAGTCAGAGGACCTAGTGACGTCTGACATGGAGAAGGCTGAGATATTCAACCATATTGGGATGGCCTACACAGCACCAGGTTTGTTGGCATCGGATGGGGCCCATCTTTCTGCAAGGGGGAAGAGGGTGTTTGCTCATGAGCTAGCGGGGCTCATTGACCGAGCTTTAAGCTAGGCTTGTTGGGGGAGGGGGATGCTACCTGGCTTGCTCGTGACAAGTCAAGAGACGATGCTCCAAGGTCTGAGGGGTGGGTCACTAGTGAAGGCCCTCAACCTGTTGCTCCGAGATGTGCTGGGTATGCTGCAGCACACTCGAAGTCTTATGGGGATGAGCCAGGGGCTCCTGAGGACATAGGAACTGGGGAGTCACAGATAAAACACCCCAGAGGAAGACCACCTGAAGAGCAGCATGAAGGAAAAGAAAACGCTCCAGCCAGTGAGACAGCTTCATTGGGCGCCCAGCTGAGGTGCCTTTACGCAAATGCACATAGCATGGGAAATAAGCAAGAAGAGTTGGAGATGTGCGCACGCCTCCAGGGCTATGATCTTATTGGCATCACAGAGACGTGGTGGGATGGCTCTTATGATTGGAGCGTTGGAATGGAGGGATACAGGCTCTTCAGGAAGGACAGGCTGGGAAGACAAGGAGGGGGTGTTCCCCTCTATGTCAATGACCAGCTGGAGTGCATGGAGCTCCACCTGGGGATGGATGAAGACCCAATGGAGAGCTTATGGGTCAAGATTAAAGGGAACACAGGGGCAGGGGACATTACAGCAGGGGTCTGCTACAGGCCACCTGACCAGGATGACAGAGCGGATGAGGCCCTCCATAGACAGATAGGAGCAGCATCATGTTCACAGACCCTGGTCCTTATGGGGGACTTCAACCACCCTGATATCTGTTGGAGGGACAACACAGCGGGGCACAAGAAATCCAGGAAGTTCTTGGAATGTGTCGATGACAACTTTCTCCTTCAAATGGTAGAGGAGCCAACGAGGAGAGGAGCTATGCTGGACCTTGCCCTTACCAACAAAGAGGGGCTGGTGGCGAGTGTCAAGCTCAAGGGTAGCCTCAGCTGCAGTGATCACGAAATGGTTGAATTCAAGATCCTTAGGGCAGCAAGGAGAACATGCAGCAAGCTCACTACCCTGGACTTCAGGAGAGCAGACTTTGACCTCTTGAGGGACCTGCTTGGCAGGGTACCATGGGAAAAAGTACTGGAGGGGAGAGGGGCCCAAGAGAGCTGGTTAGTATTCAAGGATCACCTCCTCCAAGCTCAGGAGCGGTGCATCCCAAGAATGAAGAAGTCAGGCAAAAAAGCCAGGAGGCCTGCATGGATTAACAAAGAGCTCCTGGACAAGCTCAAAAGCAAAAAGGGGACCTACAGAGGGTGGAAGCAAGGACGGGTTGACTGGGTGGAATACAGAGCAACTGTCCGAGTGACCAGGAACCAGATTAGGCAAGCTAAAGCCCAGATAGAATTAAATCTGGCTAGGGGCATCAAGGGTAACAAGAAAAACTTCTATAAGTACATCAGGGGTAAAGGCAAGACTAGGGAAGATGTGGGCCCTCTCAGGAAGGAGACAGGAGACCTGGTCACCCAGGATATGGACAAGGCTGAGGTACTCAATGACTTTTTTGCCTCAGTCTTCACCAGCAAGGGCTCCAACCTCTCCGCCCAAGTTGCAGGATGCAAAGGCAGGGTCTATGAGAATGAAGAACCGCCCACTGTAGGAGAAGATCAGGTTTGAGACCATCTGAGGAACCTGAAGGTGCGTAAGTCCATGGGACTGGATGAAATCCATCCACAGGTCCTGAGGGAGCTGGCAGATGAAGTCACCAAGCCACTTTCCATTATATTTGAAAAGTCATGGCAGTCTGGTGAAGTTCCTGCTGACTGAAACAGGGAAACATAACTCCCATTTTCAAAAAGGGAAAAAAGGATGACCCAGGGAGCTACAGGCCGGTCAGTCTCACCTCTGTGCATGGCAAGATCATGGAGCAGATCCTCCTGGAAACTCTGCTAAGGCACATGGAAAATAAGGAGGTGATTGGTGACAGCCATCATGACTTCACCAAAGGCAAATCGTGCCTGAAAAATCTAGTGGCCTTCTACAATGGTGCTACAGCATTGGTAGACAAGGGGAGAGCAACCGACATCATCTACCTGGACTTATGCAAAGCATTTGACACTGTCCCGCAATTACATCCTGGTCTCTAAATTGGAAAAGCATGGATTTGATGGATGGACCACTCGGTGGATAAGGAACTGGCTAGATGTCCGCACTCAAAGGGTTGCAGTCAATAGCTCAATGTCTACATGGAAACTGGTGACAAGTGGCATTCCTCAGGGGTCAGTACTGGGACCAATGCTGTTTACCATCTTTGTCAGCAACATGGATGTTGGGATTGAGTGCACCCTCAACAAGTTTGCTGACGACACCAAGCTGTGTGGCACAGTCGACACGCTGGAGGGAAGGGATGCTATCCAGAGGGACCTGGACAGGCTGGAGAGGTGGGCCCATGCAAACCTCATGAAGTTCAACCAGGCCAAGTGCAAGGTTCTGCACCTGGGTCATGGCAATCCCAGGTTGGGCAGAGAATGGCTTGAGAGCAGCCCTGAGGAGGACTTGGGGGTGCTGGTGCTGGTGGATGAGAAGCTCAACATGAGCCGGCAATGCACACTCGCAGTCCAAAAAGCCAACCGCATCCTGGGCTGCATCAAAAGCAGCGTGGCCAGCAGGTTGAAGGAGGTGATTCTGCCCCTCTGCTCTGCTCTGGTGAGACCCCACCTGGAGTACTGTGTCCAGCTCTGGAGTCCTCAGCACAGGAAGGACATGGACCTGTTGGAACAGGTCCAGTGGAGGGCCACAAAGATGATCAGAGGGCTGGAGCCCCTCTCCTATGAGGACAGGCTGAGAGAGTTAAGGGTTGTTCAGCCTGGAGAAGAGAAGGCTCCAGGGAGACCTTATAGCAGCCTTTCAGTACCTGAAGGGGGCCTACAGGAAGGATGGGGAGGGACTCTTTATCAGGGAGTGTAATGACAGGACACGGGGTAATGGCCTCAAACTGCAAGAGGGGAGATTTAGATTGGATATCAGGAAGAAATTCTTTACTGTGAGGGTGTTGAGACACTGGAACAGGTTGCCCAGGAAGTTGTGGATGCTCCATCCCTGGAGGTGTTCAAGGCCAGGTTGGATGGGGCTTTGAGCAACCTGGTCTAGTGGGAGGTGTCCCTGCCCATGGCAGGGGGGTTGGAACTAGATGATCTTTAAGGTCCCTTCCAACCCAAACCATTCTGTGAATCTGTGATTTTGTGTGATTCAACAACTTTTTTGCCTCAGTCTTCACTGGCAACCTCTCTTCCCACACCTCTCGAGAGGATGGACCACAAGGCAGGGACTGGGGGAGAAAAGTCCCTCCCACTCTAAGAGAATACCAGGTTAGTGATCACCTGAGGAACCTGAATATACACAGGTCTATGGGACCTGAAGAGAAGCATCCCAGAGTCCTGAGGGCATTGGCTGATGTAGTTGCCAAGCCACTCTCCATGATATTTGAAAAGTCATGGCAGACAGGTGAAGTCCCCGGTGACTGGAAAAAGGGAGACATCACACCAATTTTAAATACGGTAAAAAGAAAAAGTAGTGTTCTCCTCTATCCTTCCGGTTTCAGGGAATGATGAGTGAAGAACAGGAAGACTCAGCAGATAAGTACCTGGCTCCAAGCCTGGTGTCACCAGCAGAATTTTGGGTTTTTTGATCATGGGTTAGTATACACAACACCAGGCCTGCTGGCAACATATGGGGTACACCTGTCTCAAAGGGGGAAAAGGATCTTTGCGCAGAATTTGGCAGGGCTCATTGAAAGAGTTTTAAACTGGATTTGAAGGGGGGAAGAGCTAAAACCAGGCTCCCTAGAGATAAGCCTGGGGGTGGCAGGCCAGTGTTTGAGGGACAGTGTGCTAGCAAGGTCCTTTGGTCTCACATCTCAGGGGAGGTAGGGGATGGAGAACCATGCGGCAGCAAAGACACAATGGTCCTTGATGTGTTAGAAACCACAGAAACATCTGAGAACAGTCACATAGGAATTAGGGCTTCTCCCCAAAAATAGGTGGCAGGGTCAATAGCCCAACTGAAGTGCATCTACACCAATGCACGCAGCATGGGCAACAAAATAGGAGCGGATGGAAGCCATCTGCTTCCCATCTTCCCCCCCACTGAGGGGGGACCTTATCAACACTTATAAATACTTAAAGGGTGGGTGTCAGGAGGATGGGGCCAGGCTCTTCTCAGTGGTACCCGGGGACAGGACAAGAGGTAATGGGCACAAACTTGAGCATAGGAAGTTCCACCTAAACATGAGGAGGAACTTCTTTACTTTGAGGGTGGCAGAGCCCTGGCACAGGCTGCCCAGAGAGGTGGTGGAGTCTCCGTCTCTGGAGACATTCAAAACCCACCTGGACGTGTTCCTGTGCAACCTGCTCTAGGTGACCCTGCTCTGGCAGGGGGGTTGGACTAGATGATCTCCAGAGGTCCCTTCCAACCCTGTGATTCTATGAAAGTTTTGTTTTCTAAAATAAAAAAATTCTATGAAGGGGGAGGGGATAGTATCAGACATACCCATAACAAGCTGTGGGATGACACACCAAGGTTAGAGGGAAAGGGTGCTAGGGAGGGCCCTCAGCCTGTTGCTCTGAGGTACACTCCAGCACACTTGAAGTCTTACAGAGATGAACCAGGGGCTCCTGAGGTAGTAGGAGCCAACAGGGGAACACCAGTGAAATACCTCAAAGGAATTAAGGGGTGTTCCTCTAAGGTGACACGGCTGACAGCCCAGCTGAAGTGCCTCTACACCAATGCACACAGCATGGGCAACAAACAGGAGGAGCTGGAAGCCACCTTGCTGCTAGAAAGCTACAACCTAGATGCCATTATTGAAACTTGTGGGACGAATTCCATGACTGGAGTGCGGCTATTGATGGCTACAAGCTGTTCAGAAGGGACAGGCGAGGAAGGAGGGGCGGAGCCGTTGCCCTCTACATCAAGAAATGGCTAGAGTGTGAAGAGCTGTCTCTGAAGAATAGCCACGAGCAAGTTGAAAGCCTATGGGTAAGAATTAGAGACTGAGGGAACAAAGGGAACCTTGTGCTTAGTGTCTACTACAGGAAGCCCAATCAAGGGGAGCCTATTGATGAAGACTTCTTACTCCAGCTACAGAGGCATCGCGTTCATAGGCTCTTGTCCTGCTGGGGGACTTCAACCACCCTGACATCTGCTGGAAAAGTAGCACAGTGAGCTGCAGGCAATACAGGAGACTCCTGGAGTGCATTGAGGATACCTTCTTAAGCCAGGTAAGAGATGGCCCTACCAGAGGGGATGCGATATTGGACCTGTTGGTCACCAACGCAAGCGAGCTCATTGGTGACGACAGGATCATGCACTGGTGGAGTTTGCAGTCCTGAGGGATATGGGGGTGTGAGCCGACACAGGCAGGATGCAGGAACAACCACAAAAAAATGGATGAAAGACAAAGAACAAATTTAATCTCAATACCTCGCAGACTGGGGAATCTCCAAAGCAGCACCCAGGCAGAGGCATGCAAGCAGGAGACACAGGCACCGTGAAGTGAGAGAGTCCTTGTTAGCGAGAGAGTGAGAGAGTGAGAGCTCAGACTTGCTGTTCTCATCTATATTTCAAGGGTTCAAGCAGACATAGTTTTCCCACTGTGCTTTGATCTGCAACAGCAGGGCAGGAATCTCAAGCATGTTTGATAAGGTGTCCCTGAGTCCATCACAGCCCTACGTTATCTAAGTGCAGATGTTCTACTTGTCGAGAGCACATAAGACTAAACAACGATTAGTGTGATATACGTGTTTTCCAGCACCCTATGTGCAAGTCACTTGAGCGTGTTTACAATCCTCCTCACCAAACTTCCATTATTTTCCCACAACGGGTCAGGCAAAGAGTAAAGTCAGGATCCTGAATTTTAGGAAAGCAAACTTCCAGCTCTTCAAGGAGTTAGTCAATGGGACCCCCTGGGAAACTGCCCTCAGGGACAAGGGAGCAGCACAGAGCTGGCAGATCTTTAAGGAAGCTTTCCACAGAGTGCAAGAGCTCTCAGTCCCCAAGAGTAAGAAAATCAGGAAAGGAAGGCAAGAGACCAGCATGGCTGAGTCGAGACCTGCTGGTCAAACTAAAGGGCAAGAAGGAAATGCACAGGCAGTGGAAGCAAGGACAGGTATCCTGGGAAGAGTATAGGAATGCTGCCCGGTTGTGTAGGGATGGGGTCAGGAAGGCCAAGGCACAGCTGGAGCTGAACTTGGCAAGGAACGCAAAGAATAATGAGAAGGGCTTCTACAGGGATGTCAGCCAGAAAAGGAAGGTCAAAGAAAGCATATCCCCCCTGATGAGCAAGACTGGCAAACTGGTAACAAGGGACGAGGAGAAGGCTGAGGTACTCAACAACTTTTTTGCCTCAGTCTTCACTGGCAACCTCTCTCTCCACACCTCTCGAGAGGATGGACTGCAAGGCAGGGAATGAGGGAGCAAAGTCCTTCCCATCATAAGAGAAGATCAGGTTCATGACCACTTGAGGAACCTGAACACACAGAAGTCTATGGGACCTGATGAGATGCACCCCAGAGTCCTGAGGGAATTGGCTGATGTAGTTGCCAAGCCACTCTCCATGATATTTGAAAAGTCGTGGCAGTCAGGTGAAGTCCCTGGTGACTGGAAAAAGGGAAACATTGCAGCCATTTTTAAAAAGGGTAGAAAGGAGGACCCTGGGAACTACCACCCTGTCAGCCTCACTCACCTCTGTGCCTGGGAAGATCATGGAACAGATCTTCCTAGAAGCTATGCTAAGGCACATGGAGGACAGGGAGGTGATTTGAGACAGCCAGCATCGCTTCACCAAGGGCAAGTCCTGCGTGACCAACCTAGCGGCCTTCTATGATGGAGAGACTACATCGGTGGACAAGGAAGAGCTATGGATGTCATCTATCTGGACTTCTGCAAGGCCTTTGACATGGTCCCCCAAAACATCCTTCTCTCTAACTTGGTGAGATATGAATTTCATGGGTGAACTGTTTGCTGGATGAGGAATTGGTTGGATGGTCACATCCAGAGGGTAGTGCTCAATGTCAAGATGGAGAGGGGTGACAAGTGTTGTCCCTCAGTGATCTGTATTGGGACCAGTACTGTTCGATATCTTCATCAATGACATAGACAGTGGGATTGAGTGCACCCTCAACAAGCTTGCGGATGACACCAAGCTGAGTGGTGCAGTTGACACGCCTGAGGGAAGGGATGCCATCCAGAGGGACCTGGACAAGCTCAAGAAGCGGGCCCATGTGAACCTCATGAGGTTCAACAAGGCCAAGCACAAGGTCCTGCACATGGGTCAGGGCAATCCCTGGTATCAATATAGGCTGGGGGATGAGGTGATAGGGAGTAGTCCTGCCGAGAAGGACTTGGAGGTACTAGTGGATGAAAAGCTGGACATGAGCGGGCAATGTGTACTCACAGCCCAGAAGGCCAACCGTATCCTGGGCTGCATCAAAAGAAGTGTGGCCAGCAGGTTGAGGGAGGGGATTCTGCCCCTCTGCTCCACTCTCAGGAGACACCACCTGGAGTACTGTATCCAGCTCTGGAGTCCTCAGCACAGGAAAGACATAAACCTGTTGGAGTGGCTCCAGAGGAGGGCCACGAAGATGATGAGAGGGCTGGAGCCCCTCTCCTATGAGGACAGGCTGAGAGAGTTGGGGTTGTTCAGCCTGGAGAAGAGAAGGCTCCGGGGAGACCTTATTGCGGCCTTTCAGTACTTATGGGGCTTATAAGAAAGATGGGGACAGGCTTTTTAGCAGGGCCTGTTGCGATAGGATAAGGGGCGATGGTTTTAAACTAAAAGAGGGTAGATTTAGACTAGATACAAGGAAGAAATTTTTCACGATGATGGTGGTAAGACACTGGAACAGGTTGCCCAGAGAGATGGTAGATGCCCCATCCCTGGAAACATTCAAAGTCAGGTTGGACTGGGCTCTGAGCAACCTGATCTAGTTGAAGATGTCCCTGCTCATTGCAGGGGGGTTGGACTAGATGACCTTTAAAGGTCCCTTCCAACCCAAACTATTCTATGATTCTGTGATTCTCCTGACTAGTCCTTAAACTGCTGACTGCCATAAGCTGGAGGGATATGTAAAGGAAAATCATTTTATTGTTACCCTACTTTTAATGTTTTTTCCTTTTGAATCTATTACTCATTATAATTCTCACACAATTAGTTAGTTAGGTCCAAGATCCAAAATAGGTAATTATAGTTGAAATAGCTAGAGGCATTGTTTAACTCGGGTCATTGATTTCTAGTAGATCCCCTCTTGGATAAAAAAGAGGAGTTCAGAAAACAATGAGGGGAAGATAGGATACTTAGATGGAAGACAAGCCACAGAGAGTGAAATGGTGGCTGGGGGTGTGAGTGGCTTCCTTCTCTCTTTTTTATTTGTTTCTGCAAGTGAAACTTTCTGTCTAACATCGTACCTTTTTGAGAAGACCTTCATTTGACAACATAGTGTAGGCAAAACAGACTGTAGTATCAGGGTGAAGATATCCTCAGACTGCATCACCAAACTTTTTTCTGGTCAAGAGTATGTTTCCTTTATGTCTCACAAACTAATAAAAATGCTATCATACAGATTTCTGAAGATCCAACAACATGCACACATTCAAAATGCTTCTGTAATCCAGAAACATTCTGGAAAGAAAAAAAAAAGGTAGGCAAGAGGGTTGTTTTTCAGCTAAGATTTCTACTATTAATTTTCCATGCAGGCACAATCACTGTAATGACAACACTTTTTCTCACGCCTAAATAACAAATCATTCACTTATGTGCTATATACATTTCAGGTAATGCATCCTATGTGACATGAACAGAAGGCGTATCAGTAGTTTCCTAGATCAACTAATGACTTTGTTCTTGGTTCAAACCTTCTCTTTGGTCAAAGAAAAAAAAGTTATTCTTTCACTAACCCTTTGACAAGTTTTGAATGCTCTGCAAGTCATTTTTCTCTCTCACATCAAAGAGAAAAAGTAGACATTGAAATGACCTCCCACACCTTAGACATAATAATGGAGAGAATTCAGCCTTGTGAAAACAGTGCCATTGGAAAATATTCCAAAGAGCAAGCCAAAATTTATAGAACATATCATGTCACATGCATACGATTTTATACTGAAAATATTTCAATAGATACACATTTCTTCCTTAAAGGTCCAATTCTGCCCTTCTTTTTGTATCAATAAATAAGAGTTTTCCTAATGGCTTAGCATTAGCATGATACCCCAGTGATACCTGTCACCGGCCTACGAACTCCTCGGAATACTTCTACGATTCAAAACACAGAAATACACAACCTTAATTATAATTATTGGTTAGTACCTTATCTTAACAATTTCTATTGGTTAGTACAGTCTCTCACTTTCATTTAAAGTTACAAGGTCCTTTAATTGATGTGCACATGCTCCAGTACCGGGGGGGTGTAGTTCTGTTCAGTCTCTAATTGAGTCAGTGGTTGCGATCTCCCACTGCCACCTTTACCTTTCCCCCAGTTACTGCAAATCTTTGTTGACTTTATGCTTTTTTCCAGCAGCTGTGTGGTTTTCAACCGGTTTCAGTGCCTCCTTTAGTAGTAGCGTCAGTTGTCCCCTGAGTACCCAGCCCCCTAAGCTAGTAGATAGGGGCGGGGAGCGGAAGCCCCCGTAATCCAGAGGGAGATGGTGAGGGACCTGCTCCAACACCTGGACATACACAAGTCTATGGGGCCGGATGGGATCCACCCGAGGGTACTGAGGGAGCTGGCGGAAGTGCTCAATGAACAACTTTTCATCATTTATCAGCAGTCCTGGCAAACTGGGGAGGTCCCAGTTGACTGGCATCTAGCAAATATGACGCCCATCCACAAGAAGGGCCAGAAGGATGAACCAGGGAACTACAGGCCTGTCAGTCTGACTGTTACAGTTTGAGAAAACCCATAACAATTTATTGTCATTTAGACAATTATTCTATCACCCAATGACCCCTCCCCACCCAGGAAGGGGAATCAGGGAAAGCAAGGAAACACAAGGGTTGAAATATAAATATATTGAATAGGATAAGACTAAATAATTAACAATAATACTAAAGAACCAGTATTGATCCCGATACTAATATAAGATACACAAGAATTATACTCAGCCAATTATACCAGCAGGAAGCTGTGCACTCCCAGCAGTGGACAGCAAATGTCGGACACTGAGAGCGCAACGGCTCCAGGAGGAAGGGAAGGCCTCAGGGGTCCAGCATCAGGGCAAGGAGTTCTCTGGACCGCCGCCATCAAGGAAGAGAGAAACTATGCAGCAAACTTCCTAATTTATATTGAGTTTGACGTTCATGGTATGAAATAATCCTGTTGGCCAGCCTGGGTCAAATGCCCAGGTCTCGCTCCTCCTCATCCCTGCACCTGGCAAGGCTAGAAAACACTGAGACCTTGAATCCCACATAGCCTAGAAGAGAAATTAGTCCTGTGTCACTCAACCCAGGACACTGACCTCGGTGCCTGGGAAGGTCATGGAACAGATCATCCTGAGTGCCATTATGTGGCACATGAAGAACAACCAGGTGATCAGGCCCAGTCAGCATGGGTTCATGAAAGGCAGGTCCTGCTTGACAAAACCAATCTCCTTCTATGACAAAGTGACCCACTTGGTGGAAGAGAGAAAGGCTGTGGATGTTATTTACCTGGACTTTAGTAAGGCCTTTGATACAGTTTCCCACAGCATCCTCCTGGAGAAATTGGCTGTCCATTGCTTGGACAGGAGCACTCTACACTGGGTTAAAAAGTAGCTGGATGACTGGGCCCAGAGAGTGGTGGTGAATGGAGTTCAATCCAGTTGGCGGCCGGTCTCGAGTGGTGTTCCCCAGGGCTCAGTATTTGGGCCAGTTCTCTTTAATATCTTCATCAATGATCTGGAGGAGGGGATCGAGTGCACCCTCAGTAAGTTTGCAGACGACACCAAGTTGGGTGGGAGTGTCAACCTGCTTGAGGGTAGTAAGGCTCTGCAGAGGGACCTGGACAGGCTGGATCAATGGGCCAAGGCCAATGGTATGAGGTTCAACAAGGCCAAGTGCCAGGTCCTGCACTTGGGCCACAACAACCCCATGCAGACTTACAAGCTTGGGGCAGAGCAGCTGGAGAGCTGCCTGGCAGAAAAGGACCTGGGGGTGTTGGTTGACAGCCAGCTGAGTATCAGCCAGCAGTGTGCCCAGGTGGCCAAGAAGGCCAACAGCGTCCTGGCCTGTATCAGGAACAGTGTGGTGAGTAGGACTGGGGAAGTGATTGTCCCCCTGTACTGGGCACTGGTGAGGCCCCACCTCAAATACTGTGTCCAGTTTTGGGCCTCTCACCACAAAAAAAGACATTGAGGTGCTGGAGCGGGCCCAGAGATGGGCAACGAAGCTGGTGAGAGGTCTGGAGAACAAGTCTTATGAGGAGCAGCTGAGGGAGCTGGGGTTGTTTAGCCTGGAGAAAAGGAGGCTGAGGGGAGACCTTATTGCTCTCTACAACTACCTGAAAGGAGGTTGTAGCAAGGTAGGGATTGGTGTCTTCTCCCAAGTAACAGGCGATAGGACAAAAGGAAATGGCCTCAAGTTGCACCAGGGGAGGTTTAGATTGGATATTAGGAAAAATTTTCACACTGAAAGGGTTATTAAGCATCGGAACAAGCTACACAGGGAAGTGGTGCAATCGTCATCCCTGGAGGTATTTAAAAGACGGGTAGACATAGCACTTAAAGATATAGTTTAGTGATGCTTTTTGTCAGTTAGGTTGATGGTTGGACTAGATTATCTGAAAGGTCCCTTCCAAACTAGGCAATTCTATTATTCTATGATTCCTGTGGAGGGATGTTCCCTTGTTATCAGCCTTCTGTTCTTCTTCAAGGGTATATTCATTAGCAAGGCATTTATTGTTTTTACAAAGTGTACAGTTTCACAAGGACTTGTAACCTTTTTCACAGCTCTTTACTCTTGCTTAGTGAGAGATTCTACCTTCTAAAATACATTCTACCTTTCAAAAGAACATTCTACCTTTTTAAAGTACATCATTATGACATTGAGAAATTATTATGAAACCAGAAAGAAATCAAATTAATGAATGTGCACTCGTGTGTGGATGGTATGTATATATAATAGAAGAAAATTATAATCATAAAGGTTGTTATGTGGGATGTGGACGAGGTATCAATCGTTCTGATAACCCCCCCTGAGGAGGAAATACATTTACTAGTGCTGCCGGCCCCTTCAGGAACAGCATTGGAAAGATCTTTGACAGGGTCTTCCCCTTTTAGGGATTCAGAAGGAGCGGCAGGTGGGATGGGGAGTGAAAATTTTAGTCCAATAGCTGGTAGAACCAGATCACAGAGTGCTGTAATTCAAGCACCTTTAAGGCAAGCAGTAGAAGGAGATGGAACAGTTCTTGTTCATGTCCCTTTCACTACTAGTGATTTACTGAATCCAGCGTTTCTAGTCTGCAGGACCCTTTCGAGAAAATCCTGAGAATGTGTACCAGTATTGGAAAGTATTGGGGAACCAAATTGGGGTGATATGCAAGCCCTGATGAATACTCTTTTCACTATAGAAGAAAGGAGAATGATATTGGAGGAGGCTAAAAAGGAATCAGAGCAGAGACATTTGCTGGGAAATCATGACATTCATTTGCCTACTAGGCAGCCTGATTGGGATCCAAATGAAGCAGAGAGAATGACTAGTTTACAGCAATATCAGGAATTGATATTACATGGGGTCAAACATGGGGTACCTAAAGTTATATGAAGACAAGGGAGTAGTGAAGACCCATCTGCCTTTTATGAGCGCCTTTGTGAGGTGGCTCGAAAGTGGATGGATCTTGAACCAGAAGAGGAGTCTAACCGGAGGATATTTAATATTTTGTTTATTGGTCAATCAGCCCCAGACATTAGAAGGAAATTGCAGAAAATTGAAAGAGCAGGGGGAATGAATGTTTCACAGTTAATGGAAATTGCATATAAAGTATATAATAATCGAGATGAAAAAGAGAAATGGGATAAGCAGAACAGGATCAAGTTACAAGCGTCATTGTTAGCTACAGCACTGAATGGAAATAGCATGAGAGGCAGGGGCAGAGGGAAAATAGAAATGAGAGGAGGTACCTCCAGAGGGGGAGGGAGCCCAAGGGGTGTTGTTGACAACAAATCCTCTTTGAGCCCCAACCAGCGTGCCTATTGCAAAAGAGAGGGACATTGGAAAAAGTCATGTCCTGAATTAAAGAAAAAAAACAAATGAGGAGCCCAATGTCATAATGGTGGAAGATTCGGACTGAGGAGGACCAGGGGAAAATATTACTGTTTCCCCAGCCAATCCTCTGGTTCCAGTTAAGCTGGGGAATGAAATTATAATTTTTTTAGTGAATAGTGGAGCTACCCATTCTGTATTAACTAGTCACATAAGTCCACTGAGTAAAAATACAATTCCTATTGTTGGGGCAACAGGAAAGCAAACTGTAAGGCCATTTTTGAAACCAACAGAATGTATAATTGAACATACTGAATTAATTAATGAGTTTCTCTGTATGCCAGAATGCCCTTTGCTGCTATTGGGACAGGATTTGTTATGTAAATTGAATGCTCAAGTAACATTTTCTAAAGATTCTGTGCAGTTACATGTTCCCAAGGACACAGCTTGGAAAACTCCAATTTGTTTAGTGATGGGGACTCCAAGTGTCAGAAACTCCTAAGAATATTATACCAGATGAAGTAATGAATGCAGTGATTCCTTCAGTGTGGGTAACGAAAAACCTGGACAAGCAAAAGGAGTAAGTCCTTTGAAAATTGAATTAAAACCTGAAATGTGACTGGTAAGAAAAAAACCAATATCCCATTAAATTGTAAGCGCAGAAAGAATTAGAATCATTAATTAATACTTTTCTGGAATATGGACTATTGTGGGAATGTCAGTCTGAATATAACACTCCCATTTTACCAGTAAGGAAACCAAAACTACAGGAATACCGATTGGTACAAGATTTAAGAGCAATAAACCAGATAACAGTAGATCTGCACCCAGTGGTGTCCAATCCGTATACTCTTCTCACAACAATACCTGAAACTAATATTTGTTTTACAGTATTAGATTTGAAAGATGCCTTCTTCTGTATCCCAATAGATGAACAAAGCCAGAAGCTGTTTGCCTTTGAGGGGGGAAATTCATCAACTGGGAAAAAGGTACAACTGTGTTGGACAGTGCTTCCACAGGGATTTAAGAACAGTCCCACACTGTTTGGTAACATACTAGCTAAAGAACTGGACTGATGGCAAGGGAAAAACCAAGGTATAACCCCTACAAATGGTGGGATAGAGGAGAACATTATTTGTGCTCCCGATCCCTTAACCAGCTGCCCCAGGGCCCTAAAGTCATTCTTCATTGCCCTCAGACTTCTGGTACCTACCTCATCACCACCTACCTGAAATATCAGTAGCGGATAGTAATCTGATGTCTGAACCAGGGAAGGGAGTTTCCTCCGTATGTCCTTAATTCTGGCCCCAGGGAGGCAGCTGACTTCCCTGTGGGATGGGTCCGGTCTACAGATAGGGCCCTCTGTTCCTCTCAGAAGGGAGTCACCTACTACAGTTACCTTCCTTTCTTTCTTGGTTGAGGAAGTCCTAAGGCGTGGGAGTGAGTGATGAGCACTGGGCATTTCACTGGATGGATCATCCTCTCCATCCTCAATCGCCTGGTCCTCAATTTCCAAAGCCCCATACCTATTACGTAAGGGCAGTTGGGATGGTGAGGGGTTGCGCTTGCCTCTCCGAGGAGGGATCTGACTCCACTCCCCCTTATCCCTTGAGTCCTCTCCTTTTGCCTGGTGACAGGAGGGAAGTGGGTCATCCACTTCTGATAGAGCCTCTTCCTGCTGCCTTTGCCTCAGGGTATGGCTCCACCAATCTATTACATTTTCAGTCTCTGATACTTTTTAACCTTTCTACCTCTTCCCTCAGTTCAACCACCTGCCTGAGCAAATCATTTACTTGATCACACCGTATACAGGCAGTGTCTCTGGCTCCCTGTGAGAGCAGTGCCAGGCTCAGGCATTTGTTGCAGCCCGAGACCTGCACAGCCACATGCTTGCACGGGGGCTCAGTCTGAGTTCCCACGTTCTTTCTTGCAGCGGCTTTTGACCGTTTTGCGGCCGTGTTCTTCTCTTGTGCCGGGAGGTGATGAATCTCTGCTGTCAGCTTCCCGCACGCCGTGAGCCCGTGCCCCTGCACGCCGATGTTCCTCTGCTTGCGCTTGCCCAGCCTGTGCTCAGCTTAGACGCGAGGCTTTCAGTGACCCACCGTGCGAAATGCTGCGCCCTGTTTGCCGGCTCCCGCTGCGGTGCCGCAGTGACACCCTGGGTGACGCCCACCGGCTGTCTGCGTGCTGGCTCCGGGACCGCCCGTTTAGAGCTGCCGCGTGTGGCGTTATCTCCGCCCCTGCCGCGTCAGCAGCCCACCCCCGAGCTGCCGGTTCCGGCACGAACTAGCCGCTTTTCCCGGCTACGAAAGCCCCCAAAAGAGCCCTTTGCCGGCCTTATCCGCCGCGATCCCCTTCCCCAGCAAGGCCTTACCTGCACTGGAGCTGGTCTCCTCGGCGACTGACCGTTGGCATGTTTACAGCCCGTTAAAATCCTTTCAATTATATGTACATGAGAGAAAACAAGTGGCGCTGGGAGTGCTAACCCAATTACTTGGGGAGTGGAAGCGGCCTGTAGCTTACTATTCAAAACAACTTGATGAAGTAAGCAAGGGGTGGCCAGCTTGCCTGAGAGCTGTTGCAGCCATGACATTGTTAATAGAAGAGGCCCGCAAGTTAACATTAGGACAACCAATCAGTTTTTGTTCCTCATGTGGTGACAAACAGTCTTGGAGCAAAAAGGACATCATTGGATCTCCCCAACTCAGTTAGCCAAATATCAGGTGGTGCTCCTAGAACAGGAGGACACTATTCTTAAGTCAACCTCATCTTTGAATCCTGCCACTTTGTTGCCAATCTCAGAACGTGAGTCTCTTCAGCATGACTGTTTAGCTACCATAGAACAAGTATATGCTAGTAGACCAGATTTAAAAGATGAACCACTAGAAAATGCAGATATGGAACTATTTACTGATGGGAGTGTTTTTATCCACAATGGCAAACGAAAAGTGGGATATGCCACAGTAACCTGTTGGGATGAAATAGAAACTGGACCACTGCCATGTAACACTTCAGCTCAGAAAGCAGAAATTATGGCTTTGACTCAAGCCCTTGAAATTGGAAAAGGACAAAGACTAAATATGCTTTTGGAGTGATTCATGCTCATGGAGCAATTTGGAAAGAAAGGGGACTGTTAAATTCACAAGGAACTCCTATTAAATATGGACAAGAAGTTTTAAAATTGTTACAGGTTGTCCTAGAACCAAAAGAAGTAGCAGTGATACACTGCAAAGCTCATCAGAAAGGCTAGAATGAAATTGCCCGAGGAAATCGGAAAGCCAACCTAACTGCAAAGGAAGCAGTTTTGCAAGGACAAGTCATCGGAGTGTTGATACCAAGTAATAAAATAATCATAGATTTGCCACAGTATCCTGATAAAGAAAATAAATTGTCCGAAACCTTAAAAAGTACTAAGCATGAAAAAAGGACAATGGATAACACCAACTGGCCAGCTCCCGGTTACAACCAAAGGCATCATAACCTTGTTTAAAAATCTACATGAAACAACCCATATGGGAGCTGATGCAATGGTGAATTATGTTAAAAAATATGCAATAGGGCCAAAGATGCAAACTACAGAGGATGTTATTGTGAAGAAATGTCATCTTTGTTGCACTAATAATCCTAAAATTCAACGAAAACCACTGGCAGGAAATGCTAAGATAGGAATAACCCCAGGAGAGCACTGGCAAATAGATTTCTCCGAATTACCTAAATGTAATAGATTTAAGTATTTACTGGTTTTGGTAGATACCTTTTCAGGGTGGCCTGAAGCTTTCCCTTGCCACTCCAATCGGGCCAGAGAGGTAATTAAAGTGTTGCTAAAGGAAATAATCCCTAGATTTGGAATTCCCAAAGGATTATCTTCAGACAATGGGTCTCGCTTTGTGGCAAAAGTGGTTCAAGGAGTGGCTAAATTCCTCCAAATCAAATGGGAATTACACACTCCATGGAGACCACAATCTAGCGGGAAAGTAGAGAGGATGAATCAAACGTTAAAAAGACAAATTGCTAAATAATGTCAAGAAACCCATATGAAATGGATAGAAGTATTACCTATTGCTTTAATGAGAATCAGAATTACTCCAAAGACAAAAGAGGGAGTTAGCCCATTTGAAATTTTGTATGGTAAACCGTATCCTACTAATGAAATGGTTACCCAGGGAGACCAAATGCTTATTAAAGGGGACGGTATGTTGTGAAATTATCTGTTATCTCTTTCCAGAATTCTGTCATCCCTACACAGATATCTCAGCCAACATACCCCCTTGCCCCTGGACACAGCTGTACATAATTTTCAACCAGAGATTTGGTTTATGTTCAAACATGGAAAGATGAACCTCTAGAAGGAAAGTGGAAAGGACCATACTTCTTCCTTCTGTCCACATTCACAGCTGTAAAAGTAGAGGGAATCAATTCCTGGATTCACCTGAGTAAAGAAAGCCCCAACATCAGAACAATGGACTTCTGAAAGGACAGGAGTCATCAAGTTGAGATTCTCTGAAGTCAGATGAATACACATAAAAGTTTTTGTAAGAAGAAAGAGAGCCCAAGACTCACAGGATAGTGTTGGTAATAATTGTAATGTGTGTTTACTTGTAATGGCAATTTGATTCTGCAACTCATCCAGTCATTTGGTAAGATTCACAATGTTAGTCAAATAACTGCATGTCTGACACTGCCAAAGTTGGCTGCTTCACCAGTAGACTAGGGAATTTTAACTCTGGACTTGAACCGAACCTTTATCACTATGTTGATTAACAAAACTGGTATATTAAGATTCAACCTGAAAAAGGAAAAAGTATTTGGACTAGCTAAGTGGCAGATCTTAGGTAATGACAGTCAAAATTTGTGTTGGCATGTAAATGATACCCAAACACCAAGTCCCATGAAAGATGCAGAACCTTGTGATCATTTTCCTTGGGGAATGAAACTTCCTAAAGTCTGCAAAACTGCCGAAGAAGGTGAAGGGCATTATATGCAACCTGCACCTTGATGTATTGATTGGACAGGAAATGAACGAGGGAAAATCAAAGGAATGACCTTATTGTCAAACTTTACTGAGGCTAGAGTAGAGGTCCCCAAAGCTTATAATTGGAAATGCACTCAAGTTTTTAATTGTTCTACAAATTTTTCAGAGATCCAAAGGTTAGGACCAGTAGCCAGAGCTCTAAGATTGGGATGTTTATGTCGTAATTATTCAACGCTTATACAGGATATACGGACAGGGACAATGATGAAAGACAAACCTATAAATTGTGAATGAGAAGTCACACTCCCCATGTACGTGAGCCGATGGAGGCAGGATGCAGGAACAACCACAAAACCACAGATGAAAGGCAAAGAACAAATCTTGATACCTCATGGATCAGGGAATTTCCGAAGCAGCACCCAGGCAGACGCATGCAAGCAGGCACTGCAGAGTGAGAGAGAGTCCTTATTAGCAAGAGAGTCCTTGTTAGCAAGAGAGTGAGAGAGCGAGAGCGCACTCAGACTCCCTGTTCTTGCCAGTATTTCAAGGGTTCAAGCAGGCCTAGTTTTCCCACTGTGCTTTGATCTTCTTCCACAACAGGCCAGGATTCTCAAGCAGCTAGATAAGGTGTCCCTGAGTCCATCACAGACTTACGTTATCTAAGTGCAAATTTTCTACTTGCAAGCACATAAGACTAAACAACAATTAGTGTGATATATGTGTTTCCCAGCACCCCAGGTGAGAGTCACTTGAGCGTGTTTACAGTCCTCCTTGCTGATCTTCTGTTACTTTCCCACACCATGGGACAGCTGTTTGGGTAAGTAGTGATGGAGCTTGGTCCACCCAGTTAACTCTAAAAGGACCAAGAAAACAAATTACATTGGGAATGCTAACGTTATGTCCTTTATGGAGAAAAAGACCAATAGCAGAATCAAAGAAATCAAAGAATCAAAAGAAATAATATAGATCCTTGGCAACATCCTTTGACTGGGACAACAGTAGGATGGATATTAGAATCTATTTTTAGCCCCCAAATTACTTCATTTCAAAATCGTGTCTGGTTACACAGTCTAACAGGACAAATTGAAGCTTTGGCAAATGCAACTAGAGTAGGCCTCCACGATTTAAATGTCCAACTACAATCAACTTTGAGGATGACACTTCAAAATCATTTGGCCTTAGATTTACTATTGTTACGTGAACACTGAGTATGTGGTTATTTGAAATTAGATGACAAGTGTTGTGTTCATATTCCAAACATTACTGAACATTTGGACAGACAACTAGAAAAAATAAACCAAGTTGCAAAGTCTTGCAATGACTTGAGAACGAGTATGGAAACAGGTTGGTTAAATAAAATACTGCATGGATTAGGATTTTCATTGACTGGATGGTTGCAGAGTCTATTGCAAAATTTAATAGCGTAAATAGTAATTGTTTGTATATTGTTTGGATATCTTAAGAGCCTAGTTACTAAACAAATATCAAATTCATATGTAATGACTGTGCATAATGCAAATGAGACTTACTGAAAGTTAAGGCTTCAATAAGTCTCAAAGGGGGGAACTGATATCAAAACCTTTATGACTGTAACTCTGTAAATCATTTGGGTAAATGATTCTTGACAAGACAATGGGAAAGAAGGAACCAGACCTAAAACCAGGTACCAGAAATTTCAGTGGGCTGATTGCCCAAGAAACTTGGCTATACCACTGTGAATTGTGTCCTTAAGGTGAACGTGACTAATTATAATACGAAAGGCACTCCTCTAGAAGTTAGGATACCTGCCTCTGCTTGAAGACCCTCACCCACTGAGCCTGTGCAGTAAAATTAAGAGACGCTGTACCTTTAATTGAAGACAAGGACATTTTACACCAATCAGCTTCAAGATAAGGAATTATGAGCACCAGTAAAAAGTTGATAAACAATGAATATGTTAATTATGCTAATTGACAATGTATAAATGAATGAATGTTTCACTGCTGGGTGTGCTAGCTTTGTGGAAGTACTCCCAGCACCCTTTTCTGTGCAGAACTGCTAATAAATAGCTAATACCTCAACTCTGTGTGTTATTGGCTTGCACACTGGGTAAACAATCCCATGAGTTTTGGGACAACGTGTATACCAAGCACATAAAATAGCAGTGTGTTGCCTCATATTTCTCATCTCAAGAGAAGGTTCTCTTTAAATTCGTTTCCAAATTGCTAGCAGCCCTATTTTTCTAACAGCAGTGTCTCAAAGGTGGACCTGAAATGAAAACATTAATATGTTCTCTCCACACTGGTCTCACTCTCACTATGAATCAAGGGCTCAGTGGTTTGATCTTCCCCTTTCCCTATTTATTCATTTTCTGTTCCCCAAAGAACAGAAATTTTACAATATGTCTAAGCTGATTGCTTATTGGGTGTTTCCTATACAACATTACCAAGCATTCTACTGGATGACATTTTATATGTACCTTCATTGTGTTGTCCCAAATCTGGGTTCTTCACCAGGTGTGCTATAAGCCAATCCACTCACAGAGTCGAGATATTTGTTTATTGCATGTCTTCACAGAGATGGGTGCTAGGTGTTAACTCCATGAAGCTAGCACACCTTTTGAGAAATAAGCCAGATCTTATATACCAAATAATAACAAAGAAGAAACCACAGTGAATGATGAGTCAGTCATTCGTGGCTCCTAACTTTACATATGAAAGCAGAAGTTACCATTCTCTTATCTTGAGACTCCTATTGCCTTCCTTTGTGAGCAGTTTGCCCTATCAAGGTCTGACACAAGCTCCTGCACCTGGGGCCCATCTCCACCTGTCCCCCATTCATCAACTATACAAGCCCACCTGGTTGGGAAACCTAGAGTTTTTGTGACTGTTAACCCTTTTCTTTCAACAACAATTGTACTTGATATATGCAAATAAATAACTTAGAAAGCATACATACAGAGAAGCAACAAAGCGGTTGAATGATCTGTTTATCTCTAACAGGTTGACCAGCTTGGTTTTCCTAAAAACAGCCAAAGGACTAAAGGCTTTTTCTTTTTCATTGAACAACAGAGATTTGATATCATGGCATGTTTCCATTGAAATACATGTAAATTCTGACAGTGAGATTCAAACTCCCTGGAAATGAGATTTACTCACTAATTCAACATTGGAAGGAACAATAACAAAAAAGCAAACCAAAGAAAAACAGAGTAAAATCCTTATCATCTAGATATAAAGGAAGAAAGAGTAGAGGCTGCAGGGTACTGCCACTAACTGTGCATTTACTGCCTTATTTTCTTTGTGTTTCCTATCTCCTACAGGATGCCAACAAGTGGAGAAGGTAAAAAAACATTGCCAAACAAAGCACAAACAAGAACAGACTTCACAACATTATGAGTAATATATATACAGAAGTCCTCCGAATAATTTTTGAACAGACAGGGAGCAAACCCACATGGAGAACAGAAAGGAAAAGTTACGCTAGCTGTAAAAATCTTTGCTTCTAGTGATTGCCTGCAGAAAGATTTAGGTTGCTGACCAGCCTGATTTGTAATGTGATATTCAGGGTCAGAGCCTCAGCCCTGAGATGAGTTGCTGCATTCGAGCATCCATATCGCCCACTGTCAGTGCCTAATCATCTCTCCAGCAAAATAATGCCAATACATTAGCATATGCTGCTGGTGCACTCAGTACCCACTTGCGCCAAATGGGTCTGGTAATTTTGAGTGCATCTGGATCTAATAGTGTCTGCAGGTTGTCCCAATTGGTAAAAATCATCTCCTGCACAGCTATTTCCCTCAGATTCTTAACACCTCTCTCAATAGTTGTCCACTTGGATGAGCAATACACAATATCATCCCTATAGGGATACCTGCTCCTCACACTTAACAGGAGTTGCCTCCAGAGGGTGAGGGATTGTGGTGGTCTTCCAAGAGCCCTGTCAATACCTGATTCTCTAGCCAATGGTCCCAGCCGCTTGGCTTCTCTACCATCCCAGTCCAAACTATCAGCTCCAGTATCCCAGCATCTGAGCAGCCAAGTAACCACTTGCTTGCCTTCCTGACAACTGCAATCCTTATGTATTTCTCGCAGCCCACTTAAGGATAATGATCGAGTAGTTTCCTCCGTTACTTCATCATGTGATGTCCCTGGCTGACCGTCGCTACCTGGTCCTATTGCACGTTTCCTCTTATGTACAGGGTTGACTGATACTGGCACTGACTGAATCTGTAGGTCAGCTGCATCATCCATCACCAAGGTCGGAGTAGATTTAGTACTCATTGCAACTGCGGGTCTGGATAAGATCAGTGTTTGTCATGGGGGTTGGCAGGGTCTCTACCAGATGTTTCCCTCTACCACAGATCCAGACAATGGAAAGGAACAAGCCCGCAAAACTTAACAACATAAGCACGATCATCAAAACCTTCCAAAGGTATTCCAAACTCTCAAAAACTGTTACTATTGACGCCACCAGAACATACAAATCTTCAAGAGACATCCCTCACCTTGCTAAATCGTCCGTAATATAACCCAAGGTGTAATTATGCCCAACAGAGGGCTCCTGCCGTCCCGAGGTGAGTCCGACCGCGACAAGTCTGACCGCGGTGATCCGCAAGATGCCATTACGTAAGTGACAAAAACCGGAAAGATTACAAAAGACCCGATAACACAGCAAAATACCGCCACACAAGATAACAAGGTGATGGTTTTAACTCCACATTTAGAAACAATAAGCTACCCTAAATCAATGAGAAATGGCAAAGAACTCTCCCACAGCTCCCAACATAAGCCTATAGAAAGATGAGAGGACTCTGACTATAGTCCTTTGAAATCACTCCAACAGATTCATGACTGTTCAATAAGTCCAATCCAATCTGTTTAAAACTTCAGCCCTTCAAAAATCTCAAATTAAAGCTTATGTTTCTCCCAGCACTATTTGAATTAAGTGCAAAATATCAAGTTCAGTGACAAATTCATTAAAATACCATGTTGGGCACCAAATTTGTTATGGTTTGAGAAACTCATAACAATTTACTGTCGTTTAGACAATTATTCTATCACCTGATAACCCCTCCCCACCCAGAAAGGGGAATCGGGGAAAGCAAGGAAACATGAGGGCTGAAATATAAATAGATTTAATAGGATAAGAATAAATAATTAACAATAATAATACTAAAGAACCAGTATTGATCCTGATACCAATATAAAATATACAGGGATTATACTCAGGCAATTATACCAGCAGGAAGCTGTGCACTCCCAGCAGTGGACAGCAAATGTCGGACACTGAGAGCGCTACGTCTTCATGGGGAAGGGAAGGCCTCAGGGATCCGGCACCAGGGCAAGAAGTTCTCTGGACCGCCGCCATCAAGGAAGAGAGAAACTACGCAGCAAACTTTCTAATTTATGTTGAATGTGACGTTCATGGTATGAAATAATCCTGTTGGCCAGCCTGGGTCAAGTGCCCGGGCCTTGCTCCTCCTCATCCCTGCACTTGGCAAGGCTTGAAAACACTGAGACCTTGAATCCCACAGAGCCTAGCTGGCTATAAAGTAAATAATTTCATGAATTCAGACACTAGAGCCTTCTAAAAGTGCAGTTCTCCCAAGCATTAGAAGAGAAGTTAGTCCTGTGTCGCTCAACCCAGGACATTCCACCCCTTATTTCATACCATACATATGTCACACTCAAGTTACTATTATATTTGTCTTCTAATATATATATACACACACATTAATATTATCCTCTAAAGCTATGAACTATTCCTCTAAAAGGTCCATTGAATTTCTTTGGTCCAAAACTGTGAATTCCATCTATCATAATAGTCTTTTAGGGTAGAAACAAGTGATGTGGCATTCACTCAGTTGTCAGATCAGGACCAGGCCTCAATACAGAATGACAGACGGGTGGAGTTGGGTGCAGCAATATGATGTGTTATGGTCACGGCTGGCATGTTCCTTGTTGCTGGACACCATTCAACGAAGCTGTCTCTGGTTTCATTACCACCGTGTTATCCTGAAAAACAATTAACACCATACCATTTAATTCAAGGATTCTCACCCAAAATCAGATCTCCTAAAGGTTCACATCGGACCTCTCCATTCTCCTGCATCACCCACCAAGTATGCCCTGGTCCTTCAGCAAAAGCAACCCCACGAGTGGGTCTGCCTTTACCTGAGGCCACGGTAACCCAGACCGTTTTCCCCAACATATTCTTTACATGCACCACAGGGACCTTATCCCCTTCTACAGTAGGTAAATGCTCTGACTGAGCGGGACCAGCTCGGCTGACAGTTCCCCTGGTGTTGACTAACCAGGTGGCTTTTGCTAAATGCTCATCCCACTTTTTAAATGTTCCAGCACTCATCGCTTTCAGGGTAGTCTTCAGCAGTCCATTGCATTGTTCTACTTTCCCAGTGGCTGATGCGTGATAGGGGATGTGATATATCCACTTGATACTTGATCCTCTTTAGCCCAGGCGTCTATAAGATTATTTTGGAAATGAGTCCCATTGTCTGACTCATTTCTCTCTGGAGTACCACGTCGCCACAAAGCCTAAAACAGTGTTATGGGCAGTGGCATGAGACACAGCATATCTTTCTACCATTGTAAGCACATAGCGTTTTCCCTGGCGGGTTCGTGGAAGGAAGATATAGTCAATCTGCCAGGCCTCCCCATATTTATATTTCAGCCACAGTTCTCTATACCACAAAGGTTTTGACCATTTGGCTTGCTTAATTTCAGCATGTTTCACATTCATGGATGACCTGTGAAATAGTGTCCACAGTCAAATCCACCCCTCGGTCATGAGCCCATCTATACGTTGCATCTCTTCCCTGATGACCTGAAGTGTCATGGGCTCACTGAGCTAAAAACAATTCACTCTTACGTTGCCAGTCCAAGTCTACTTGGGACACATAGCAGCCTGATCCACCACTGTTTTGATGTTCCTCAGCGGCCCAACTCTTGGATATATGGGCATCTACATGATGTACCTTCACAGACAGCTTTTCTAATTGGGCAGCAATATCTTGCCACAATTCAGCAGCCCAGATGGGTTTACCTCTGCGCTGCCAGTTGCTCTGCTTCCATTGCTTTAACCACCCCCACAAGGAAAGTACCGCCATCCATGAGTTGGTATAAAGATAAAGCACTGGCCATTTTTCTCTCTCAGCAATACCTAAAGCCAAGTGGATGGCTTTCACTTCTGCAAACTAACTCGACTCACCCACTCCCTCAGCCGCTTCCACAACTCGTTGAGTAGGACTCCACAAAGCAGCTTTCCACCTTCGCTGGTTTCCTACAATACGACAAGATCCATCAGTGAACAACCCTACTGTTCACTGGGTGAGGTTTTGTGGTGAGGGGCCCAAAACTGGACACAGTACTCGAGGTGGGGCCTCACCAGTGCCCAGTACAGGGAGACAATCACTTCCCCAGTCCTACTCACCATGCTCTTCCTGATACAGGCCAGGATGCTGTTGGCCTTCTTGGCCACCTGGGCACACTGCTGGCTCATAGTCAGCTGGCAGTCGACCAACACCCCCAGGTCCTTTTCTGCCAGGCAGCTCTCCAGCCACTCTGCCCCAAGCCTGTAGCGTTGCTTGGGGTTGGTGTGGCCCAAGTGCAGGACCTGGCACTTGGCCTTGTTGAACCTCATACCATTGGCCTTGGCCCATTTATCCAGCCTGTCCAGATCCCTCTGCAAAGCCTTTCTACCTTCAAGCAGGTCGACACTCCCACCCAACTTGGTGTCATCTGCAAACTTACTGAGGGTGCACTCAATCCACTCCTCCAGATCATTGATCAAGATATTAAACAGAACCAGCCCCAATACCGAGCCCTGGTGGATGCCACTCGAGACCGGCCGCCAACTGGATTGGACTCCATTCACCACCACTCTCTGGGCCCGGCCCTCCAGCCAGTTTTTAACCCAGCAAAGAGTACTCCCATCCAAGCCATGGGCAGCCAGTTTCTCCAGGAGGATGCTGTGGGAAACCGTGTCAAAGGCCTTACTAAAGTCCAGGTATGTATATGTTATTACATATATACGTATGTATATTAGCTTGCACTATTTTTTGATACATATTCAAACTTTCCATTAACTTATTTTTAGAAATTATTAGAACACTTTTTAGCTTTGATTCAGTCAGTCTATACTTGTATATACGTATTATTGCACAACATCCCTGCCATCTCTGGTGAGGTGTTTTTGGTTTGGTGGTGGCATGTTTTTTATAAATATATATATATGTAATCTAATCTTTGGCTAATGGATATTTAAAGCACTTCAAAACTTGATTTACCCTGAAAACTTTTTTGCCATTAGTTGTGCAGGTGTACCTAGGAATGCTTCTCATCTTTTAATTGTATGGTAACTTTTCCAGGTATGTTAAAAGATGTAGAAGATGACATGCAAAGAAGAGTGAAGGTGTTTGTCACTTTTTCACCTTTGCCTTGCCCATTGTATTTGAAGTATGCTTAACATTGGTGGGGTGGGGTGTGAAAAATGCAGGGTTTTTTTCTGTCAATAAATGGTGTTGGTGGTAGGGTGGTGTTGTGTGGGTGTTTTTTTGGGGGGGATATGGCTTGTGTTTCTTTTTGGGAGATGGGTTTTTTGTTTGAGGGTGGTGATTTTAGAGTGTTTGGTTTGTGGGTTTTAAGAATTGCCATAATGGTATGTGTAAGATGCTGGTAGTCTGCCTTCTAACTAATGATGTTGATCTCTTCCGACTTTTCAAAAGTGATTAATAGTTGTTTCATTAGTAATAGGTGGAATGATGATTGAGTAGATAACACAGGACTGGGACACAGAAAGTGTGTATTTAACTTCTGACTTCTGTGCAAATATATTGTGTGATGGTAAAGTCACTTAATCTTCCTTTGCCACAGTTTACAATGTAAAATGTTCATACAATTTACTTGCCTGTTCTCAGAGTGGACTGGAATAGATTTCATTATTGGAAAATTATAGGAAAATTCATTATAGGAAAATTTCAGATCATTCAAGTACCTAGATGATAAATTAAGAGGCTTTGAAGTGGAACTGATTTTTAGGAACTGATTCATAAACAGATGTTCTGGAGAAGGGGAAAAGATTTGGTTGTGGGTGTGTTTGGGGGTTTGGTGGTGGGTTTTTTTGTTTGTTTTTTACCAGTAGCTTCCTTTTTGTAATTTTATTAAGTTATTTCAAATTCCTTGATTTCTTTAGAGCACTCGATGAGGAAGAGAGAGATCCAGAAGTTGAACTTGAAGTAATGAAACTTTTGCATTTTTTTCCTTTATTTCATTAATTAGTACATCATTACTTTAATTGGTGGTTCCCAGCTGGTGAGAAATGTATGTCACAAATGTTGGCGCTGCTGTATCAGAGCTGTTCTAAACTTTAGTTCCCTGAGCAAAGCCTGGACTAGTAGGTTGGTTTTTATTCTCTGAAGGGGCGGAAGTTCTGTATTGATCCCAATGGCAGAACAGTGATGCTGCTGCAATGCTGCCATTTATCCACCTACCTCAAGGAAAAAGTCATTAACAAAGTTGAAGGTCTTGCCTATCCTGTCCCAGCTTTTACTGCTGCTGGCAACCTCCCAGCCCAGGGAGACAGTAGGAAGAGAAGGTGGAAGCAGTGTAGCAGCTTCTAGAAAGAGTGGTAATTGTTGACTTAGAAGGGCGTGGGTTTCCTTTCTCAATAACGTATTTTCTTCAAAAATCACTTTTAATATAGATCTTCAGCAAAAAAGAGAGAAAATCAGTTTGGTTTTAATAGTCTGTGGCAGTTCATTTCAGCTGAGATTCCAATGGCATTGGCATAGGACATACCTATCTTTGATAAGTCTAGAAAAGCCTTTTTTACTAAGTTTCAGTGTTTAATTTGTATTGTTTACTAATTTGCCATGTGGTGTTTTGTTTGTGTGATGTGGTTTTTCTGTTGTTGTTTGTTGTGTGTTGGTTTTGATTTTTTTTGGGGGGGGAGGTGTCTTGGGTTTTTTTTGGTTTTTTTGTTTGTGTTGTGTTTGTTTTGGGGTTTTTTTTGTTATTACAGCATCAACAGTGTTTAGCTATGTTCAGCAGAGTCAAGATTACTCAGGTACTACTGACTGTTTTTATAGCATTGACCAAAAAAGAGGTATATTCATTTGATGCTTTTGATCTCACATTGAAATTCTGTGAAATATTTATTTTTCATTTTCTAAGGCAAAACGATTATTCTGTAGACTTGATGTTGCTGCAGGTAAATGGTTGGGTAAGGCCTTATAATAGCTGTCATCCAGTTTTCTTTCAGTTTTTAAGAAAACATATGGAAGGACAGTAGATGACATCAGTATGGCGGGGGAGAGGATTATGGAACACTTAAAGAAAAAAAAATACTGAGTTTTGTATTGTTCTTTTCACATTGCAAGTAAAACTTTTATTTCTGAAGTTCTGTCTCTTTTTTTTTTTTTTGCTGAGTTACCCACATGAAAAGAAAAGGTAAAGATTCCCTAGAGATGAGGAAAATACTGCCCAATATCAGGTATTGAATTTGTATCTAGACTTCATTCTTTGAAGAAGAGGAACATAACATCTCTAAATGCAGTTTACCAGCTCCTTTGAATCTGAAATCTGAGACTTCCATAAGTGTTTAGGCGGGGGGTGGGGGGTGGGGGTGTTGACCGACTGGTTCTTTTTAGGGCAAAGAGGTAGAATCCCATGAGTAGGATAAGACAAAACTTGCTGTTTAAATGGATTTTTCTTTATACCAGGGAAAATAACTGTATCTTGTTTGTTTCTTTATGAAAAATTAAATAAAACAGAAAGCAAGTTGCTGCCTTAGACTTCCTCACTGCCATATTTTGCTGTTGGAACACCTAAGTACTGAACAGTTCAAAAGAGCTTGACTAAGGTGCAAGTCAGCTCCAAATATCATTGATAGGTCTCTGTGTTGAAGAAAAAGGGATTGAGTACTTGAAGAACTGTATTCTGAGTGTAACCATTTGTAACATAAAAATCAAAATGTGACATGGAAGTGAACTACATTGATCTATGACCAAATTCCCATTTGTGTTACCTGATTTTGCACAAATCAACTAATAGCAGTTATCTTAGTTTAGCTAGAGTCTGATAACTTGTAAATTACTTATTTTGCAGGCTACTTTGATTTGATTTAGATCTGCTTAGCAGCCTATTCTTGTAGTAGTCCTGTGAGACACATAAATTATGCAGAGCTTAAGTGCAGCAGGCTGATCTTGTTCAGCTTTTATTGGATCTTCAGGGGTTTTAAAACTTTTTTCTTCTCCTTAAAGACTTGTTTTGATTTTACTTTAGATGTTAAATATTTGAAGTTCTATCAGGGGGTTAGTCCAGTATTTTTTTAAAAAAAAAAATTAATTTTTACATAAAGCAATTTTAAACATTACCCAGTTATGGTAACAGATTTCTGTTTATATGACATCAGAAAATTCAGCATGTCAGCAGATCATGAATCAAGATTTCTGTTTGACTTCTGGGATTTTCTATTGTTATGTAGTTATTTGGCTTCCCTTGATAAAGGTGTGTTCCTTCTATATTCTCAATTTTGCTTTTTCTAATGATGAGAGTTGGGTTTTTCTCTTTCTGTTCAGAGTACTTTGGCAGAAGAGTATTTTCTTTTTAATTTTTTTCCCAACTCTCCAAAATCAAATGCGGACAACTTGCAGATAGTATATTACTAGGTTTTCATTTATAATTGCTGTTAAGGCTTATCTAATTTCAAAAAATATAATAGTATATATGTATAGATATATAAAGTAAAAGAACACTATCACACAAAAATCTGTTTGTTAAAAACTGGTTGTGTACAAATACTGGAATCCCGATATAATACTTTTCTGATACTAAAATCAGTTCTGTAGTTAAAATATGTTTATAACATGAATAACAGTTCTAGCCATTTCAGATGAGTGCAATTGCAGAAGCTCAGAAACTAATGACTCAAGCAGCTGACCTGCTTTCTGCCATCCACAATTCATTACATCATGCTATTCAGGCACAGAATGATACCACTAAAGGAGGTATCAAACTTCATTTCTTAAATATACTTTCTTGATTAAACTTCATCTAAGTGTATTTAAAAAAAAATAAAAAATAAAATTGTATACTTTGAACCAGTAAGTAAAATGTTGTCATAGCATGTGCATGTTCCGACTTCCTGCTACATGTGGGATTTTTGCAATCCTATGGGTGCCTGGCAGCAGAACTTTTTTTCTAACTGCTGAAGAACCATGCAAGAAAGGGACACTGCACTTGTGGAGGAAAGTGGAACGAGCATCAAACATGGCCAGTGAAAGCAGCAGTATCTATGGGGTTAAAAGGTCTGTGTTAATCTGGGGGTTTTATGGTTTGTTGGTTTTTCGTGTTTTTTTTTTTTTTAGATCTGCCTCCAAGGAAACTTCATAGTTATTTTCTTTTAATCTTCAGAAGCATATGTCTGATTAATCATCTTAGAAGTCCAAAAAAATAAAGTAATTTTATAATTTTGCATGTGCTCTTATGCAAGTAATAGAGCTGTATTCTGTGTTATGGGAATGCCACACAAATGACTGATCTCAGTATGCCCCTATTCCAGAGTCTGTACCTAGTAGAACCATATTAATTTTTAAAGTGATTTCATGTGTTTCTGAAGTAGTTATAGGTACTGTAAGAGTTTTCTGTTAGTAATTTATAAAGCATTAACCTAAAGCATATTTCTAAAAACACATTTTCACCTTCAGACAATTTTTCTAGTAGATAATAAGAAGGTGTTTGGTGCTCACCTAAAGCAAGACATGGTTAAAGATGCTTTAAGATCTTTTGTCAGTCCTCCAGTACTTTCTCCAAAGTAAGTAAAACTTGAGTTGGCTTGCATGTGTTTACATACCTAATGAAAAATATTTCTGTTTACAAAAGTGAGGACAGATATATAAAGAGCATATACATTTTTCTATTTATTAGTGCTTATGTATGAAGGAGTCAGTTGCTGTTGCTGCACTCGTGTCACTTTTTTAATTTTGTGCTACATAGACTAGCGACACTTATACATATGCATGTGGATATTTTCCTTTTAGGTGTTGCCTTTATAATAATCACCAGGCTAAGGACTACATAGATTCCTTTGTGATACGTTGCATTTGGGTAAGTATTCATTCCAATTACAGCATATTTATGCATATATGAGCACTTTCAAGATTTGATAACCTTTGAAAATTAGACCAGTTTTATTAGATACCAAACAAAAAGGCAAAATTATATAAATTGTCTATCTTAAAATGATTATGCTTTTTAAAAAGCCAATAAACTAATGCTGTTTGTTCCCTGTGTTATGGTTCCAGATTTTTCACTAACAAATATCACTTTATTAGGAATCTGCAGACATTACCTCTGTTACAAGGTAGTTTGTTATTGCAAAACAAATGCATAACACTAATAAAAACATAATTATTTTTAACTTCTCTCCATTTACATTTTTTAAAATAATTTAAAAAGTTTAATTATTAAATGTCACACGCTGAAAATTTAATAAAACGGATGTAAGCATAAGAATTATCTCTTCCTCCAAGCATTCTGTCCTGCTCAGATTCTTCACTGGATAGTCACTCAATCTCATGTTGATTTCTGTACAGAGAAGTGGGCTCTCGCATCACTCCAGAGAGCTTGCCTGTTAGCATGCACTCCCTAAGGAACCTATCTCCTAATATGCTGTATAAATCAAATTTACAAATTTAAAGCCTAAATAAACATTGTAGTTCTCTTTCTGTAGTCTCAGTTGTGTTGAAAATCATAGAATCATAGAATGGTTTAGGTTGGAAGGGACCTTAAAGATCATCTAGTTCCAACCCCCTGCCATGGGCAGGGACACCTCCCACTAGACCAGGCTGCTCAAAGCCCCATCCAGCCTGGCCTTGAATGCTTCCAGGGATGGGGCATCCACAATTTCTCTGGGTAATTGGTTCCAGTGCCTCACCACCCTCACAGTAAAGAATTTCTTACCAATGTCTAGTCTAAATCTACTGTCCTCCAGTTTGAACCCATTACCCCTTGTACTATCACTACATGCCCTTATAAAAAGTCCCTCTCCAGCTTTCTGATACTGGAAGGCCGCTATAAGATCTCCCCGGAGCCTTCTCTTCCCCAGGCTGAACAATCCCAACTCTCTCAGCCTGTCTTCATAGCAGAGGTGCTCCAGCCCTTTGATCATCTTCACGGAACTGCTCCAACAGGTCCATGTCCTTCTTATGTTGGGGGCCCCAGAGCTGGACGCAGGACTCCAGGTGGGGTCTCACCAGAGCAGAGTGGAGGGGCAGAATCACCTCCCTTGCCCTGCTGGCCATGCTTCTTTTGATGCAGCCCAGGATGCTGTTGGCTTTCTGGGCTGCAAGCGCACGTTGCCGGCTCGTGTTGAGCTTCTCATCCACCAACACCTGCAAGTCCTTCTCCTCAGGGCTGCTCTCAAGCCATTCTCTGCACAGCCTGTATTTGTGCGTGGGGTTACCCTGACCTACATGCAGAACCTTGCACTTGGCCTGGTTGAACTTCATGAGGTTTGCACAGGCCCACCTCTCAAGCCTGTCCAGGTCCCTCTGGATGGCATCCCTTCCCTCCAGCGTGTCGACTGTGCCACACAGCTTGGTGTCATCGGCAAACTTGCTGAGGGTGCACTCAATCCCACTGTCCATGTTGCCAACAAAGATGTTAAACAGCACCGGTCCTAGTACTGACCCCTGAGGAACACCACTTGTCACTGGTCTCCACTTGGACGTCAAGCCGTTGACTGCAGCTCTTTGTGTGCAACGGCCCAGACAGTTCCTTATTCACCAAGTGGTCCATCTGTGAAATCCATGTCTCTCCAATTTTGAGACAAGGATGTCATGTGGGACAGTGTCAAATGCTTTGTTCAAGTCCAGGTAGATGACATCTGTTGTTCTTCCCTTATCCACCGGCACCATAATGCCATTGTAGAAGGCCACCAAATTTGTCAGGCATGATTTGCCCTTAGTGAAGCCATGTTGGCTGTCACCAATCACCTCCTTATTTTCTATGTGCCTTAGCAGAGTTTCCAGGAGGATCTGCGCCATGATCCTGCCAGGCACAGAGGTGAGACTGACCAGCCTGTAGTTCCCTGGGTCATTCTTTTTCCCTCTTTTAAAAATGGGGGTTATGTTTCCCCTTTTCCAGTCAGCGGGAACTTCACCAGACTTCCACGACTTCTCAAATATGATGGAAAATGTCTTGGCAACTTCATCCACCAGTTCCCTCAGGACCCGTGGATGAATCCCATCAGGTCCCATGGGCTTGTGCACCTTCAGGCTCCTCAGATGGTCTCAAACCTGGTGGTCTCCTACGGTGGAATGCAAAACTACACTTTCAGACATTTTGTAGTCTGATTCAAATCCACAGACACAATAGAGCTGTTGGAGAGATAAACTGTGTCACATTCTCGAGGAATTTGCCACTCTCTAGGATGAGGTAATGTCTTAGACAGGAGGCCAGCAAACCCTTTATTCCATTATATGTTCTTACCATAGTGGAGCACGTAGTATTATATTCTAGATGAATGAAGCAACTCCTCTGTTTGTCCTCTCTAAAATTTTTAGGGCAAGGATTCCTAAAATGCAGACCAGGAAGTCTATGGGATACATCCAAGGACTTCTTGTTACATCTATTGAGCTACTGCGTTTTTAGATTAATTTTGTTGAGCAAGTAGACTGGGAATCCTGCTGTGGTGTCTGTAATACAATGCTAATTTCATCCCTTGTACTCTGTCCTTCTTGTAAATGTCAATCTGTATAATGTAAGCAGAGAGAGGTGAATGAGCCTTCTTTACAAAACACTTGTATGTAGCTGTAAATCTGAGTTTTTACTTTTTTTTTTAATTGCTATAACATTTAGCAATTTATATTGTAAAGCAAGTAACTTAAATATGCGTTTCAACTGGTTTTGAACATTGCTCTGGAATGGGTGTCAAAAGAACAGGGAGAAACATACATTTCCACTTGCTGGAAATGTATTTCTCTGGCAGTAAGGGTATGAAATAGGAAAATACTTTCCAAGTTGTGCATTGTAAGTAGAACATTAGAGGAACTTGGGTGTGTGGAGGATAGTGTTGGTTTTGTGTGCTCCAGGTTTGGTGGAGAGTTTGTTGCAGTGCTGCATCTGAGAGACACTGTGAGGGTTGGAGGGGAACACACATGGATGACCCATCCCCCCATAACAGGTTTTATGGATGATATATTCAGGACTATGACAATATTCCAACTGTGTGAGACTTCATATCTTCCATACAGTTACTTTTTGAGACTGAATAGGTCTTACCAATACTTTAGCTTCTCTGGTGGACCACAGTATGAGTTTTGTTTTACCAAGCTTATAAATATTATTTTTTTAATCTATGTGCAGTGGAAAAAAGGTTATACATTGCTGCTGTAGTAAAATGCAATTTTATGCATTGAGGGTAGCAAATGTAGTGCCCATCTACAAAAAAGGCAGAAAGGAGGATCCAGGAAACTATAGGCCTGTCAGTCTGACCTCGGGAGCAGGGAAGGTCATGGAGAAGATCATCTTGAGTGCCATTACGAGTCATACAATGGACAAGCAGGGGATCAGGCCTGGTCAGCATGGGTTTAGGAAAGGCAGGTCCTGCCTGACGAACCTGATCTCCTTCTATGACAAGATGACACGATTATTGGATGAGGGAAAGGCTGTGGACATTGTCTACCTAGACTTTCGAAAAGCATTTGACACTGTCCCCCATAGAATTCTCATGGAAAAACTGGCGGCTCATGGCCTGGATGAGCATACGATCTGCTGGATCAAGCACTGGCTGGATGGGCGGTCCCAAAGAGTGGTGGCCAATGGAGTTAAATCCAGCTGGCGGCCGGTCACAAGCAGTGTCCCTCAGGGCTCGGTGTTGGGACCATTTCTGTTTAACATCTTTATTGATGACCTTGAGAAGGACATGGAGTGTATCATCAGCAAGTTTGCAGATGACACGAAGCTAAGTGGGAGTGTTGATCTGCATGAGGATAGGGAGGCTCTACAGAGAGACTTGGATAGATTGGATCGATGGGCCAATGCTAACGGGATGAGCTTCAACAAGGCCAAGTGCCGGGTCCTGCACTTGGGCCACAACAACCCCATGCATCGCTACAGGCTTGGGGCAGTGTGGCTGGAGAGCTGCCTGGCAGAAAAGGACCTGGGGGTTCTAATTGACAAGCAGCTGAGCATGAGCCAGCAGTGTGCCCAGGTGGCCAAGAGGGCCAATGGCATCCTGGCTTGTATTAGAAATAGTGTGACCAGCAGAAGGAGGGAGGTGATTGTCCCCCTGTACTCAGCACTGGTGAGGCCACACCTTGAGTATTGCGTCCAGTTCTGGGCACCTCAATACGAGAGAGATCTCGAGGTGCTGGAGCGAGCGCAGAGGAGGGCAACGAAGCTGGTGAAGGGCCTGCAGAATAAATCTTATGAGGAGCGATGGAAGGAGCTGGGACTGTTTAGTTTGAGGAAGAGGAGGCTGAGGGGAGACCTCATCACTCTCTACAACTACTTGAAAGGACACTGTAGAGAGGTTGGTGCTGGTCTCTTCTCACAGGTAATTAGCGATAGAACAAGAGGGAATGGGTTCAAGCTGCAGCAGGGGAGGTTTAGGCTGGACATTAGGAAAAAATTCTTCCCAGAAAGAGTGGTCAGACACTGGAATAGGCTGCCCAGGGAGGTGGTGGAGTCACCATCCCTGGATGTGTTTGAGACTCGTTTAGATGTGGTGTTAAGGGATATGGTGTAAGGGAGAACTTTGTAGAGTGGGGTTGATGGTTGGACTCGATGATCCCAAGGGTCTTTTCCAACCTAAATGATTCTATGATTCTATGATTCTATCTTGTTAGGGCTTTTGAGGTTTCCAGTACTCACATGACTGCTATCGGACAATACTTTTTAAAATGAAAGATTTCAATAAAACTAATGCTATTGCTGGTCAATATAATTATCTTCCTGTATTACTGTATAAAATATTTGTTCAGATGAATTGATTTCTAGTCATAGGAATATCCTGTAGTAATTGATTCAGATTTGTGACAGTTGTAAGCTATAAAGGGTGACAATATCTGGAAAAAATAACTTTGTCTTTTTTAATCTGGAGCATGGGTTTACTTAATAGAAATAGAATACAAATTGGGTAGGATTTTGTTTTTGGTAGAACTTGAATGCTGTCTCAGCTATATGTTCTTTCCTGTCTATTACTGAATAGTTGATTTTGCTTTTTTTTTGGTAGGCGAAGAAAGTAGATGCAGCACTTCATAGTATGTTACTGAAGCAGAAACCACAAAAGCAACATTTAGCTTGCTTGGGCACCTGGGTCCTTTATCATAACCTTCATATTATGATACAGTATCTTCTGAGTGGCTTTGATTTGGAACTTTACAGTATGCATATATTGGTAAGAGGATGTTTTATTGAAAGATGTTGGGGAAGGGGTGTTTCCACAGAGCTCTAGTTGCAAATATTTAGAAGAGGGACTACAACTATTTATTTCTAATCTCAAACTTGCTCAACACATTATTTAGTCAACATACATTCTTTTTCACTTTAATTTATTCTTAATAATAGATGGCTTGGTCCAAAAGAGAAATAACTTTAGATGCTTCACTTTGAATTCAGCATTTAAACTTTTGAACTTTTCTATGTTAAAGTGCTTCTATACCTTGTTTTCTTTTTACAAAGCTACTAATAAACTATTAGGTAAGCTGTCATCAATCAATTGTATTTGAAAGATTAGACCAGCTTAAAAGGCTTGAATTTTGGTGCATCTCTTCCTTATGTACCAAAAGCTTAATTTCACTGTGCTTCAAATGTTTCTACATTATTTCATCAGTGGATTAAATACTGAGTGGGAAAATTAATATTCCAGGTAATTGCCAGAAGATGGCAATATCTATAAATAATATACCATTTTTATATGTCCATATTTCCCCACAACATTTTATTAAAATCACTCTTAATCAGAACTGTCTTCTCAAGTGTTTTTGTTTCCTTCCTGTGAGTGAAGAACAAACAAAAAAAAGAGGGGAAATCTGCAAATTTCTAGAAAAATTTGATCCTATTATTTGCTTTGAAAAAGAAGCTTGCATACCTTGCTGTCTAGGGTTGAATGTGTGTAGTCTTGTTTAAAAAAAAAAAACAAACAAACAAAACCAAACACAAGCAAACAAAATTAATCAATGGAATTGGGAATACTTGGATAATTGGTTGATGGATGGGCTGGATGAAAAGACAGTGAGGTGGATTGAAAAGTTGCTGATTGGTGTTGATCAGTGGCATAAAGTCTAGTTGGAGGCTGGTAACTAGTGGTGGTAACACAGGGGTCAGTCAGTACTGGGTCCAGTCCTGTTCAACATCTCAATTAATGATCTGGATGATGGGGCAGAGTGTATGCCCAGACAGCTGATGACTCAAAACTGGGAGAAGCAGCTGATAAACCAGAGGGTCGTGCTGTGATTCAGAGGGACCTCAACAGGCTGGAGAAATGGCTGTGGTTCAACAAAGGGGAAGTGCAAAGTCCTGCACACCTAGGGAGAAACATCCCCATGCACCAATACATGCTGGGGGCCACAACAGAAAAGGACCGGGGGGGGGGGGGGGGGCGCTGGTGGACACCAGGTTGAACATGAGCCAGTAATGTGCCCCTATGGCAAAAAAGGTTAATCATGGGGGTTGCATTAGGCAAAGCATTGCCAGCAGGTCGAGGGAGGTGATCCTTCCCCTCTACTCAGTGAGGCCACACCAGGAGTACTACATCCACTTCTGGGCTCCTCAGTATGAGTGAAACCTGGACATACTGGAGACAGCCCAATGGAGGGCCACAAAGATGATGAAGGGACTGGAGCATCTCTCCTATGAGGAAAGGCTGAGAGAGCTGGGACTGTTTAGCCTGGAGAAGAGAAGACTCAGAGGGGAGATCTCATCAATATATATAAATATCTGAAGGGAGAGTGCAAAGACAACAGAGCCAGGCTCTTTTCAGTGGTGCCCAGTAACAGGACCAGAGGCAATGGGCACAAAGTGAAACACAGGAGGTTCCATCTGAACATAAGGAAAGACTTTTTTACTGTGAGGGTGACCAAGCATTGGAACAGGTTGCCCAGAGAGTTTTTGGAATCTCCCTCCTTGGAGATATTCAAAAGTCATCTGCACGTAGTCCTGGGCAACTGGCTCTATTTGTCCCTGCTTGAGCAGGAGGGTTGGACCAGGCAACATCCACAGGCCTCTTCCAACCTGAACCATTCTGTGATTTCAGCCATCCCTGTTCTTCAAAAAGAGAGATTCAAATGCCCTAAAAGTTGCCCCTTATCATTATCTCTTTGAGTAAAAGCTTGCATTGAGTGAGGATGTGTGTATTATGAATAAGTTTTGCTCTGTAACAGCTGTGTACTTTTTCTACCATAGGTATCTATCACAGTTTCTCTATGCCTGGTTGATGTCAACACTGAGCTGTGCTGACAGCTCTCAAATGGCATAAGAAAGAATAATGGAGGAACAACAGAAAGGTCGTAGCAGTAAGAAAGCAAAGAAAAATAAAAAAGGTATCTGAGGTGTCAAGTGTAACTCAGACTTCTCTCCCATGCAGCTGTGCAGAATTAAGAACTAATTTTTCAAAGTAAATGGAGTCAACACTGGTGTGGGTAGGAAAAATGTCCTAAAGTTTACATAGACTGAAAGTAAAACATCTCAACTAAAGAAGTCTTAGTCTCTGCATAAGAATTTTCCCTCTGTGTGTGTGTTGGGGTTTTTGTTTTAAAATAGGTCTTTCAAAAAAAACCCAAACTCACTTATGTTCACAGTTCCACCAGTTGTACTGTTGGATGCTGTGAGATGTAATTAACACACCCAGAGCAATTGCCTCTGAAAAATACTGCTATTTAGAGTCTAGAATTCCTGTGGAAGCACGGTTTGTCTGACTGTAGTTAGATCCAAAGATTAAACTTTCAGCATATTTCTGTAATTTCTCTTTGGCTCCAGAAGGTGTTGAAGCATGTTTCTTAATCTTACAATGGTGAATTGCTCCCTTTTAATTCAGTGGTAGTACTATTGTGCAAAAGCATCCTTTTTTAGGTATCTCGCATCTTCGGTGTATATGTATAAGACAAAATGAGAATTTCCCTTCCTGCATCATAGCAGATCATCTCTGTCGTCAGAGCTGTAAAGCTGTGACCAAAAAGACTGCCAAAACCAATGTTTAAATTGCATTTGATACAAATTTCCCATGCCGAAGAGGCTGCTAAGACTGCCAATGGTACCTTAACATTAACATCGCAATTAAATGAACTGCATGCAGAAGATGTACTATGCTATTCCTTCTTTTTTGTGTGTGTGTTTATCTTTGTCATCTCTTCAAGGGGGACAAACAATTATATATGTTGTCATGTTAAAAGGGTATTAGTTTTGTTTCTGTTTCAGAGCTGAGGGCTCTAAGACACCTCAGTGTTTGCCTGTCTCAGATCCTGCCAAAGGCCTTCACTGGGACAGCATCGCAAAGCTGTAAAGATAAATGCTTTCCTGTTTCAGAGCCCTACTAAAGGCCTTTGCTGAAACAGTTCAATGTTTGCCCATTTCAGAGCCCCGCAAAGGACTTTAATTGAGACAGTTAGCAAAGTTGAAAAGATAAAATGATTTATTGAAGCAATAGGTATAACAGATTCAGAATTGCTGTTGATAAATGCACTAGCTGCAATAGTGCTAATATACTGTAATAATGCTAGCAGAGTAAATGCTGTCCTGGGAGTTCTTCCACCAAGAGGCGAAGGTGCAATGCTTACCAAGAAAGTGTCCCTGTCTTGGTAGAGGAAGAGGAGCACAACCTGTCGACTGTTCCTTCTAGGTCTCAAGTATCTTCTCCCTCTGAGAGATCTCTCAATCGTGTGTGTGTGTACGTGTGTATATCCAGGTACCCTCTGTATTGCCTCTTATATCCTAACCTTATCTGATCCCCTCCCTGGGGTGATGTTTTAGCATGATTTGGGTGGAGAGTTGGGTACTATAGTCATATATGTTTATCATGTTCTTCTTTTTGCTAATTATCATACTTAGTTCCTGTGCTAAAGCCATTTATCTACTTATTCCTTTGCTCCTGCAACTTTGTGCCAAAACAGGGCCATCCTTCGGTCACAAGACTCCCTCCTTCAGCTGTTTTTCACACTGGCCTGTTGGCTCTCCCCCCACAGGGTTCACACAGGAGATAAAGGTCATCAGCATTATTAACATCTTATCTACCAAATGCCCACATTATTCACCCTGTGACTATAGTCACTCGAGTGGAGATCCAAATCATGCTCATATAAAATCAATCTTGGGAGTATCCCTTATGTTTGAATCCTCTTCCTCTTTGCGTTACACCATGCACACTCGGCAAATTAACACTCGGGTTAGCATGGATTTGACACAAGCTAATAATACACAAAACATAATAATCATGATGACTACTCCTAATACAGATTGCAATAGAGAAGCAAGCCATCTTGACAGTGAGAATCCTAATCTATGCAAACGTTTGTTTAACCATCCTACCTCCATGCTTCCTCCTAAGGTCCCTACTTGCTTTCGCCACACACTTCATGTGGTCAAATTGTTCATTAAGGTCTTGTGTTACATTTGGTATATGGATACAGCAAGCGTCATTGGCTAAATTCAAATTTCCATTTACACTCTATTTTCATGCAACAACAACAAATCTAATGTCAGTCTGTTCTGTAATGCCATTTTTGATGTCGCCTGTAGTTGCACATTCAGTTCTTTCAACCCAACACAAGTTGCATTAGCCAATGCTTCAATCTGTCCGGAGAGGTTATACAGCATCATTCAATTCTGGAATGCCATTAATTGAGACCTGAAAATCGATTCTAGGGTCCATCTGACCACAGTTCCTGTTTTTGGGTGTTGCCAGGGGTCTTCTGATGCCCTTTTGATCCATCCCCATAGAGTCAGTGCCAGAATTATTTTCTCCAGAGAGGGCAAAGTGTTAGCAGTCCCAACATATGTTGATGTCACCAGCCCCCCCACAGGTAAGTCTGGAGTGGTTGGAGTGGGTCCAGAGGAGGGCCACAAGGATGATCAGAGGGCTGGAGTGGCCTTCCAGTCTCTGAAGAGGGCCTACAGGAAAGCTGGGGAGGGGCTGTTTGCAAGGGCATGTCGGGATAGGACGAGGGGCAATGGGTTTAAACTAGAGCAGGGCAGGTTTAGATCAGACATTAGGAAGAAGTTCTTTACAATGAGGGTGGGGAGACACCAACCAGGTATGAGAGGTAGTGAAGGTATTACTAAAGGAGATTATTCCAAGGTTTGGAATCCCAATTGGAATGTCATCAGATAGGGGACCCCACTTTGTGGCGGAAGTGGTTCAGACTTTAGTGAGGGTTTTAGGGGTAAAATCAAGCTTCTCGGTGGTCATTTGGGTAAGGAGACCCTTCCTCACATTATCCTTTTAAGGTATTGAGTCATCTCAGGACAGTAAAAGTTTGCTGTAAGTTTGCCAACTTCTTGAGGATGATAAGGGTGTTCCTTGAAGTAGCCACAGCTCTGTCCTAATTGGTATAGGAGGACATACTTGATGCATAAAAGAACCTCGAAGTGATTAACTACTTCTTGTTATCCCATCCTTGGTGATGAGCTACTTCTGGCTGTCTCCTCATTATCACTATCTGTAACATCAGCTCAGTGACCAACTATTTTCTCACACAGTAAGAAGGATAGTAGGAAACGAACAATATCTTAGCATGTGGTTATGTAATAAACAGCCAGATCCCTTAAACAGAAATGGCACTTATTTTATTATAGGGACAAAGTCAATAAAGCAAAAGCACAGCGCTGGGTGCGTGACTGAAGTCAGAGGCACACCAGCTAACACTTCACCCACGTCTTATATACATTCAATATTGCATACGTATTCACTATTTTAGACAGAGTAATTGTTTATAATGATTGATTATCATTAGTCCCTTTTCTCTTCTACTTGTGCGTTTCCTTCTGACAATTGTTTCTGAGGATCGATGATCTTCAGTTCCCTTTTCCCATTTTTCCCATGCATCTGTTTCCTTCTGGTAGGATCAGCTCCCTTTTCCCATGCATGTGTTTCCTTCTGGTAGGATTGATTATCATCAACTCCCTTCTCCTGTGCATCTGTTTCCTTCTGTTAATCACCTGTGGAGTCTTTTGGAGAAGTTCTCTTTTGTTTCTCTCGGATGTTTTTCTTCAGGATGTTTTTCTTCATAGTTGCTGTTAGTTGTTATCTTTGAGGTTTCTCATGTTTCCTAATTTACTAAAGGTTAGTTATCCTTATAAGTCAAAGATTTATAGCCTTGTTATTATGGCGAAAGCCAACAATACCTTCACTATTTTTCACAGGTTATAAACAAAGCACAGGCCTGTCTTTGGTAACAGCAGCATGCTGCACAGATCCCATCTGTGGAGAAATCAGAATCCAGTATAAAAACACTCCACCTGCATGAGACATTGATTTAGAACAATTAAGATTAACACACCACTGACCATACATCTACACCACCTGCACGAGACAAGCATATACTGATTCCATGAGCAATAGTAACTGAGTAGCCCACCCCTTAACATGAATAATTTGATTGGTCTATGCAACTGCATTGTAACATATATAAATCTTGGCTTTTTTCTTATATATCGGGGTCCTCCATGAATTAGGCTGGGACATTGATATGCACAGACTTTGAAATGCATTGTATAGGATAGAATTTGAAGCAAGAAGTATGTGTTCAATAAGCCCATGAGACAGTGTTTTAGAAATAACAGGACATCAGCTAATCTTTCAAATTTAAATTGACACTTCTGTATGTATTTGGAGAGAGTAAGTAAACTGTTCCAAACTAGAATATTGCAACATAATATTTTTGTCAGTTGCACAAAAATTCCTAGAAACAGACAGCTACTTTCAGCAGCAAGGTAGGAAAGGATTACTTATACATTCTCTGTGTATCCTCCCTCTTTCAATTAAAGCTTCTTTTAAAAGCTTGAGACCTTTAGGTCTACTACCATAAAAAAAAAATTGATGTGGTGGTCTGAACACGTACAATATAAAGATGAATGTTTTCAAGCCCATTTCTAAACCACTTGCTAATTAGAGGGTCTAGCTTTTCTTTCTCTTTGAGAACCAGAGACTCATGTCCCAACTGTGGTATACTTATACCTCTATGCCATTGTATTTTTTCTGGCCGGTTAATTATAAAATAAGGGGGGGGGGGGGAGTTCAGAAATAAAATTTTCTTTTATTTTTGAGCTCTCCATAAAGAAATCTTAAGGTAGTCAATAAAGGTTGTTTGAGATAAATCTGTATGGAGCAGGGTGAAGAAAATCTCTTTTATAGAAAAACACTTTTGTGTCAAGTTAGTACATCCTAAAGTACTCTTTTTATGCTATCTTCACAGCTTTCTACTTAGTGGACAAACCAAAACAAGAAGGGGGGAATCTGAGAATCTGAGATACTTCCTAGTGGTGGTTCTAATACATTTAAAAGCAACACCTTGATCAAGTTTTCAATATCTGCTTCAGTTTTTACTCTTTCATAGGCTGTCATTTAATGTATTCTGTTCTTGTTTAATGCTTTTACTTTCTGTCCTTCTGAGCACTGACTTATTACGCTTTCCAAATCCCAGAAGATTCTCTGTTGTCCAGCTCTTTATACAAGATTTACAGCAAAAACTGTTCTGAAATTTAAGAGTTCAAAAGGAAAAATAATACAAAAGCCCAGCCTTTAAACAGCAGTTTATTCAACCGCAAAATAAATTCTGTGGTAGATTGTTACAGGAACTGTTTCTTGCGCAGATGGTGTTATAGTGTAGCATAAAATTAATCTAATGTTTTTCCAGACAAATGCAGACATGAAGCACTGAACCAGGACAAAGATGTTGACAACAATTTAGATGAGAATGAACTAAATTCCGAACCAGACAAGCAAGCAGCACTTGCAGGCATTGAAAATAACTTGCAAAGTAAAAAAAAAAAAAAAGATATTTTAAATGGCATCCTGTAGCAGATGCAGCTAGCTATTTTATTTGCTCTTTGAGCTTTCCCCAATTTTGACAGTGTGACTTATTTTCTGCATAGTGTAATAAGTAACTAAAGGTGATTTGCTGATCGAACAAGTTAAGCAAGAGGAACGAACCCATTGTGGCAGTCTTGAGAACTCCCTGTTTAACCAGAAGAGACATGTCCACAATGTTATCTTGCTACACCAACATGGGAACTCCTGTTTGACAAAAAGCTTAACCACAATGTTATCAGAATGTATTGTTTTGAGCTGATTCTGTGACCAACATTTTATCTAAACTACCTCAAGCAAGAAGCTACGGAGGGGCGTACCGAAGATGTCGAAACCCGACCTCTGTGAAGATAAAAAGAGCTGCTCAGCTTGCTTGAATTTGCGAGCCTTTGGTGGAGCTGCGACTCCCCGGCCGCCCAGCGCTGCTTTTGCCTTCCTACCTCAATAAATATTTATTGAATCTCTTTCGGACTCGATTTATTTTAAATTCAACTACAACAAATTTGGTGCCGTGACTCGGATCCAGACAGCCGACTCGGAATTCAACTCTGGGAGGGCGCCCCATCTTCGGATGGTCCCGGAGGAGATTCCGACTTAGCTCACCTGGATTTTCCGAACTGAGATAGGAAAGCAAAAAGAAAAGAGAAAGGAGATACTGCAGTTCCCCGTAATTTTTGTGCACGAAGAGCCGGACGAAGACTCGGGAGTGAGTAAGTATATTGCGGTTCCGTTCGGTCGGGGATTGGGTACCCGGGTGCGAGTGACTGAGACGTCCACTGGGCTTAGTAGCCCACCGGACGAAGTGAGTGTGGACCTCCTAATAGTGCGGTTCCCATTGTCCGCGAGGGCGTGGGCCACGAACGGAGGGAAGTGAGTGAATTTTGAGTGAAAGAAGGCACTTTCGGAAGATGGGACAGAAGAAAAGTAGGACTTCTGGTTCCATGCAGGAGATACGGGGTGGGGGTGGGCTCCCCGATATACCCCAAGATAGCCCGTTAGGCCTAATGATTAGATATTGGGATAGTTCCCCTTCTCGAAAAGGGAAGTCCAAGGAGAAATTGGTCTATTATTGTATGGAGGTATGGGGAAGAAAACAGATAAGAAAAGATTTATATTGGCCAATTCATGGATCCTTAGAGGATTGGATATGCCAACAATTAAACATATATGTTAACAACAAACGACCATTTAATAAGGAGGAGAGTGAATACGCCTTTTTATGGATCCTGGGCACGGCTCAGGCCGCTAATTTGTTTCCATTAAAAGAAAAGAAAAATGATAGAAAGAAAAGGTGGGATGTAGACGAACCTCCAGCGTCTCCCCCACCCTATGTCCCCCCTCCGCAAGGTCCTGAGCAAGATCTCCCTCCAACAGCCCCCACAGAACCTGGGGAAGAGGCTCCTCCTTCTAATCGAAGAACAACTAGAAGTCAAACTAGAGAAAGGAGGGAGGAAAATTTATTGTATCCCTTAAGGGAGACTGCTATGGGGGGACCACAACCCGGAGTTGGATTTGTATCTGTACCCCTCAGCTCCGGGGATGTGAGGGAATTTAAGAAAGAAATGGGACACTTGTTAGAGGACCCATTAGGGGTAGCAGAACGTTTTGATCAATTCCTCGGGCCTAACATTTATACTTGGGACGAGATGGAATCTATTTTAAAGATCTTGTTCACAAACGAAGAACGAGGAATGATCAGAACAGCAGGCATGAGGCATTGGGATCAGAGGCATCAGCATGGTCCCGCCGGAGATGTAAAATGGCCCTTACAGCGGCCCAATTGGGACAATCAAGACCCCGCACATAGAAATAACATGATTGATCTCCGGGATATAATAATTCAGGGGATTAGAGATTCTGTACCCAGAGGGCAAAATATTAATAAGGCCTTTAATGAACAACAAAAGAAAGATGAAACCCCCACCGAATGGCTGGAAAGATTGAGAAAAAGTTTACAGCTATATTCCGGGTTAGACCCCGATAGCCAAGTGGGTCAAGCCCTGCTGAAAACTCAATTTGTAGCTAAATCTTGGACAGATATAAGGAGAAAGTTAGAGAAAGTAGAAGACTGGCAGGGAAGGGGGTTAGATGATTTATTACGAGAAGCTCAGAAGGTGTATGTGAGAAGGGAGGAAGAAAATCAGAAGAAACAAGCCAGAATCCTGATGGCAGCTGTAAGGGAAGGACAAAATCAGGGCAGGAGAGGAGAAAGTCCCCGGAAGGGCCCAGTAGAACCGAGAAGAAGAAGATTTAGTTCGCAGGACATAGAATGTTTTTATTGTCGCAAGAAGGGACATCTACAGAGAAATTGTCGGAAAAGAAGGCAGGATGAGGAGATTTTTAAGGAAGATTAGGGGGGTCAGGGGCTCTATTTGCTGGGGACCCCTAAGGTTACCGAGCCCTTGATAAAATTGAAATTGGGTCCTCAGCACGAAGTGTTCGAGTTCCTTGTGGACTCGGGTGCCGAAAGATCAACAGTCCAAAAGTTACCATCTGGATGTGTTGAATCAAAGGATAAACTCCAAGTAGTTGGTGCAAAGGGGGAACCTTTTAAGGTGCCCCTGATAAGGAATGTAACAATAGAAGCCCCAAATAAATATGGAGTGGGAACATTTTTATTGGTCCCAGAAGCTGAGTATAACCTCTTGGGACGAGACCTGATGGTGGAATTAGGAATCAATTTGGAAGTAGAGCAAGAGAAATTAAAAGTAAGATTATGCTTATTAACTGCGGAAGATGAAGCCAAGATTAATCCAGAAACTTGGTATAGCCCAGGGTCGGTGGGAAAATTAAATATCAAACTGATCACGGTCTCCATAAGAGACCCAGACCAGCCAATTAGGATAAAACAGTATCCCATCTCTAGGGAGGGGAGAGAAGGGTTGCAGCCAGTAATTGAGAGACTTTTGGCCCAAGGGCTTTTGGAACCCTGTATGTCTCCCCACAATACTCCCATATTGCCCGTAAAGAAGCCGGATGGGTCCTATCGTTTAGTACAAGATCTGAGAGCCGTAAATGAACGAACCATTACCCGGTTCCCTGTGGTGGCTGACCTGCACACTATACTTAATCAGTTAAGTCCAGATTATAAATGGTATAGTGTTATAGATTTAAAAGATGCTTTTTGGGCTTGTCCCTTAGAAGGAAAATGTAGGGACTATTTTGCTTTCGAGTGGGAGAACCCCAAGACCCATAGAAAACAACAATTACGGTGGACCGTTTTGCCCCAGGGATTTACAGAGTCTCCGAACTTGTTTGGACAAGCTCTGGAACAGTTACTGGAATCTTATGAATTAAGTCAGGGACTAATTCTAATACAATACGTGGATGATTTATTGATCGCTGGAAGAACTCAAGAAGAAGTCAGAAATGAGAGCATCAAATTATTGAACTTTTTAGGCCTCAAGGGATTAAAGGTTTCTAAGTCCAAATTACAGTTTACTGAAGAAGAGGTAAAATATTTGGGGCATTGGCTCATAAAGGGACACAAGAAATTAGATCCCGAAAGAGTAAAAGGAATTTTGTCTCTAACAGCGCCCACTAATAAAAGACAGATAAGACAGTTATTGGGATTATTAGGGTATTGTCGACAGTGGATAGAAAATTACAGCAGTAAAGTAAAATTCTTGTACGAAAAATTAACTAAAAACAGGTTGGTAAAATGGTCCCCTGAAGATGAGAATCGTTGGGAAAATATAAAAAGAGATCTGGTAGAAGCACCTGTCCTCAGTTTACCCGATATCCGTAAACCCTTTCAACTCTTTATCAATGTAGATAACGGGACAGCTTATGGGGTTCTGACCCAAGGATGGGCAGGGCAGAGAAAGCCTGTAGGATATTATTCTAAAATACTGGATCCTGTAAGGCGCGGGTGGCCCACCTGCTTGCAAGCAATAGTGGCCACTGCATTAGTAGTAGAAGAAGTTGGAAAAGTCACCTTGGGAGGTGAACTAAAAGTATACACCCCCCATAACATTCGAGGAGTATTGCAACAACGGGCTGATAAGTGGCTTACAGATAGTCGACTGCTAAAATATGAGGGAATTTTAATTAACTCCCCTCGACTAGAAATGGAAACCACTTCTATTCAGAATCCTGCCCAATTTTTATACGGAGAACCTAAAGAAGATTTGACACATGACTGCCTCCAACTAATAAATTTGCAGACTAAAATAAGGGAGGACTTAGAAGACGATGAATTAGACGAAGGAGAAAAATTATTTGTGGACGGCTCCTCACGAGTGGTTGAAGGACAACGGAAATCAGGATATGCTATTGTGGATGGGTATACTTTTAAGATAAAAGAATCAGGACCATTAAGTAAAGCCTGGTCCGCACAAGCGTGTGAGTTATATGCTATGCTAAGGGCATTAAAGCTCTTAGAAAATAAAGTTGGAACTATTTATACAGATTCAAAGTATACCTTTGGGGTGGTACATACTTTTGGAAAAATTTGGGAAGAGAGAGGCTTAATTAACACCCAGGGAAAAGGATTAGTCCATGAAAAGCTAATCTTAGAAGTTTTAAAGGCATTAAGAGGTCCACTAAAGATAGCCATAGTCCATGTAAAAGGACATCAGAAGGGACTAACCCATACTGTAAGAGGAAACAATCTAGCCGACGCGGAGGCAAAACGGGCTGCATTATTAATGGTTCAGACCTTGAGAGAGGAACCTGAAAGGCTAAAATTAGATAAAACTTTCACTCTCCAAGAATTGGATAAGCTAAAACAAATTGGAGCAAAAAGAGATGGCGATAAATGGCTGCTACCAGACGGCAGGGAAATTCTTCCAAAAGGATTAGCTCGGGGAATACTGAATAAATTACACCATAAAACTCATTGGGGAATTCAAGCTTTAGTGGATCAGTTTGAGACAAACTATGCCTGTGTCGGAATATACGGTCTAGCTAAAAGGATTTTAGAGGGATGTTTAACCCGTCACAAAGTGAATAAACGACAACTTAGGGAAAAGGTTCAAGGAGGTCGTGAATTGGCTAAAAGACCCTTTGAGAAAATACAGGTGGATTTTACCGAATTGCCAAAGGTGGGGAGATATCAGTATTTATTGGTCTTGGTTGATCACCTTACGCACTTTGTAGAAGCCTTTCCAGTGGTAAGAGCTACTGCAAAGACAGTTATTAAGATTCTCTTGGAAGAAATTATTCCAAGATATGGGACTGTTGTGGTAATTGACTCAGACCGAGGTCCACATTTCACATCCAAAGTAATTAAAGAGACAACTGAATTGTTTGGTACAAAATGGGAATACCATACTCCCTGGCACCCACAGAGTTCTGGGAAAGTAGAAAGAATGAATGGGGAGATAAAGAAACACGTAACCAAACTTATGGTGGAAACAAAAATGAATTGGGTTAAATGTTTACCATTGGCTTTGCTTTACATTAGAACTCAGCCAAGAACAGATACTGGTATATCCCCCTTTGAAATGTTGTATGGAATGCCTTATGACTTTGGGTTATTAGTGGAACACCCAAAAGTCGAGGATAAACTTTTAACAGAATATATTTTAGAACTTACAAAAAGAAGACAGGAACTAAGAAAGAAGGGCTTGGTAGTACAAAGACCTCCCTTGGACATTTCCATACACCGAATCCAGCCCGGAGACCAGGTACTAATCAAAACCTGGAAAGAAACCTCCCTAACACCCCGTTGGGAAGGACCCTTTGTTGTTTTACTTACCACAGATACGGCTGTACGGACAGCAGAAAAAGGATGGACTCACGCTAGTAGGATTAAGGGACCTATCTTCCCAGAGAAGTGGACTGTGACGTCGGAACCAGGAGATCTTCGAATAGAATCACAGAATCACAGAATAAAGATAAGGAAAAGCGAGACCGGTAAATGAACCACTCCAGAAGGGAAGTAAGAGATAGTTTATATCGATGGTTCCAAATACCACCAGGAAATACTCTACGAAAAGTATATTTTGCACCTTGGAGTGAAGAAAGGATACCGGACCAAACGGGGGGGGTGGATTATACAAACTAACAGGAACTCCCCAGGTTTTTCCATTTTGTTGCGAAACAGAGACGGAGATACCCGAATCACCCGGAATAGGAGATCTCTGGGGAATACCCTGCTTAAAACACCCTACTTCCGGACATTTATGTTGGGTTGTTTGCCGATGTCTAAATTGTAATAGAGATTGGTCCTGTGTTTCATTTAAGAGACAACCCTACTGTATGAAATGTCGCAATGATTTGATACGTGCCAGGGGACCAGAGGATCCAGTGGAAATCTGTAAATTATTTTGTGGGTGGGAACTGTCAGTACCTGAACTTTGGGAAGTATATGAAACAGGCTGGTATAGAGTTTTAAGTGTGCTATAAGATTCGCCTGGAAACGGGCACAACAACCACATAGGTGGAAATATATATTTGAGAGATAACTAACTCTTTAGACCTTGGAAATTATTGACAGGATAACAGCAAAATTCCCCTGAAGACTATCTGCTGCTGCCGAGAAGATCTTGATATCCCGTTGCTCTCTGCAAAGGAGTAGACGAGGAAGGCAGAGAGGTACTAAACAGTGGGGAAATGAAAGCTGGTATCCTATTAATGGTATTGATTACCATGACTTTAGAAAATGAATCTTGGTTTAATCAGTCACCATGGCTGAGTACCTTAATTTCTACTTTGGCGGGACCCCTCATGATGTTGCTATTGGCTCTGACTTTTGGACCCTGTGTCATTAATAAATTTGTAACCTTTGTTGAAAGCAGGTGAGAAAAAGTGCAGCTAATGGTGATGAAGCAATCAGAACTGGCAATGAAAATTATACCGAACGAAAATCCTGAATTAGATGCAGCTTGTGAGGTATTGTCTAGGTTTGATCAGCAAATCACTTATAAATAAAAGAAGGGGGGGATTGTAATAAGTAACTAAAGGTGATTTGCTGATCGAACAAGTTAAGCAAGAGGAACGAACCCATTGTGGCAGTCTTGAGAACTCCCTGTTTAACCAGAAGAGACATGTCCACAATGTTATCTTGCTACACCAACATGGGAACTCCTGTTTGACAAAAAGCTTAACCACAATGTTATCAGAATGTATTGTTTTGAGCTGATTCTGTGACCAACATTTTATCTAAACTACCTCAAGCAAGAAGCTACGGAGGGGCGTACCGAAGATGTCGAAACCGACCTCCGTGAAGATAAAAAGAGCTGCTCAGCTTGCTTGAATTGGCGAGCCTTTGGTGGAGCTGCGACTCCCCGGCCGCCCAGCGCTGCTTTTGCCTTCCTACCTCAATAAATATTTATTGAATCTATTTCGGACTCGATTTATTTTAAATTCAACTATAACAGAAAGGTTCCTTCTTTTTGGTCATTCAAGCTATTATAAAAGTTTCTAACAAGAAAACAACTCTATCTGTAAAGGATGTTCACATGAGAACTTCTTGTTGCACTTTTGGATAAAGGCTAGGCCACGCAGGTGGTACCAAGGAGCTACTTGCAGGCTCCTCTGTTACAGCGAGCTGTCTGAGTTTAGCCTGCGGCCAAGGAATATGTGCGGCACAACGCAGGCCTGAAGGCCGAGCTTTACCTGCAGCACAGCGCAGCCCAGGCCTGGGCCTACTCAGGTTAACTGTTATGCAGATCACTAGCTCATACGTATAATGGTCTCTGGGTCAGGATTGCTACATTCCACCCCTTGATCCACATAGATTTTACCTTTCCCTTCCTCTTAAAGAGAAAAAGATATTCCCTTAAAGATGTTTCACCATCTAGCCTTTGCAACGTTATTCAACTTTTTGGTCATTTGTATAATTTGTTTGTTTTGATGGAGCATGGTTTGGTAGTATATACTCTTTAGTTAGGAAAAAGATACTAGAAGAAACAATCTGATGACTTCATAAATGGAAAGGGTAAAGTAACTAGAGTTGAAAGGTGGGTTTTGCAAATAGCTAGAAATGAGTGGGGAAAAAAATGCCTTAAGTATTATCTGCACAAAGACCCCTCAACATTCAGATAATGGTTCCAGTGTTTTTTCCACTTTGTGTCTGTTCTTTTTTCCTCCTACAAATCCCCTATGTAAAATGGTGAAAGAAAGAACTGCTGAAGTTTGGGACCTTTTATCCTGGGAGAACCTGCATTGTTCAAGACAGCTACAAGCTTAATGAAACATTAGAGACAGGAAACACTAGTCATTTATCCTTTTAAAAACAAGTGAATGCTCTTGTTTGTCTAACTTGGTAATTTTTAATAAGCATCATTTTAAGTGCATCATTTGGAGATGAGTAAGGACACCTTGCAGAACAAATGTTTGATGTCAAGATGGACAATGCTAACCATTTGGAAAATTGATTTGGGAGAGGGCAAACTAAAGAGGTCGACTTAATTTCAATTCTTGCTTTGTGGCAGGTTTTCATTAAAGTTACTTGTACCAGATGAGGTTTGTTTCCTTTATGCTCTACTTCTGTTTCCAGCTTGGGAGTCATCCCAGAAGGAAATGGGGGAGTTTGACTGAAGCTCCTCTACAGCACAATTTCAGCCTCCTTCAACAAGACTGATAGTTCCAAGCAATCTTCACTCAAAGTTGTCGCATTAAAAGGACTGTAGTTTCGATATTTGTCTGTCAGAGTCCCAGGACTTTCACTGATTTACTGTCAGAGTCCCACCAAAGGACTTTCACTGAATCAGATTCACAAATAATCGAAATTAGTTATTTTATTGAGAGCGACAGTCGCAGATTCGAGATTGCCGTTGATAAATTCACTGACTACAATAGCGCTAATTACTTAAGGTTAATATTGCTAGCAAAAATAATGACAGTACAACAACCTGGGGGTAACATTCCCCAGAGGGTGAAGGCGCAGCGCTTACCCAGAAAGGCGTCCCTGCCTGGGGTGGAGGAAGAGAACGCAGCCCATCGACTGGTCCATCAGGTATCGAGGTTCTTCTCTCCCAATTTAGCAGTCATTTTCTCCATCCTTTTATCCCCCAAATTACGAGGTTTCCCTCCCCCAGGTGACATGTAGTATGATTTGGGTGGAGAGACGAGTGCTATAGTCATACATGTTTAGCATGATCTCTAAAATCTTCATTAGCATATGCAGGGGTGTCAACTTTAATATGCATTTCACAGGTAACGAGGCAAAGGTCAATTACCGGGCATGGGAGCCTCTCAAGGAAACAAAGAGCTACACAAAGTCTCTGTTATCTTGATTTTACTGTCTCTGCTGAGGAAAAGCAGGGCTGTCCTGGCTCCCCAAGACTACCCGGTCATTTATGTATCCTGTGATAGCCAGACGAGCCTTCACTCCCCTGGGTTGCACAAGAGAGAGCAAAGCCAGTCTTAATTGCTCTTTGAGCACAGAGACTTCACCTCATTATCCAAATTCCACAAAAGTACTTAGCATTTCAGGTAGGGCAGGTTATCAGTCCTCCATTTAATCTATAGGTGAGATGGTGCAGGGTGAGATAACCACTAATATAGTTGCAACCTAAAGAAATTCTGTCTGCGTGTGTTTCCTAGTATCTGGGATACTGTTTCTTATGTCATTGTAACTTTCTCACTTGTTTGTTTGCCCAGGGCTTGTAACTTTTGCTTGTACAAAGACTGAGATATTTATCATTAGCGCAATGTTTTGACAATGTTTTTAGATGGAATAATGCCTGTTTTCATGGATCACAGTAGCTGGGCTACTGCGAATTTTTTTTTTCCATGCTAAGTTTGCAAGATTGTAGTGGGTATACTTGGCAAGGTTGGGGGGAGGGGGGTGCTGCAGGGGTGGCCTCTGTAAGAAGAGGTCAGGGGCTGCCCTGTGACAGACATAGATGATTCCAGCCAGCTCTGAAACAGACCCACCAAAGGACAAAGCTGAGCCAATCAGTGAAGCTGGTGGTGCCTCTGTGAAAGCATATTTAAGAAAGGGCAAAAATGCCACACAGGTAGAGAAAGAGAGGAAAAAAGAGAAACAGTAGTGCAAACAACAAGGTCAGAGACGGAGGAGGTGTTCCAGGCACCAGAGCAGAGATTCCCCTACAGTCTGTGGAAAAGACCACGCCAGAGCAGATATCTACACTGCAGCCCATGGAGGACTCCATGCTGGAGCAGTTGGATATTTCCTGAATGACTGCAGCCCACAGAAGAATCGATGCTGGAGCAGGGGAAAAGTGTGAGGAGGAAGATGCAGTGGAGATGAACTGTTATGAACTGACTGCAACCTACCATTACCCATTGCCCTTGCACTGCTGGGGGAAGGGGGTGAGTAGAGGAGTCAGGAGCGAAGGACTGAAATTGAGCTTGGGAAATGGTGGGTAGAAGTGGTGTTTTAATCTTTGTTTTTGTTTCTCACTAGCCAAATCTATTTTAATTGGCAATAAATTCAGTTAATTTTCCCCAAGTCAAGTTTGTTTTGCCCATGGTGGTAACAGGTTAGTAATCTCCCTGTCTTTATCTTGACCCATAAGTTTTCTCATCCTATTTTCCCTCCCTGTCCTGTTGAGGAGGGGGAGTGTAAGAGATGGACCGTAACTTCCCTGACGAGGGGCAGAAGGCCCTCCAAGCCTTCAATGGAATGCCTCAAACACTCGCAAGGAAATAAATAATGCAGGCCTGGCCTTCAAAGAACTGATAAGGCTAACACTTCTGGCGCCTGAAAGCGTGGGAGAACTGTCTTGTGAAGACAGGATAGTTCTGCCACTCGTGTGGTGAGCTTGCTAGTTCTCAGTTCTCAAGGCCATTGTGTACGATAAGTGACCTTTGCTTCATTATCTGCAAAATGCATATGAAAGCGCACACCCCTGCATATGCTAATGAAGATTATAGAGATCATGCTAAACATGTATGACTATGGCACTCGTCTCTCCACCCAAATCATGCTACACGTCACCCGGGGAGAAGGGAGAAACCTGAGACGAGGCTGTCCTCAGCAAGGGGGGTGGACCATGCTAATTCAGCAAACATAAAAGGGGAGGAAGACTAGTGTGATGGGGGGGATGCACAGAAGATTGCTCCTACAAGACCCCCCCCCCCCCCCCCCCAGGTTTTGGCTGGCTCAATGCTGGAACTGGTGAACTCTTAATCTTTATCTTTTCCTTCTGTCTTTTCTCCTCTCTGTCCCTTGGTTTTTCTCTTTTCTTTTAGAGTTGTTAAGTAGTGATTAGAGTAATTAATGGTTAGAGTTGTTAAGTAATGACCTTAAGTATTGCTTGTCCTAAGTTGTCCTATACCTGTTGTTAACTAACAGTATGTATACCCCACCATTTGCCATAATTTGTTATATACCTAACCAATTATCGTGGACTTGTTCAGACCTATACTAATAATTTTGGGAAGCTAATAAATGTTTGTATATGGACCTTGAGAGTTATCTCACCTTAGTCTGCGCCGTTGAGAATTTACGAATCTGAAGTCACTTACCCCCCCTCTTTCCTGAGAGTGGGACGTGACAGGGAGTGAGCAAGCAGCTCACTACAATGATGTAAACACTTATGTAATGGAATGTCAGAATTAAAATAAATCAGAGAAAGAAAACAGAGGGTTGATTGGTTAATAAATATACAATTATTCTCACAGCTCTCATTTGAGGAACAACGTATACTCCTCATTGGAGGAATATACAATCCATATATTCATTCACCTCTTACATATTCCAATTATTATATTTTTATCTGGAAGACAAAACATTTGAACTTCAAAAAATTTTTGACATGCACCCTGTTAATTTATTTGACACTAACATTAAAAATTACTGACTTTTAAGATAAAATAAGTTAAGTAATCTTACATGTTTAATTAATAGGTGGTTTCTTGCTATTAATTGCAGCTCAGTATTTTTACAGAAGGGTTCATGCCTATACTGGTTTTGGCTGGGATAGAGTTAATTTTCTTCAGAGTAGCTTGTAAAGTGCTATGTTTTGGATTTGTGCTGAAAACATGGTTGTGTTATTAACACTGTTTTAGTTATTGCTAAACAGGGTCGAGACCTTTTCTGTTTCTTACACTGTCCTGCTAGTGAGTAGGTTGGAGATGCACAAGAAGTTGGGAGGGGACACAGCTGGGACAGCTGACCCCAACTGACCAAAGGGATATTCCATATCGTATGATGACATGGTCAGCAATAAAAGCTGCGAGGAAGACAGATGAAGAGGGGGATGCTTGGAGTTATAGCATTTGTCTTCCCAAGCAACCATTACACATGATGGAGCGCTGCTTTCCTGGAGATGGCTGAACACCTGCCTGCCGATGGGAAGCAGGGAATTAATTCCTTATTTTGCTTTGCTTATACACACAGCTTTTGCTTTTCCTATTAAACTGTCTTTATCTCAACCCACAAGTTTTCTCACTTTTACCCTTCTGATTCTCTCCCCCTTCCCACTGTGGGGGGAGTGAGCTGTGTGTGTGGCTCAGCTGCTGTCTGGCATTAAACCACGACAGTGCCTCAGCCTAAATTAAAAATAATCTTATGTTCAGTCTCTGATGATTTCTACTGTACAGCGTGACCTCAAGAAGATTAATTATTTATAACCAAGAAGCATTTTTAAATGTAGCATTTTTACGTTTTAATGACTGAAGGAAGATGGAGAACTTTGGAATATCCTTATTGCAGTAAGGATAAACAAATATTTTGTGGTAATTCTTAAACTTGTTTCTCGAGCTTTCATAAGAGTTAATGTTAGAGTATCTGTTGTTGGTGTTGAACTTGTTGGATAGTGTTCACCCAACAAGGTCTTTAGTTCTGCCTAACTCTGAATGAGCTTAAACATTTTCAAAATAGCCAAGTAATAATGTCCTACAAATCTACAACTTCAGTTCCTTGGTTATTTAATCACTTCTTTCCGTAGACATTTTTGCAAATGACCACATGAACACTTAACCATCTTGTTTTTTATTGACCTGTTAAGAACAATAAGTAGCTACATTTTATCAACAATCATATATAAAGCTTTTTGTTGACTGTATGACTTCTACTATACCATACATTTTCCTATTGACTTGTATACTGCCAAGTATAAAAAGGTTTACATTGCTAAATGTCTGTATACTTGTTCTCTCTCTGCATCTACTGTAAAAAAATTACATAGAACAGTATCATTACAGTCTGGTTTTTGAGCTGAAGCTGGTATAGTGCAAATGTGGTAGGTTGACTCCAGCCAACACCCACCCAGAAAACAGAAGGAAGGCAAGAATACTATGGATTGAGATAATAACAGTTTAATAGGGAAAGTAAAAGCTGCACGCACAAGCAAAGCAAAAAGAGGAATTCATTAACTACTTCCCATCAGCAGGTAGAAGTCCAGCTACTTCCTAGAAAGCAGGGCTTCAGCACACCTAACAGTTGCTTAGGAAGACAAATGCCATAACGATGAACATTCCCCCTTCCTCCTCCTTTCCCCAAGCTTTTATTGCTGAGTATGACATCATAGGGTATGGAACGTCATTTTGGGTCAGCTGTCCTAGCCGTGTCCCCTCCCAACTTCTTGTGCACCTCCAGCCTAGTTGCTGGAGGGGCAGAGTGGGAAAAAGAGAAAGCCTTGACACTGTGCAAGCACTGTTCAGGAACAGCTAAAACATTGGTGTGGTATGGATACTGTTTTGGTCAGAAATCCAAAACACAGCACCATACTGGCTGCTATGAAAAAAGTTACCTCCATCCTAGCCAGACTCAGTACAACATGCAGGGGTGGCTTCTGTGAGAAGATGCCAGAAGCTGCCCCCATGTCGGACACAGCCAGTTCCAGCCAGCTCTAAGACAGACCTGTTGCTGGCCAAAGCTGAGCCAATCAGCAATGTTGGTAGAGCCTCTGTGATAAGATGTTTAAGATGGGGTAAAAAATGTTGCGCAACAGCAGCTGGGAGAGAGAGGAGTGAGACTATGTGAGAAAAACAACCCGCAGACACCAAGAAGGAGGGGAAGGAGGTGCTCCAGGTACCAGAGCAGAGATTCCCCTGCAGGTTGTTTCCCTGTAGCCCATGGAGTTACACAGTGGAGCAGATATCCATAACAAAGCCTGTGGAGGACCCCACACCAGAGCAGGTGGGATCTGCCCTGAAGGAAGCTGCAGCCTGTGGAGAGGAGCCCACACAAGAGCAGGTTTTCTGGCAGAACCTGTGATCCCGTGGGGGACCCACACTGGAGCATTCCATTCCTGAAGGACTGCAGTCCACGGGAAGGACCCACATTGGAGAAGTTTGTGAAGGACTGTCTCCCATGGGTGGGACCCCACGGTGGAGCAGGGGAAGAGTGCGAGGAGGAAGGAGTGGCAGAGAGGAAGTGTTATGAACTGACTGCAACTTCCATTCCCCATCTCCCTGTGTTGCTCGGGGGGGAGGAGGTAGAGAATTCAGGAGTGCAGTTGAGCCCAAGAAGAAGGGAGAGATGGGGGGAAGGTAGTTTTAGATTTGTTCTTATTTCTCGTTATCCTACTCTGATTAATTGGCAATAAATTAATTTCCCCATGTCGAGTCTGTTTTGCCCATGACAGTAATTGGTAAATGATCTCCCTGCCCTTATCTTGACCCAAGAGTTTTTTGTCAGGTTTTCTCCTCCTGTACTGTTGATAGAGGGGGAGTAAGAGTGGCTTCATGGGCACCTGGTGGCCAGTCAAGATCAACCTACCACAAGGGGTAGCCCTCCTGCACTGCATTGCCATATTCAAAAATAAACCCAGCCTCGGTTTATTTGCAAAACTGCCCATAAGACCGCTTTGTTCTAAGCTACTGCTGAACACCAAATCAGTTTTATTATTAATAATGAAATGCAACTCATACAGAAACCTCTTTTTACTTTCCTCTTATGCTGTGATAGCAGATGCTTACATAGAACATAGCAATTCTTAAGTTAAATGGTTAGTTCACCTGCCCAATTTATTAACTGCACATATCAAAATTTTAAGTAGTGTGACTTTGTTGACAGTAAACAAAACCACAGTAGACTTTACAAGTCTTATCTTTTAGCTGTCCCCAGTGTGAAAAACATGGCTTGTCTTCTGTCTCTTTCTCTTTGGAATTGATGTAGTTGAAATATATTCATTCAGAGAAAAAAAAAGTATGAAATGAGAAGGATAAAGCAGTATTTATTTAAGGCTTTTAACTTGTGCTGCCACTGAAGGGCGTTATGTTTTGTACTTGGAGTGATTTTTATTGTTTACAGAAAGAATAAATGGCCCAGTTGCTAAAAACAGGAGCCTAAAGCAGAGGAGATGCTTTCTAGTGAACTGAAACGCCCACAAGGATTCATTCAAGGTTGCTGCAGGTTGTAAAGAGATACCCCATGAGCCAGAGAAGGAATTGAATCTGAATGAAGATGAAGCAAACATAGCTGGTTGAGGTGCATTACAGCTGGCATCAGAGCAGGCTGCCAATGAGGAACTGGAGAGAGCGCAGCTCTTAAATTACTATGCTCAGCAGGATGACCTGCTCCCTGGAAAGGATGTTTGGTAACATGTTATAGTGACAGTAAAGAAATTGAAGTGTAGAATGGAGCAGGATTTCTGAAACAGTAATGCCACCTAGCCAGATTTAGTGTAAGGTTTCCTAAAGGTTAGTGAGAAATACAAAAGATTTGTCAATCCTTAGCACTCTTCTACAGTCAGCGGGTAAAGATGGAAGTTTCTGTTTGTGCAACTCAGAGCTCCCAGGTTGGGGTTATTAGAGGAAAATATATCATGCCAGATCTGACAGCCCAAGAGATGTGTGACTGCTGTAGCTCCATGCCCCCAGGTCCAACCAGTAGCAAGGCTGAAAATGTATTCCCAGCAGGTACATGCACACAGAGCACATGTATACACCACATATGTATGTATATACACAGCCAGCCACACAAATAACAGACACACAGAGCACTCACACAAACACCAACAGCACCAATGGCCTCATCTTGCTCCCCTCTCTGGCTGGGCAGGATGGTGGTCCACTAATGAAACTATGTATATACATATGTACAAGGTGGATCCCTCCAGCACTTTGAGCTCAGACACTCAAGTCTTCCCAGTAGCTGGTCCCTGGACATACGTGCTTCCAAGGCTCCAGCCCCCACTCCAGTTGCTGGTACAGTCTCACATGTGCACACATGGCCAGGACTCCCCTGCTCCCAATAGCTCTTACCTTTAGAGACAGAAAGGCACTCTCACACTCAAGAGCTGACCTTTAGAGGCCTGCACACCCCCTGGCTTCCAGGCCACTTCACCTACTAACAGGACAGTCCAGCTTGATCTTCGCTAGTGCTCACATACTCCCTCACATAACTGCAATCACTCTGGTTGCTGGCACCACAGACCCCCATACACACACAAGCACACAGAGTAAAAAGTCCCTTACCAGAAAACAGTTGATGGCGGAGCTTAATGAAGAGACAGAGAAGCCTGTTGTGATCAGGCACAGGGCATGGTCTCTATTTCCCCACACTTGTACCTTCCCAAATCACCTAAATCTCTCCCTTTTCCCACCTCTGGTTCCTCCCATAAACATCCCACAATCCTGTGCAATCCCAAAATGCTCTTCCCCTGCATCCCATAATCTGTCCCACACCCCTAGGTAGCAACTCCCCTTAGTCTAAAAGCTGCTCACAATGATTCATCTTGAGGGGTTTCATACCTGGACACTGTGACTGAGACTCTCTTGGGACAGCCCCGGTAGGGGCCCAGACAGGGTGCACCTTCCTCAATTTGGGCTCCCCTGTACCCCCCTGTTCCTCTGGGCTTGTACAGATGGGCCTTTGATGGGCTGATGGCTCCTGTGATGGGCCTAGGAATAGTTGAGGCAAGTTATTGAGTTACTCCTGCCATTGTTTCTCTGTGCCTTCTTTGTGCATGCAGATGAGCTTCTTACCACTTAACCTAACAGGGGTCTTGTTCTGCATCACCATAGCAGCCTTCCCATATCTCTCTACATTGACTGTACAAGGTGCTTGGGAAAATTAGCCCCTGAAACTTTTTGGTATTGAAGCTTTATAAGAATATGGTCTATACATTTTAAAAGGAATGTAATGATATGTTATCCATCCAGAACACTGATAGGTAAAGAAATACTACATATTAATGTTGCAGATGGTCTATAGTGTTGATGTGCAAATGTTAGCTTCCCTTGTTTCAAAATATACTAGCATAGAAGAAAAGGGCCAACTCAACATAAGACTTCAGGTGTCTAAAATTAGAGGTTGATAGGAGGTTGCCAGCAAAGGTGACGGTTTTCGGCCTGTAGCATATGTTCCCCCAAACCACCTGTCTCCACACTGCTGAGAAGCAGAGCAACGATGTCACTCCTAACCCTGACCAGAATCTAGACATCTCTCTGTCCATCTTGAGGAACTCAGCCACATGTGTGCTGCAAGAAGATTTTAATTCATGCACACAAGATGGTTCTTGTAAAACTGTAGTATTGGTTACTTTTTCACAGAACAGTATTCTCTTATGCAGTTGGAGAAGTTGACAGCATTCATGGAGGCTCAGTTCCTTGTTTGTTTGGGTTTTTTTTCCTGAGCTGATTCAAGTCTCTGTCATGGTTTGGACCAGGTTGGCCAATGACAAGACAACAGATGCTCTCCCCCACCTCTCACTCCAAGGAGAAGAAGAAGAGAGAAAGAGATTTGTGAGTTCAGAAAAAACTAAACTACTTTAATGAAATAATAATAATAAAGTTAAAAAAGGAAATAATGAAATAGATACAATATATACAAATATACACAAAATGAGATCAAGCTCCCAGGGAGATGTTGCTGGCAAAGTTCCAGACTGGACTCAGTGACAAACGGGAACTGGAACACACTGACTAGGATCAAAAGGCAGATGAGCTGATGGGGTCCTCCTCAGACATCAGTCACTGAAGAAAGACAGCCACTGAAGAAGCAGTCCATTGAAGAAGAGCCCACTGCAGAAGATCCAAAGAAGAAAAGCCCTTGGGAAAGAGTCCTCAGAGAGGAACCAACCTGATCCCTCAGCTTTTATCCTGAGCAGGGCAGATGGGAGGGAATGGAATACCCGATTGGTCAGCTTGGGTCACCTGACCTGTCCACTCCTCCCCACAGGTGCGACCCCTCCATGGGGTAAACAACCAGGTCAGCTGACCCTGGTTGCCACAGCAACAAGTGTGAGCAAGAGCCTCTCTCCCTGAACAGAAAGTGGGCTCTGCTCCACCCCAAACCAGGACAGTCTTGTATCTTCTGATGGAGTAGCCTAAGTACCTCACTCTTCTGAATGGGGATACCCTTCACTCTTCCCAGTATAATGCCAAGTTGAGTCAATAGCTTGGACAGAGTAAGCAAGGGGAAGCCTTATGACAGTCAGAACAGGGACTGACACCCACAAGAAATGCTGTTTATGCTTTTTAATCCAGTGAATGCTTTCATGTAATCATGAATAATTATGTTAATACAGCTGATAACTTAGTAGGGCTAAATAATCTCATCTGTATTGCTAAAGTATTTTTCTGATCAAAAAGATGCTGGGCAGAGCAAACTGTTGTGAAAGGCAAGATGCTAACTGCAATACGACTTGCTTAGAAGAGCAAATGCTATCTGAGACTATGAGCTATTACCTCAGGGTCAATGTGACCTGAAGACCTGACCTAAACCAGCTGCCACTGGCTGAGAACACCCTATACTGATGATACAACAATAGAAGATTTGCCTTTCAGGAAAAAAAAAGGCATACAACCATGGCCAGAACAGCAATCAACCAGAATCCAGTATAAAAACACTCCACCTGCATGAGACATTGATTTAGAACAATTAAGATTAACACACCACTGACCATACATCTACACCACCTGCACGAGACAAGCATATACTGATTCCATGAGCAATAGTAACTGAGTAGCCCACCCCTTAACATGAATAATTTGATTGGTCTATGCAACTGCATTGTAACATATATAAATCTTGGCTTTTTTCTTATATATCGGGGTCCTCCATGAATTAGGCTGGGACATTGATATGCACAGACTTTGAAATGCATTGTATAGGATAGAATTTGAAGCAAGAAGTATGTGTTCAATAAGCCCATGAGACAGTGTTTTAGAAATAACAGGACATCAGCTAATCTTTCAAATTTAAATTGACACTTCTGTATGTATTTGGAGAGAGTAAGTAAACTGTTCCAAACTAGAATATTGCAACATAATATTTTTGTCAGTTGCACAAAAATTCCTAGAAACAGACAGCTACTTTCAGCAGCAAGGTAGGAAAGGATTACTTATACATTCTCTGTGTATCCTCCCTCTTTCAATTAAAGCTTCTTTTAAAAGCTTGAGACCTTTAGGTCTACTACCATAAAAAAAAAATTGATGTGGTGGTCTGAACACGTACAATATAAAGATGAATGTTTTCAAGCCCATTTCTAAACCACTTGCTAATTAGAGGGTCTAGCTTTTCTTTCTCTTTGAGAACCAGAGACTCATGTCCCAACTGTGGTATACTTATACCTCTATGCCATTGTATTTTTTCTGGCCGGTTAATTATAAAATAAGGGGGGGGGGGGGAGTTCAGAAATAAAATTTTCTTTTATTTTTGAGCTCTCCATAAAGAAATCTTAAGGTAGTCAATAAAGGTTGTTTGAGATAAATCTGTATGGAGCAGGGTGAAGAAAATCTCTTTTATAGAAAAACACTTTTGTGTCAAGTTAGTACATCCTAAAGTACTCTTTTTATGCTATCTTCACAGCTTTCTACTTAGTGGACAAACCAAAACAAGAAGGGGGGAATCTGAGAATCTGAGATACTTCCTAGTGGTGGTTCTAATACATTTAAAAGCAACACCTTGATCAAGTTTTCAATATCTGCTTCAGTTTTTACTCTTTCATAGGCTGTCATTTAATGTATTCTGTTCTTGTTTAATGCTTTTACTTTCTGTCCTTCTGAGCACTGACTTATTACGCTTTCCAAATCCCAGAAGATTCTCTGTTGTCCAGCTCTTTATACAAGATTTACAGCAAAAACTGTTCTGAAATTTAAGAGTTCAAAAGGAAAAATAATACAAAAGCCCAGCCTTTAAACAGCAGTTTATTCAACCGCAAAATAAATTCTGTGGTAGATTGTTACAGGAACTGTTTCTTGCGCAGATGGTGTTATAGTGTAGCATAAAATTAATCTAATGTTTTTCCAGACAAATGCAGACATGAAGCACTGAACCAGGACAAAGATGTTGACAACAATTTAGATGAGAATGAACTAAATTCCGAACCAGACAAGCAAGCAGCACTTGCAGGCATTGAAAATAACTTGCAAAGTAAAAAAAAAAAAAAAGATATTTTAAATGGCATCCTGTAGCAGATGCAGCTAGCTATTTTATTTGCTCTTTGAGCTTTCCCCAATTTTGACAGTGTGACTTATTTTCTGCATAGTGTAATAAGTAACTAAAGGTGATTTGCTGATCGAACAAGTTAAGCAAGAGGAACGAACCCATTGTGGCAGTCTTGAGAACTCCCTGTTTAACCAGAAGAGACATGTCCACAATGTTATCTTGCTACACCAACATGGGAACTCCTGTTTGACAAAAAGCTTAACCACAATGTTATCAGAATGTATTGTTTTGAGCTGATTCTGTGACCAACATTTTATCTAAACTACCTCAAGCAAGAAGCTACGGAGGGGCGTACCGAAGATGTCGAAACCCGACCTCTGTGAAGATAAAAAGAGCTGCTCAGCTTGCTTGAATTTGCGAGCCTTTGGTGGAGCTGCGACTCCCCGGCCGCCCAGCGCTGCTTCTGCCTTCCTACCTCAATAAATATTTATTGAATCTCTTTCGGACTCGATTTATTTTAAATTCAACTACAACAAATTTGGTGCCGTGACTCGGATCCAGACAGCCGACTCGGAATTCAACTCTGGGAGGGCGCCCCATCTTCGGATGGTCCCGGAGGAGATTCCGACTTAGCTCACCTGGATTTTCCGAACTGAGATAGGAAAGCAAAAAGAAAAGAGAAAGGAGATACTGCAGTTCCCCGTAATTTTTGTGCACGAAGAGCCGGACGAAGACTCGGGAGTGAGTAAGTATATTGCGGTTCCGTTCGGTCGGGGATTGGGTACCCGGGTGCGAGTGACTGAGACGTCCACTGGGCTTAGTAGCCCACCGGACGAAGTGAGTGTGGACCTCCTAATAGTGCGGTTCCCATTGTCCGCGAGGGCGTGGGCCACGAACGGAGGGAAGTGAGTGAATTTTGAGTGAAAGAAGGCACTTTCGGAAGATGGGACAGAAGAAAAGTAGGACTTCTGGTTCCATGCAGGAGATACGGGGTGGGGGTGGGCTCCCCGATATACCCCAAGATAGCCCGTTAGGCCTAATGATTAGATATTGGGATAGTTCCCCTTCTCGAAAAGGGAAGTCCAAGGAGAAATTGGTCTATTATTGTATGGAGGTATGGGGAAGAAAACAGATAAGAAAAGATTTATATTGGCCAATTCATGGATCCTTAGAGGATTGGATATGCCAACAATTAAACATATATGTTAACAACAAACGACCATTTAATAAGGAGGAGAGTGAATACGCCTTTTTATGGATCCTGGGCACGGCTCAGGCCGCTAATTTGTTTCCATTAAAAGAAAAGAAAAATGATAGAAAGAAAAGGTGGGATGTAGACGAACCTCCAGCGTCTCCCCCACCCTATGTCCCCCCTCCGCAAGGTCCTGAGCAAGATCTCCCTCCAACAGCCCCCACAGAACCTGGGGAAGAGGCTCCTCCTTCTAATCGAAGAACAACTAGAAGTCAAACTAGAGAAAGGAGGGAGGAAAATTTATTGTATCCCTTAAGGGAGACTGCTATGGGGGGACCACAACCCGGAGTTGGATTTGTATCTGTACCCCTCAGCTCCGGGGATGTGAGGGAATTTAAGAAAGAAATGGGACACTTGTTAGAGGACCCATTAGGGGTAGCAGAACGTTTTGATCAATTCCTCGGGCCTAACATTTATACTTGGGACGAGATGGAATCTATTTTAAAGATCTTGTTCACAAACGAAGAACGAGGAATGATCAGAACAGCAGGCATGAGGCATTGGGATCAGAGGCATCAGCATGGTCCCGCCGGAGATGTAAAATGGCCCTTACAGCGGCCCAATTGGGACAATCAAGACCCCGCACATAGAAATAACATGATTGATCTCCGGGATATAATAATTCAGGGGATTAGAGATTCTGTACCCAGAGGGCAAAATATTAATAAGGCCTTTAATGAACAACAAAAGAAAGATGAAACCCCCACCGAATGGCTGGAAAGATTGAGAAAAAGTTTACAGCTATATTCCGGGTTAGACCCCGATAGCCAAGTGGGTCAAGCCCTGCTGAAAACTCAATTTGTAGCTAAATCTTGGACAGATATAAGGAGAAAGTTAGAGAAAGTAGAAGACTGGCAGGGAAGGGGGTTAGATGATTTATTACGAGAAGCTCAGAAGGTGTATGTGAGAAGGGAGGAAGAAAATCAGAAGAAACAAGCCAGAATCCTGATGGCAGCTGTAAGGGAAGGACAAAATCAGGGCAGGAGAGGAGAAAGTCCCCGGAAGGGCCCAGTAGAACCGAGAAGAAGAAGATTTAGTTCGCAGGACATAGAATGTTTTTATTGTCGCAAGAAGGGACATCTACAGAGAAATTGTCGGAAAAGAAGGCAGGATGAGGAGATTTTTAAGGAAGATTAGGGGGGTCAGGGGCTCTATTTGCTGGGGACCCCTAAGGTTACCGAGCCCTTGATAAAATTGAAATTGGGTCCTCAGCACGAAGTGTTCGAGTTCCTTGTGGACTCGGGTGCCGAAAGATCAACAGTCCAAAAGTTACCATCTGGATGTGTTGAATCAAAGGATAAACTCCAAGTAGTTGGTGCAAAGGGGGAACCTTTTAAGGTGCCCCTGATAAGGAATGTAACAATAGAAGCCCCAAATAAATATGGAGTGGGAACATTTTTATTGGTCCCAGAAGCTGAGTATAACCTCTTGGGACGAGACCTGATGGTGGAATTAGGAATCAATTTGGAAGTAGAGCAAGAGAAATTAAAAGTAAGATTATGCTTATTAACTGCGGAAGATGAAGCCAAGATTAATCCAGAAACTTGGTATAGCCCAGGGTCGGTGGGAAAATTAAATATCAAACTGATCACGGTCTCCATAAGAGACCCAGACCAGCCAATTAGGATAAAACAGTATCCCATCTCTAGGGAGGGGAGAGAAGGGTTGCAGCCAGTAATTGAGAGACTTTTGGCCCAAGGGCTTTTGGAACCCTGTATGTCTCCCCACAATACTCCCATATTGCCCGTAAAGAAGCCGGATGGGTCCTATCGTTTAGTACAAGATCTGAGAGCCGTAAATGAACGAACCATTACCCGGTTCCCTGTGGTGGCTGACCCGCACACTATACTTAATCAGTTAAGTCCAGATTATAAATGGTATAGTGTTATAGATTTAAAAGATGCTTTTTGGGCTTGTCCCTTAGAAGGAAAATGTAGGGACTATTTTGCTTTCGAGTGGGAGAACCCCAAGACCCATAGAAAACAACAATTACGGTGGACCGTTTTGCCCCAGGGATTTACAGAGTCTCCGAACTTGTTTGGACAAGCTCTGGAACAGTTACTGGAATCTTATGAATTAAGTCAGGGACTAATTCTAATACAATACGTGGATGATTTATTGATCGCTGGAAGAACTCAAGAAGAAGTCAGAAATGAGAGCATCAAATTATTGAACTTTTTAGGCCTCAAGGGATTAAAGGTTTCTAAGTCCAAATTACAGTTTACTGAAGAAGAGGTAAAATATTTGGGGCATTGGCTCATAAAGGGACACAAGAAATTAGATCCCGAAAGAGTAAAAGGAATTTTGTCTCTAACAGCGCCCACTAATAAAAGACAGATAAGACAGTTATTGGGATTATTAGGGTATTGTCGACAGTGGATAGAAAATTACAGCAGTAAAGTAAAATTCTTGTACGAAAAATTAACTAAAAACAGGTTGGTAAAATGGTCCCCTGAAGATGAGAATCGTTGGGAAAATATAAAAAGAGATCTGGTAGAAGCACCTGTCCTCAGTTTACCCGATATCCGTAAACCCTTTCAACTCTTTATCAATGTAGATAACGGGACAGCTTATGGGGTTCTGACCCAAGGATGGGCAGGGCAGAGAAAGCCTGTAGGATATTATTCTAAAATACTGGATCCTGTAAGCCGTGGGTGGCCCACCTGCTTGCAAGCAATAGTGGCCACTGCATTAGTAGTAGAAGAAGTTGGAAAAGTCACCTTGGGAGGTGAACTAAAAGTATACACCCCCCATAACATTCGAGGAGTATTGCAACAACGGGCTGATAAGTGGCTTACAGATAGTCGACTGCTAAAATATGAGGGAATTTTAATTAACTCCCCTCGACTAGAAATGGAAACCACTTCTATTCAGAATCCTGCCCAATTTTTATACGGAGAACCTAAAGAAGATTTGACACATGACTGCCTCCAACTAATAAATTTGCAGACTAAAATAAGGGAGGACTTAGAAGACGATGAATTAGACGAAGGAGAAAAATTATTTGTGGACGGCTCCTCACGAGTGGTTGAAGGACAACGGAAATCAGGATATGCTATTGTGGATGGGTATACTTTTAAGATAAAAGAATCAGGACCATTAAGTAAAGCCTGGTCCGCACAAGCGTGTGAGTTATATGCTATGCTAAGGGCATTAAAGCTCTTAGAAAATAAAGTTGGAACTATTTATACAGATTCAAAGTATACCTTTGGGGTGGTACATACTTTTGGAAAAATTTGGGAAGAGAGAGGCTTAATTAACACCCAGGGAAAAGGATTAGTCCATGAAAAGCTAATCTTAGAAGTTTTAAAGGCATTAAGAGGTCCACTAAAGATAGCCATAGTCCATGTAAAAGGACATCAGAAGGGACTAACCCATACTGTAAGAGGAAACAATCTAGCCGACGCGGAGGCAAAACGGGCTGCATTATTAATGGTTCAGACCTTGAGAGAGGAACCTGAAAGGCTAAAATTAGATAAAACTTTCACTCTCCAAGAATTGGATAAGCTAAAACAAATTGGAGCAAAAAGAGATGGCGATAAATGGCTGCTACCAGACGGCAGGGAAATTCTTCCAAAAGGATTAGCTCGGGGAATACTGAATAAATTACACCATAAAACTCATTGGGGAATTCAAGCTTTAGTGGATCAGTTTGAGACAAACTATGCCTGTGTCGGAATATACGGTCTAGCTAAAAGGATTTTAGAGGGATGTTTAACCCGTCACAAAGTGAATAAACGACAACTTAGGGAAAAGGTTCAAGGAGGTCGTGAATTGGCTAAAAGACCCTTTGAGAAAATACAGGTGGATTTTACCGAATTGCCAAAGGTGGGGAGATATCAGTATTTATTGGTCTTGGTTGATCACCTTACGCACTTTGTAGAAGCCTTTCCAGTGGTAAGAGCTACTGCAAAGACAGTTATTAAGATTCTCTTGGAAGAAATTATTCCAAGATATGGGACTGTTGTGGTAATTGACTCAGACCGAGGTCCACATTTCACATCCAAAGTAATTAAAGAGACAACTGAATTGTTTGGTACAAAATGGGAATACCATACTCCCTGGCACCCACAGAGTTCTGGGAAAGTAGAAAGAATGAATGGGGAGATAAAGAAACACCTAACCAAACTTATGGTGGAAACAAAAATGAATTGGGTTAAATGTTTACCATTGGCTTTGCTTTACATTAGAACTCAGCCAAGAACAGATACTGGTATATCCCCCTTTGAAATGTTGTATGGAATGCCTTATGACTTTGGGTTATTAGTGGAACACCCAAAAGTCGAGGATAAACTTTTAACAGAATATATTTTAGAACTTACAAAAAGAAGACAGGAACTAAGAAAGAAGGGCTTGGTAGTACAAAGACCTCCCTTGGACATTTCCATACACCGAATCCAGCCCGGAGACCAGGTACTAATCAAAACCTGGAAAGAAACCTCCCTAACACCCCGTTGGGAAGGACCCTTTGTTGTTTTACTTACCACAGATACGGCTGTACGGACAGCAGAAAAAGGATGGACTCACGCTAGTAGGATTAAGGGACCTATCTTCCCAGAGAAGTGGACTGTGACGTCGGAACCAGGAGATCTTCGAATAGAATCACAGAATCACAGAATAAAGATAAGGAAAAGCGAGACCGGTAAATGAACCACTCCAGAAGGGAAGTAAGAGATAGTTTATATCGATGGTTCCAAATACCACCAGGAAATACTCTACGAAAAGTATATTTTGCACCTTGGAGTGAAGAAAGGATACCGGACCAAACGGGGGGGGTGGATTATACAAACTAACAGGAACTCCCCAGGTTTTTCCATTTTGTTGCGAAACAGAGACGGAGATACCCGAATCACCCGGAATAGGAGATCTCTGGGGAATACCCTGCTTAAAACACCCTACTTCCGGACATTTATGTTGGGTTGTTTGCCGATGTCTAAATTGTAATAGAGATTGGTCCTGTGTTTCATTTAAGAGACAACCCTACTGTATGAAATGTCGCAATGATTTGATACGTGCCAGGGGACCAGAGGATCCAGTGGAAATCTGTAAATTATTTTGTGGGTGGGAACTGTCAGTACCTGAACTTTGGGAAGTATATGAAACAGGCTGGTATAGAGTTTTAAGACAGTGTGCTATAAGATTCGCCTGGAAACGGGCACAACAACCACATAGGTGGAAATATATATTTGAGAGATAACTAACTCTTTAGACCTTGGAAATTATTGACAGGATAACAGCAAAATTCCCCTGAAGACTATCTGCTGCTGCCGAGAAGATCTTGATATCCCGTTGCTCTCTGCAAAGGAGTAGACGAGGAAGGCAGAGAGGTACTAAACAGTGGGGAAATGAAGGCTGGTATCCTATTAATGGTATTGATTACCATGACGCTAGAAAATGAACATCAACCCTTCAATTGGACCTTAGGTCGATGGGAAGATTCAATGGAAGTTCGGTATAATGTGACAGCCGGACCCCCAGAATTCCAAGTTAAATTGGAAGATTTAGTCTTTTATGAACTAGACCCACCTGGCCGACGAGAAAGAGCAATAAAACCTTTTTATCTCTGCCCCAGTTCGAATCCAGGGAAAAGCTATTGCAATTTCCCTAATCACTATTACTGTGCATATTGGGGATGTGAAACCATAGCTTCAAACTGGGATGTAGCCATTAAAGATAGATTTTTAACTATAACATGGGGACCCAGAGGATGCAACCCGCCAGCTCCTAGCTGGGATGGACACATAGAGGGCCCCCACCTTGGCAACTGTAAGCATGTTATACTAGAAATCCTGCAGCCTAATGACCACGGATGGTTATTGGGACGAACCTGGGGAATGCGATATTGGGAATCTGGAACTGATAGAGGAGGACTAATATTCATTCAAAAACGGGAAGTTAAAATGCCACAAGCAGTAGGGCCCAATCGAGTCATCACAAAGCAAAAAGGGAAAAAGAAGAAGCCAAAGGTAGGAAACTCCACAGCCTCAGTCACCCCAGGGACATACCTAACCTCTACAAATAAAGTGGAGAAAATACCCAAAGACAATGAACCCTTATGGGCCGTAATGCAGGCAGCCTATCAAGCTTTAAATACAACAAATCCAAATTTTACCATTTCCTGTTGGTTATGTTATGACATAAAGCCCCCTTTTTATGAGGGGATAGCTGTGTCATCTCCTTTTAATACCTCTACCGAGGACAATCCCTCCAGATGTAACTGGAAGGAACGGAAGGCGGGGATTACTCTCCAACAGGTCAGAGGGAGCGGTTGGTGTATAGGAAAGGTAACGAACGAGAGAAGAACTCTATGTACCAACCAGACTCAAAACTTTACATCTAATACTAAATGGGTTCTGCCTAGTCCTGGGGCATGGTGGGTCTGCTCCATAACCGGATTAACACCGTGTTTGTCCACTGCTGTTCTCAAGAAAAGTATCTCAGAATTTTGTGTACAGGTTACTGTGGTACCTAGAATCCTCTTACATGGGGAAGAAACTATGTATTTACATTGGAGCAATTTAGGACATAAAATCAACAAACGAGAGCCAATATCTACAATTACTATAGCTACTCTACTTGGTTTAGGGGTCGCTGGGACCGCCACTGGCATAACCTCCTTGGTGCAACAACAGCAGAGTCTAACATCTCTAAGAGCTGCAGTAGACGAAGATTTGGCCCGAATAGAAAAATCTATTTCCTATTTAGAGAAATCATTGACCTCATTGTCGGAAGTAGTTTTACAGAATCGAAGAGGATTGGACCTTTTGTTCTTGCAAAACGGAGGATTATGTGCTGCCCTAGCTGAAGAATGTTGCTTTTATGCTGACCATACAGGGGTAGTAAGAGATTCGTTAGCTAAACTGAGAGAGGGATTAGAGAAAAGAAAACGAGAGCGAGAGGCTCAGTCCTCCTGGTATGAATCTTGGTTTCATCAGTCACCATGGCTGAGTACCTTAATTTCTACTTTGGCAGGACCCCTCATGATGTTGCTGTTGGCTCTGACTTTTGGACCCTGTGTCATTAACAAATTTGTAACCTTTGTTGAAAGCAGGTTAGAAAAAGTGCAGCTAATGGTGATGAAGCAATCAGAACTGGAAATGAAACTTATACCGAACGAAAATCCTGAATTAGATGCAGCTTGTGAGGTATTGTCTAGGTTTGATCAGCAAATCACTTATAAATAAAAGAAGGGGGGGATTGTAATAAGTAACTAAAGGTGATTTGCTGATCGAACAAGTTAAGCAAGAGGAACGAACCCATTGTGGCAGTCTTGAGAACTCCCTGTTTAACCAGAAGAGACATGTCCACAATGTTATCTTGCTACACCAACATGGGAACTCCTGTTTGACAAAAAGCTTAACCACAATGTTATCAGAATGTATTGTTTTGAGCTGATTCTGTGACCAACATTTTATCTAAACTACCTCAAGCAAGAAGCTACGGAGGGGCGTACCGAAGATGTCGAAACCCGACCTCTGTGAAGATAAAAAGAGCTGCTCAGCTTGCTTGAATTTGCGAGCCTTTGGTGGAGCTGCGGCTCCCCGGCCGCCCAGCGCTGCTTTTGCCTTCCTACCTCAATAAATATTTATTGAATCTATTTCGGACTTGATTTATTTTAAATTCAACTATAACACATAGAATTACTGAAGCTAGTTTTTAACATGTTAGGGAAAGGTAATATCTGCAGTTTCACTGTACAGCCCTTTCAACATTTCTCCTGCTGTGCTCTAGCTTGTTTTCTAGATGAACTCTCATTTGTAGCTCTTAAAGAGATTTGTGTATTTTTTTTTATTTTTTCCCTAAATAGTTCAAACCCCTGAAGATAATATGAAGAGCCACTTATTTGAACAAGTTGAAGACAAAGGTTGTGAACAAAGGAGGATCACATGCGACTTGGTCTGGTTACCTTTTCATATAAATGCAACAATGATGAAGAGCTAAGTGATTTAAGAATGTTTTGTTATTTTCTCAAGGTTTTAACGAGGGACAAATGAAGTAGCATTTTGTTGTAAAGTTTTAGTACTGTTTCAGTAGTGAAAACATTATCTTAAATTGATGGAGACTTGTTTTAAAGCACTCTGATCTCTGTAATGACTTTTCTCCCTCACGATTATAAAATTGAAATGAGTTAGCAATAAATGTAGTAACTCTGAAGTCAGCTAACTTGTACAGTCATACTATAATGACGATGTGTGTGAATGGGTAGTAGGTGGGAAAGAGTCCTCTGCTAAGGATCTCCCTCCTGAGCAATGCAGGACAGAGATCCCCAACCTAACTTTAAGAGCTTAGACTGACTTACCCTGACAAAACACGCAAAGGAGGAAATAAATTAAACTGGCCCATGCTGCAGTCTACTCTCATGCCAATTCCAGCACCTTTATACTGTAAGGTAGATAGATAGACTCAGAAAGCATGATCATAGCTTCATAGCTCTCAGATATTACGCAGTATGATATATTTTCTTCAGCCTCATAGACTAAACCTATTAACTTACATTATCTGTAGCAGGACTAAATCAGTGTCCTGGTTGTGTTCTTAGCTTTTAGGTAAACAAAGATCATGATAAAAGTATCTTCTCAGTAAGAGATTAACGTAATTGTACAGGAAAGTTTTCATGAAAAGTATGGTGTGGCTCGGTTATCACTAACTTGCACAACTTCACAGCATAAAAATTTTGTCAGACTGACTCCTGAACTTCTGATGAGACATGCCTTCCAAAATGGTGTGTTACATCTACCCTTTATTCCATTGAGCTGTTATCTTCTGCTAAAACGTAGAAAGCCAAATGCTTAGGAAACATAATTGTTTGAAGCAAGTAATCTCTACTGGACTTCTGAAGAAAGTAAACTAGACTATGCATTTACCAGACATTTTTGTCTCCTACAGGTGAAGCTGTAGCTGTTGTAAAATGCTATGTTATGCACAACAGATGTTGCTAATGTTCTGTAGTCTTTGTCTTTTCTGCAACTTGTTGAATATAAACTATCACAAGTAAACTTGTTTCTAAAGTTATCCTCTGCTACCACTAAGCCACTTAGGAATCCCAACTGCTTGCCTTGAGCCAGGCATCTGCTGCAAATAGGAGTTTTCAAATCACTATGGACTGTTCATAAGTTAAATCCCGATGAGAGACAGTTTCTATGGGATCAAGTTTATCCCTACCACTTACTCAGTTACTCTTTAGTATTTGTCAGTGCTCACCTGTAAATGCTCAGCAGAGATAATATGGAGCGTTGGTTCCTACTATTTGGTGCTGCTGACAGCAGTATGCATGCCACAGTGCAAAAACCAAACCAAGTTTTAATTCTATCATGTTACCAACTATTTTAAAGATCATATTTGTGTCCATTCTTAAGACAGACATCCATGTTTAGAACAATCTTTGCAAGTATGAACTACCTTCCATCAAGACAAGGTGGAAAAAGACTGTCACAGGAGGCATGATGCACTTTGCTCATAAGAGAGAAGCAGCAATATATTTATTGATATACTGTTGGTGTACCCTCAGTGAGGGGCGGTGCATCCAGAATGGGTGAAGGTTTTAAAAGGCTGTTGTAATGCTAAGGGGTCTGTGTTTATGGGCATCTGCAATTTGGAAACCTTAGCGTGTCCCTCAGTTAATTGCATATTTTCTGCTACTCCTGTTAGGTAGGCATACCATTTTCTGACAGAGGGTTTTTGTGCAACTCCTTCTGGGGATCAATCCCCTTTAGGATTGCTTCTAGTAAATTAAATGATCCTCTAGTTTGCACAGGTTGTCCCTGATGTATTTTCTCAACTTTTTTAACTGCTTGGACTAAAGATAAATGTCCCTTTTCCCATTCAGAGTATCATTGTTCTGTTTCTTTAGACTCATAGAATCACCTAGGTTGGAAGGAACCTTTCAGATCATCGAGTCCAACCATCAACCTAACACTGACAAAAAACATCACTAAACTATATCTCTAAGCACTATGTCTAACCATCTTTTAAATACCTCCAGGGATGACGATTCCACCACTTCCTAATATCCAGTCTAAACCTTCCCTGGTGCAACTTGAGGCCATTTCCTCTCATCCTACCACTTGTTACTTGGGAGAAGAGACCAACCCCCACCTCTCTACACCCTCCTTTCAGGTAGTTGTAGAGAGCAATAAGGTCTCCCCTCAGCCTCCTTTTCTCCAGGCTAAACAACCCCAGTTCCTTCAGCTGCTCCTCATAAGACTTATTCTCCAGACCCCCCACCAGCTTCATTACCCTTCTCTGGACCTGCTTCAGAATCTTAATGTCTTTCCTGTTGTGAGGGGCCCAAAACTGGACACAGTATTTAAGGTGGGGCCTCACCAGTGCCGAGTACATGGGGACAATCACTCCCCTAGTCCTACTCACCATGCTAGTCCTGATACAGGCCAGGACGCTGTTGGCCTTCTTGGCCACCTGGGCACACTGCTGACTCATTTTGACCAACACCCCCAGGTCCTTTTCTGCCAGGCAGCTTTCCAGCCATTCTTCCCCAACCCATTCTTCCCCCAAGGCTAATGCTCCTGCCACCTTTTTTCTGGGAGAAGCCCTAATTCCTACCTGACCATTCCTAGGTGCTGTGGTAGTTTCTAACCCATCAGTTACCCTCGCATCTTTGTTGACTCCACCCAAAAAGAAGTAGAAGAGTCCAGAATGGAGGAGTGAAGTTAAGGCGGGGGGGAGGGGAAGGTGTTTTAGTGTTTGTCTTTGTTTCTCACCATCCAATTCTATTTTAACTGGCAAGAAATTAAATTAATTTCCCCAAGTTGCATCTGTTTTGCCCGTGACAGTAATTGTTAACTGATCTCCCTGTCTTTATCTCAAGTCCTGTCTGACCAACCTAGTGGCTTTCTACAATGGAGTGACTGCATCAGTAGACAAGGGAAGAGCAACAGATATCATCTACCTGGACTTCTGCAAGGCCTTTGACACTGTCCCCCAAAACATCCTTCTCTCTAAGTTGGAGAGGTATGGATTTGATGGGTGGACTGTTCGGTGGATAAGGAACTGGCTGGATGGTCGCATCCAGAGGGTAGTAGTCAATGGCTCAACGTCCAGATGGAGAGGGGTGACAAGTGGTGTCCCTCAGGGATCTGTATTGGGACCGGTGCTGTTCAACATCTTCGTCAATGACATAGACAGTGGGATCAAGTGCACCCTCAGCAAGCTTGCCGATGACACCAAGCTGAGTGGTGCGGTTGACAGGCCAGAGGGACGGGATGTCATCCAGAGGGACCTGGACGAGCTAGAGAGGTGGGCCCAAGCAAACCTCATGAAGTTCAACAAGGCCAAGTGCAAGGTCCTGCACTTGGGTCGGGACAATCCTCGTTATCAATACAGGCTGGGGGATGATGTGATAGAGAGCAGCCCTGCGGAAAAGGACTTGGGGGTACTGGTGGATGAAAAGCTGGACATGAGCCAACAATGTGTGCTTGCAGCCCAGAAGGCCAATCACATCCTGGGCTGCATCAGAAGAACTGTGGCCAGCAGATCGAGGGAGGTGATTCTGCCCCTCTACTCTGCTCTCGTGAGACCCCACCTGGAATACTGTATCCAGCTCTGGAGTCCTCAGCACAAGAAGGACATGGACCTGTTGGAGCGGGTCCAGAGGAGGGCCACAAGGATGAGATCTCCTAGGATGAGACCTATAAGGGGAGACCTTATAGCGGCCTTCCAGTCCCTGAAGGGGGCCTACAAGAAAGCTGGGGAGGGGCTGTTTGCAAGGGCATGTCGGGATAGGACGAGGGGCAATGGGTTTAAACTAGAGCAGGGCAGGTTTAGATTAGACATTAGGAAGAAGTTCTTTACACTGAGGGTGGTGAGACACTGGCCCAGGTTGCCCAGAGAGGTGGTGGAGGCCCCATCCCTGGAGACATTCAAGGCCAGGCTTGATGAGGCTCTGAGCAACCTGCTCTAGTTGAAGATGTCCCTGCTGACTGCAGGGGGGTTGGACTAGATGACCTTTAAAGGTCCCTTCCAACCCAACACATTCTATCATTCTATGATTCTATTTTCTCCCCCTATCCTGTTGAGTAGGGAGAGTGGGAGGTCAGCTGAGCAGGCATGTGGCAGCCAGTCAAGGCGAACCCACTACAACCACCTAGCACTTGCCTAAGTACCACTAGGATCCAGAGAACAGTTAGGGATTCTTAATTCTCAGGAGGGCCTAATCCTATAACTGTTGTTAACCTGCTCATATGCGACAGAATCAGTGTCCTCCTCTTTGCTCCAAAAAAATACCAGAGGTGCTTTGTTTTTAGGCTATGGACAAAGGAATAGAAATTCCTATCCATGTTTACAGCCTAGTGCAGAAAAAATTGCTCCAGAAAACAAGGCCAAATTCAACTGCTCTTTTCAGCCTGGTGACATTCAAACCTATTTTTCCCCATCCCTCAGGAGAATGTGTGAATTACCAGGTTACATGTAAGTAGGACAGGCATATGTCACCTTGTCGAAATTATAACTCTTTCTGTAAAGGGCATGTGACTGTAGAATGGGGACAGAAAGCAGCATACAAGAAAGAACTAAGTTGCCATCTAACACTTAAGATACTCAGCAGGAAAAGATTCTGGAACAGTGAGCACAACCCAGATTTAGTTATCAAACGTTAGAACAAACCACTGTATAAGATGCCACCACCCATCTTTCCACACCTTACTTGAAACATTCAGCTTTGCTCAGCATTTTGACAGAGTACAGACATTTTGGATCTCAAGCAGATCCAGCCAAGAACAAATACACTTATATTCCATTATTAGCATCTACTCCTTTTTCCAGTACTTCAGTCTTACCTCACGATATGGATTAGGAATATTTTCAAGAATCATTTTAGCTTGCTGGAAGTGTTTGCTAGCTGCCACATAGAGATATGATGATTGAGGAGGGGAGCTGTATTTACTTAAATCAGACATTTCCTAGCATGTTACAAAAATATAAAAAGTCTTCATTAAAATCAATTGCCAACAAATTGTATTTTTATCACCTTAAATTGAAAACAAATTACTGTATTCAAGGAAAAAAACGTTATGTCAACTATTTTAAGAATAAGAAGTAAAGTTAAAAATATTAATTGAAAATTGTAAATATCAAGCTGGTTTCCTTGTTATATTTATACACAAAAGTTACAAGGTAGTACACTCCCAATTAAAATGATTGGTTATTAATTTACATATAATTATAATATCTGCTGCGTCATTCTCTTCAATCACTGTACTTGTACGGAAGAAGGGTCTTCACCTGGGCAAGGGTCTTCTTGACCTGTGGGTGTGTGTTTTAGTATTATAATGAAGACAGTTCAGTTAAGGATGCCTGGACTTGGGTTTTCACTGCCAAATTGGCATTGTTTCTAGAAACATCTTGATTAGATGTTTATTTAAGGACTTAGTGTCCCAGGTAGACCAAACAGATGTTCCTTCAAACAATTCCCTTTGATCCACTACTTAGCAACTATCTACAATCTTCCTTAACTGTAGAGCCAGTACATAAAGCCTGACTAACTACAGAGCCATGGTTAATTTTAAATTCGAAGATAGTTATCAATGCCATCCAGAGGGACCTGGACAGGCTTGAAAGGTGGGCCTGTGTGAACCTCATGAAGTTCAACAAGGCCAAGTGCAAGGTCCTCCATCTGGGTAAGGGCAATCCCAGGTACAGATAAAGACTGGGTGGAGAATGGAATGAGAGCAGCCCTGAGGAGAAGGACTTGGGGGTACTGGTGGATGAAAAGCTCAACGTAAGCCAGCAATGTGTGCTTGCAGCCCAGAAAGCCAACTGTATCCTGGGCTGCATTAAAAGCAGCGTGGCCAGCAGGTCGAGGGAGGTGATTCTGCCCCTCCACTCTGCTCTGGTGAGACCCCACCTGGAGTACTGTGTCCAGCTCTGGGGCCCCCAACATAAGAAGGACATGGACCTGTTGGAATGGGTCCAGCGGAGGGCCACAAAGATGATCCGAGGGCTGGAGCACCTCTGCTATGAGGACAGGCTGAGAGAGTTGGGGTTGTTCAGCCTGGAGAAGAGAAGGCTCCAGGGAGACCTTATAGCAGCCTTCCAGTACCTAAAGGGGGCCTACAGGAGAGATGGGGAGGGACTTTTTATGAGGCATGTAGTGATAGGACAAGGGGTAATGGTTTCAAACTGAAAGAGGGGAGATTTATATTAGATATTAGGAAAAAATTTTCACTATGAGGGTGATGAGGCACTGGAACAGGTTGCTCAGGGAAGTTGTGGATGCCCCATCCCTGGAAGTGTTCAAGGCCAGGGTGGATGGGGCTTTGAGCAACCTGGTCTAGTGGGAGGTGTCCCTGCCCATGGAACTAGTTGAAACTAGATGATCTTTAAGGTCCCTTCCAACCTAAACCATTCTATGATTCTACTTTAAGGAAATATTAATAATAAAATAAAAAGAAAATAATGAAATATATACAAAATATACAAAACCATATCAAGGGCCCTGGATGATGATCACGTCACCAGCAGGCACTGGGCAATTCCCAGACTGGACTCAGCAACAGATGGGAACTGGATTCTGCATATGGAGTCATGACTGCACAGATCGGCATCAAAGGCAGATGAAAAGACAGAGTCGTCCTTGGACTCTGGCTATTGAAGAAAGAGGCTGACCCTTTGATTCCTCATTGTTATACTAAGCACGATGCAGATGGGATGGAATACCTCATTGTTGTGGTTTATCATCAGATGGCAACAAAGGACCACGCGGCCCCCCTCTCAACACCCCCCCCCCCGCTCCATGGCCATGGTGGGAGTATCAGAAGAAAAAGGTAAAACTCGTAAGTTGAGACAAAGGCAGTTTAACAGAACAGCAAAGGGAACAAGACAACAAAAACAACACCACCGACAGAGGAATGTACAAACATGATTACTGTACAACCGGTTCTGGAGCCAGGACGCCCCAGCCTGCTCCCAAGCAGCGGATTCCTGCCCCCTCCCCCGGCCAGCTCCCGGCTACAGGCTGGGCATGGCTCACACGGGATGGCCAGCCCAATTGGTAGATCCCCTGGTGTTAACTAGCCAGGTAGCATTTGCTAAATGTGCATCCCAATGTTTTAAAGTCCCACCACCCATTGCCCATTCTTGGGCACATGGGCATCTACATGGCGTACTTTCACAACCAGATTCTCTATCCGGGCAGCAATATCTTGCCGCAATTCAGCAGCCCAGATGGGTTTGCCTCTGTGCCTTGCTTCCACTGCTGTAACCACCCCCACAGAGCATTTGCCACCCTCCATGAGTGAGTGTAGAGATAAAGTACCGGCCCTTTTTCTCGCTCAGCAATGTGTAAGGCCAGCTGGATGGCTGTCACCTCTGCAAACTGGCTCGATTCACCTTGTCTTTCACTGGCTTCTGCAACTTGGCGTGTAGGACTCCATACAGCAGCTTTCCACCTTTGATGCTTTCCCACAATGCGGCAGGACCCATCAGTGAACAGGGCATATTTCTTCTCATTTTCTGGCAGTTTATTATATGGTAGGGCCTTTTCAGCACGTGTCACGTCCTCCTCTGGTGATATAAGCCCAGCTGGAGCTCAACTTGGCCACTAACATTAAGGACAACAAAAAAAGCTTTTATAAATACATCAACAGAAAGAGAGTCAGGGGGAATCTCCATCCCTTACTGGATGCCGGGGGGGAAAGTTGCAACCAAGGACGAGGAGAAGGCTGAGATACTGAATGCCTTCTTTGCCTCCATCTTCAATAGTCAGACCAGCTGTCCCCAGGGGGTTCAGCCTCCGGAGCTGGAAGATAGGGATGGAGAGCAGAACAACCCACCCATAATCCAGGAGGAAGTAGTCAATGATCTGCTTCTGCACCTAGACGCACATAAGTCGATGGGGCCGGATGGGATTCACCCAAGAGTACTCAGGGAGCTGGCGGGAGAGCTCACCAAGCCCCTCTCCATCATTTATCAACAGTCTTGGTCAACAGGGGAGGTACCAGATGACTGGAGGGTGGCTAATGTGACGCCCATCTACAAGAAGGGTCGGAAGGAGGATCCGGGGAACTACAGGCCTGTCAGCCTGACCTCGGTACCAGGGAAGACCACGGAGAGGATCATCTCGAGTGAGCTCTCACGGCAAGTGCAGGGCAGCCAAGGGATCAGGGCCAGCCAGCACGGGTTTAGGAAAGGGAGGTCCTGCTTAACCAACCTGATCTCCTTCTATGACCATGTGACCCGCCTTCTGGACGTGGGGAAGGCTGTGGACGTTGTCTATCTGGACGTTGGTAAGGCCTTTGACACCGTCCCCCACAGCATTCTCCTGGAGAAGCTGGCGAATCATGGCACAGACAAGCGTACTCTTCGCTGGGTTAAAAACTGGCTGGATGGCCGTGCCCAGAGAGTTGGGATTAATGGGGTGAAATCCTCTTGGCGGCCGGTCACCAGTGGTGTCCCTCAGGGCTCGGTTTTGGGGCCGGTTTTGTTTAATATCTTTATCAATGATCTGGATGAGGGGATTGAGTGCACCCTCAGTAAGTTTGCAGATGACACCAAACTAGGCGGGAGTGTTGATCTGCTTGAGGGTAGGAAGGCTCTACAGAGGGACCTGGACAGGCTGGATCGATGGGCCAAGGCCAGCTGTGTGAGGTTTAATAAGGCCAAGTGCCGGGTCCTGCATTTCGGTCACAACAACCCCAAGCAACGCTACAGGCTTGGGGAAGAGTGGCTGGAAAGCTGCCCGGCAGAAAAGGACCTGGGGGTGCTGGTGGACGGCCAGCTTAACATGAGCCAGCAGTGTGCCCAGGGGGCCAAGAAGGCCAACAGCATTCTGGCTTGTATCAGGAACAGTGTGGCCAGCAGGAGCAGGGAAGTGATGGTGCCTCTGTACTTGGCACTGGTGAGGCCTCACCTCGAGTGCTGTGTTCAGTTCTGGGCCCCGCTGTACAAGAGGGACATTGAAGTGCTGGAGCATGTCCAGAGGAGAGCTACCAGGCTGGAGAGGGGTCTGGAGACCAGGGCATATGAGGAGAGGCTGAGGGAGCTGGGCATGTTTAGCTTGGAGAAGAGGAGGCTGAGGGGAGACCTCATTGCCCTCGACAACTACCTGAAAGGAGGGTGGAGAGAGGTGGGTGGTGGCCTCTTCTCCCAGGCGAATAATGACGGGACCAGAGGAAATGGTCTGAAGCTGCGGCAGGGGAGGTTTACGTTAGATATTAGGAAGAATTACTTTACTGAAAGAGTGGTCAGGCGCTGGAACAGCCTGCCCAGGGAGGGGGTTGAGTCACCATCCCTAGAGGTGTTTAAGAAACATCTAGATGTGTCACTCCAGGGCATGCTCTAGTGGCAGAGATTGTAGGTTGGTTGGTTGGACTCGATGATCTCAAAGGTCCTTTCCAACCATGAAGATTCTATGATTCTATGATTCCAATATCTTTGCCTTCTGGCCAGTCAATGATCAGTTCCAAGATTCCCGAGTGCTTGGGGTTTCCCATTCGAGTTCGCTGTGTGATCAGTGCAATCCACTTACTCCATGTAGCATCAGTTGCATGATGTGTGGTGGGGACCCTTTCTTTGACCATCCAGCCCAGCACCGGCAGTCAAGGTGCTAAGAGGAGCTGTGCTTCTGTGCCAACCACTTCCGAAGCAGCTCGAACCCCTTCATATGCTGCCAACATCTCTTTTTCTGTTGGAGTGTAGCGGGCTTCGGATCCCCTGTATCCCCGACTCCCAAACCCTAGGGGTCGACCTCGGGTCTCCCCTGGTGCTTTCTGCCAGAGGCTCCAGGTAGGGCCGTTCTCCCCGGCTGGGGTGTAGAGCACATTTTTAACATCTTGTCCTGCCCGGACTGGCCCCAGGGCCACTGCATGGACTGTTTAATTTGTTCAAAAGCTTGTCATTGCTCAGGGCCCCATTTAAAGTCATTCTTCTTCCGGGTTACTTGATACAGAGGGCTTACAATTTGACTGTAATCTGGGATATGCACCCTCCAAAAACCCACAATGCCTAAGAAGGCTTGTGTTTCCTATTTGCTAGTCTGTGGAGACATAGCTGCTATTTTGTTGATCACATCCATTGGGATCTGACGGTGTCCATCTTGCCATTTTATTCCTAAAAACTGGATCTCCTGCGCAGGTCCCTTGACCTTACTTTGTTTTATGGCAGAACCAGCTTTCAGAAGGATTCAAACTATTTATTCCCTTTCTCAAAAACTTCTTCTGCTGTGTTGCCCCACACGATGATGTCATCAATGTATTGCAGATGTTCTGGAGCTTCCCCCTGTTCCAGTGCAGTCTGGACCAGTCCATGGCAAATGGTGGGGCTGTGTTTCCACCCCTGGGGCAGTCGATGCCAGGTGTACTGGATGCCCCTCCAAGTGAAAGCAAACTGTGGCCTGCACTCTGCTGCCAAAGGGACTGAGAAGAATGCATTGGCTATATCAGCTGTGGCATACCACTGGGCTGCCTTGGACTCCAGTTCGTACTGCAGTTCTAGCATGTCCGGCACGGCAGCGCTCAGCGGTGGCATGACTTCATTCAGGCCACAATAGTCTCCACTCTCCATCAGACTTTCGCACTGGCGATATGGGACTGTTAAAGGGTGAGCGAGTCTTGCTGATCGCTCCTTGAACCTCTAGTTGACGAATCAGCTTATGGATGGGAATCAGAGAGTCTCGGTTAGTGCGATATTGCTGCTGATGCACCGTTGTGGTAGCAATTGGCACCTGTTCTTCTATTCTCAGCAACCCCACAACAGAAGGGTCCTCCGAGAGACCAGGCAAGGCAGACAACTGTTTAACTTCCTCCGTCTCCAAGGCCACTATGCCAAAAGCCCACCAGTACCCTTTTGGGTTGTTGACATACCCTTTCTTGAGGTAGTCTATGCCAAGGATGCATGGAGCCTCTGGGCCAGTCTCGTTATGATGCTCATTCCCAGTTAGGCTCACTTCCGCCTCCAGTACAGTCAACTCTTGGGATCCCCCTGTGACCCCAGCAATACAGATGGGTTCTGCCCCTCTATAGCTTGATGGTATTAGGGTGCACTGTGCACCCGTGTCCACTAGAGCCTTATACTCCTGTGGGTCTGATGTGCCAGGCCATCGAATCCACACCGTCCAATAAACCCGGTTGTCCCTTTCCTCCACCTGGCCGGAGGCAGGGCCCCTCTAATCCTGGTCAGAGTATCGGTTACTCACTTCTTGCAGAAATGACTTGGAAGTCCCTTCAAGAGGATCAGAAGCAAGATCAGGCCTTCTGCTCTGTCTGGGGAACTGCCCACTGGAAACTGGGGCGGCACTTTTCCTGGAGGGGTCCCCTTTTGTGGTTGTCCTTCCTTGCAACTCCTGTACCCATGTCCGCAGGATCGAAGTAGGTTGTCCATCCCCCTTCCTCATGTCCTCCCGGTGGTCACGCAGGTAAAACCACAGGGTGCCTCATGGTGTGCGCCCTCTATATTCTCTCTCTTGAGCAGAGAAATGCCTGCTCCTAATAGCTGAGATGCTGGCCCATAGGACATATTCTCTTCAAGTTGCTGGACCTTCTGGGACAGTTTCTCCACAGCCGAGACAAGGGGGGAAGAGAGACTTTCTTCATATCGCCGGAGCCGGCCAGCTACCTCATCCACCGTTGGTCCCTCTTCACCTTTCCATTCCATTACTGCCAGTGAGTTGGCATATGACGGTGGTGCGCTCTATACAAAATTCCACCACATGGGCTGTGTACAATCGGCTTCAGCAGTATCTGTGGGTAACTGTGCATTGTCCAAGTCATAATAAATCATCTCCCGCACAGCTAATTCTCTCAGGTCCTGGATACCTCTTTCCATGGTGGTCCACTTGCTTGGGTGACATACAACATCCTCACTGAAGGGGTACTTCTCCCTCACGCCTGACAGGAGTCTCCTCCAGAGGCTGAGGGCTTGGGTCTTCTTCCCAATTGCCTTGTCAATGCCCCCTTCCCTAGACAGGGATCCCAGCTGCCTGGCCTCCCTACCCTCTAATTCCAGGCTACTGGCCCCATTATCCCAGCATTGGAGCAGCCAGGTGACAATGTGCTTGCCTAGAAGTCAGCTGAAATCTTTTCGCATATCCCGCAGCTCACTCAAGGATAGGGATTGGGTAATTATCTCTGGTTCTGCCTCTTCCTCCTGTTCTCGTGATGACCCTGGTTCATCATCATCCCTTACTAACCAAACTGATTTATTTGTGTATATCTTCTTCTGTATAGGGGTGAGTGATACTGGCACGGGTTGGATTTCTGGTTCACCGGGGGTGAAAGATTTCTGCCACCGGGGTTTGAGTATCTGCAGTGCCTGCCACAGGGGTTGAAATAGCCGTAGTGCCTATTGCAGGGGTTGGAGTAGCCATAGTAGCTGTTGCAGGGGTTGGAATAGCTGCAGTGCCTGTCAGTCTGGTTTGCCTCTCCCCTGAGGGTGCTGCGTAACACTGAGCAGCGCCTGGTAGATACTGGCCAGGGCCCAGCACAGTGCCGTGAGTTGTGCCTCTCTGGAGCAGCCACAGCATTTTCCCTTCAGATATTCTACCACTTTATCAGGGTCCTGTAATTGTTCAGGGGTGAAGTCCCAGACCACTGGAGGTGAGTAGTTCTCTAGGTACCTGCCCGTGTCCTCCCACATGCCCTGCCACCCCTGACTATCCAGCCTCGGGGCAGATCTCCGGGTGGCAGTCTTAAATAGCTGTTTAACCCTAAACAAGACCTGGGACACATTCATGAGACATAGCAATAGGACCATGTTGGTTTGAACATCCCAAGGATATTCAAAATTCTCAAAAGCTTTTGTACCTGTCACAAAGGAGCTGGGGAAAGTATCCCCCCCTGTTTTCCCCATAGATTGGGTGTGATTATTAATAAATTCCAAGAGATGGTGCCTGAGGTACGGGCAGGACAGCAATGCTGCATAAACAAACATTCCAACATAACTGCCTGAACAGTGATGTTATCATATCATAAGTTAATATCACACAGAACAGCAAAATGATGATCCTGATCCCTCTCCCACAGGTGATAAACAGCATCACAGTGAGTACATAGAGCATATAAGAATTTACATAACACAGCCATGCGAACAAACAAAGCAACATTGTGACCAGTGACTATTTAACTAATATAATAAATGCATATAACAAATTTGTTTTAACATGCTCTGGTCATATCTGTCATTATCTCAACCCTTCATGCCCCATGTTGGACGCCAAAAAGGACTGTCGTGGTTTAGCCCCAGGCAGCAACAAAGAACCACAAAGCTGTTCATTCACTCCCCCTGCCCCAGCAGTTTAACAGAACAGTAAAGAGGAAAACAACAACAATAATATTGATAAAGGAATATAGAAAACACGATTAATGTAGAATCGCTCACCGACTGAAACCCGGAAAAAAACAGACCACTCCCAAGCAGGGATTCCTATCCAGCTCCTCCTGAGAATGATGTCACATTGTATCAAATACCCTTTTTGCTAGTTTGGGTCAGCCATCCTGGCTGTGTCCTGTCCCAGCTCCTTGTGAAAATTAACCCTATCCCCACCAGAACCAGGACAGTGGCCTTATTTGTAAAGTAAGTGCAGGAAATGAGAATGATTGTCTGACAACATACCATTTGGCTACCCTTGGAAAACTAGAGCCTACTGTTGTATCTTTAGTTTTTACCTTTAGGTATAGGGTAAAGGTAACAGTTTTTGTGTTCCCTCATCTGTGAACATTAATGTTATGCTAGTGAGACTGTATGTATGGTTTAGAGAAGAGTTGCTGAAATTCTTTTTAGGGTAATAGTTGGAAAAGGAGATATTTAAAATATCTGTAAAGTGCAAATTTTATAAATGATATAATTAGCATTTGTATATTATAGTGTTGTATAAAACTCCAGAAGTGGAATTTTCAGCTTCAGCCAATGGCACAGACTGTAAGCGTCCTGTTCTTCTACATTACCAAGCAAGTCAGAGGAATGTATATAAGACGGAATCACCGGCTTACCCTAAACTTAATCCATCATGAAAAAATTGAAAGAAAAAACTCTTTGTTTCTATATGTAGATAAAAATATTTTCTTGTAAATTGAAATAACTTGTTCCAAAACTTTGTGTGCGTGCAATTAAAATAGGACTTAAAAACATGAGTTTGAACTTCTGTTATATCTATGAATCATTTTTTTGCAAATGTACAGTATGCTCTCTGTTTTGCCATTCTGCATACTATGACTCTGAAGTATATTTGTACAGTGGGACTCACACTGAAAAGGTTACAGTAGTAATATGACTCCAGTAAATGTGAAGGCCTTCAGAATCAAATCCATCTGAAATGATGAGGTCAAAGATGTCTGAGTTTAATGTGACACACTTATGAACAGAACTTATAAGAATATTTTTCAGTGTCACTTGAAACTTTAATGACTGCACAATTGTCGTGGTTTTGGCCAAATTGGCCAATGGCCGGCAACGGATGCTCTCCCCCCAGCCTCTCGCACACGGAGAGGAGGAGAGGTAAAGAGATTTACGAGTTTAGAAGAAATTAAACTACTTTAATGAAATATTAATAATAAAATATAAAGGAAATAATGAAATAGATACAGCATATACAAAACCATATTAAACTCCCAGGATGACGTCACCAGCAGGCACTGGGAAGTCCCAGGCTGGACTCAGTGACAGGTGGGAATTGGATTCCTGAGCTGGAGTCAGGAACACATTGATCGGGATCAAAGGCAGATGAACAGACAGGGTCCTCCTCGGACGTCAGCCATTGAAGAAAGAGAGAGTTGACCCTTTGCTCCCTCAGCTTTTATACTGAGCATGGGGCAGATGGGATGGAATACCCTGTTGGTCAGTTTTGGGTCACCTGTCCTGTCTGCTCCTCCCTGCAGGTGGGGCCCCTCTACGCTTTTCTGTTTCCAACCCTCTAACGGGGCAAATAACAAAGTGAGCTGACCTTGGTTGTCATAGCAATAAGTCTAAGCAAAAGCCTCTGTGCGTACCATTCCTTGGCACTAATTGTAAACACTGATCTTTTCACTCTGAGAACGAACCGTTCTCAGCACAACATGCTGTTAATTTCAGAGAGTTAGAAGAGGCCTAGCTAAAAAGTAAATATACTGAATAGAAAGTTGGTTCTGTTTTACCTCAAACCAGGACAACAATTTATTTTTACAGTTGTGCTGTCTTGATGTTGTGGTTTTGGCCGGGTTGGCCAATGACAAGATGACAGATGCTCTCCCCCACCTCTTGCTCCAAGGAGAAGAGAGATAGAGAGATTTGTGAGTTTAGAAAAAACTAAACTACTTTAATGAAATAATAATAAAACAAAAGAGGAAATAATGAAATAGATATGATATATACAAATATAGACAAAACCATATCAACCTCACAGGAGAATGTCACTGGCAGGCACTGGCAAAGTTCCAGACTGGACTCAGGGACAAATGGGAACTGGAACACACTGACTGGGATCAAAGGTAGATGAGCTGACAGGGTCCTCCACAGACGCCAATCATTGAAGAAAAAGAGCCACTGAAGAAGAGCCCATCAGAGGAGAACCAAAGAAAAAGAGCCAATCTGACTCCTTTCCTCCCTCAGCTTTTATCCTGAGCAGGGCAGATGGGAGGGAATGGAATACCCAATTGGTCAGTTTGGGTCACCTGACCTGTCCACTCCTCCCCACAGGTGCGACCCCTCCATGGGGTAAACAACCAGGTCAGCTGACCCTGGTTGCCACAGCAACAAGTGTGAGCAAGAGCCTCTCTCCCTGAACAGAAAGTGGGCTCTGCTCCACCCCAAACCAGGACAGTTGATCGTCCTGAAGGAGGAGACTTGCCACCTTATGTATTTGCTTTAATGGTTATTTTCTTTCTGCAACAGAGGAAAGAGCCATTTCTACCTGTTTATTTGGGATCATGGGTATGTGTGTTAATACACTGAATATTATGAATGAGAGGATGATCCTTTTCTTCACTTGTGGTGGTATAACGTGTCAGCTTATTGTTTTACTGAGCACAAATCGTAAGCCAGTCACTTCTCAAATTCAGAAAGAATGTGAATACAGCCAGGCTACAACTAAACTTTGCATGCTTGGCTCTAAGGATTCAATTCACAATCATAATCATCAGATTAAGTGCTTCTGTTGAACTTCAGTAAATAGGGAGAGCTGGGCATTGAAGAATGCAATTCATAACTCCACCTACTTCCTCATATCTTCAGCCTTTCCTCCAAACTCTTGAAAACTCTGAATTCATGTAGTTACCTCCCAATACAATGTCTTGGACTTTGACATCTAATTCTTCATTTCTAGTGAAGAATCACAGAATCACAGAATTGTAGAGGTTGGAAGGGACCTTTGGAGATCATCTAGTCCAACCCCCCCTGCCAAAGCAGGGTCACCTAGAGCAGGCTGGACAGGAATGCATACAGGCGGGTTTTGAATATCTCCAGAGAAGGAGACTCCACCACCTCTCTGGGCAGCCTGTGCCAGTGCTCTGTCACCCTCAAAGTAAGGAAGGTTTCCTCATGTTTAGATGGAACTTCCTGTGTTCCAGCTTGTGTCCGTTGCCCCTTCTCCTGTCACTGGGCACCACTGAAAAGAGCCTGGCCCCATCCTCTTGACACCTGCCCTTTAGATATTTATAGATTCCCTCTCAGTCTTCTGTTCTCCAGGCTAAACAGACCCAGGTCTCTCAGCCTTTCCTCATAAGAGAGGTGCTCCAGTCCCTTGATCGTCTTTGTAGCCCTCTGCTGGACTCTCTCCAGCAGTTCCCTGTCCTTCTTGAACTGGGGGGCCCAGAATTGGACACAGTACTCCAGGTGTGGCCTCACCAGGGCAGAGTAGAGGGGGGGATGACCTCCCTTGACCTGCTGGCCACACTCTTTTTAATGCAGCCCAGGAGACCATTGGCCTTCTTGGCCACAAGGGCACCTTGCTGGCTCATGGTCAACTTGTCCACCAGGACTCCCAGGTCTTTTTCCACCGAGCTGCTTTCCAGCAGGTCAGACTGTGTTAGGGATAATAGAGGATGGTCCGAGTGAGACACAACAGAAAATTACTAGTTGAAGCAAACCCAGTATATGTGCCGAGAAAAAGGACCTCAGTACTGTTGCTGCAAAAACTCTGTGCGTATCCGTGAGAACCTGACCTTCGAAGAAGAAGATGACAAGAAGGGAGTGCAACAATGTAGTCACGTATCAGACAGCCGCTGTTAGCAAAGCCCGATCATGAGTCTGGTGAGGCTCACTGCATGCGCTGGCCACGCGTGCAGCGACTCTGGCCTGTACTTTTCCACTCAATCCAGTGCAGGATATAAGGGGGCTGTCTGGGGCCGGAGAGGGAGAGAGAGACATGAGCGCACTTTGAAGATACAGGGGATGCCCTGACCGCGCTGTGCCTGCCTTCCTCTGCCATACCGATGTAGCTCCTTGTTATCCTGCTGCTCAGTGGTGCTACTACGGTCTATGGGGTTGGTAAGACTCTGAAGTAACTTCTTTTGGGACATTTGGGAACTGCTTAGCAAGGCTTCGCAATAAAGCTGAATTCACTGCTTTTTTTTTTTTCTGTAGCAAGGCTTCACAATAAAGCAGAGTTAACCTTTTTTTTGTGTGGGCTCCAGTTTGTACATTGGAATCTTTAAAAAAGAACCAGTTACACAGACCCTGACCTATACTGATGCATGGGGTTATTCCTCCCTATCTGCAGCACCCTACACTTGCCCTTGTTGAATTTCATTAGGTTACTCTCCACCTAACTCTCCAGCCTGTCCAATTCTTGCTGAATGGCATCACAGCCTTCTGGTGTGTCAGCGACTCCTCCCAGTTTTGTGTCATCAGCAAACTTGCTGAGGGTACACTCTGTCCCCTCATCGAGGTCATTGATGAATATATTGAAGAGGACTGGACCCAGTACTGACCCCTGGGGAACACCACTAGTTAAAGGCCTCCAACTAGACTCTCCACCACTGATCACAACCCTCTGAGCTCTGCCATTCAGCCAGTTCTCAGTCCACCTCACTGTCCACTCATCCAACCCACACATCCTAAGCTTCCCTATGAGGATGTTATGGGAGACCGTGTCAAAAGCCTTGCTGAAGTCAAGGTAGACAATGTCCACTGCCCTCCCCTCATCCACCCAGCCAGTCATGCCATCATAGAAGGCTATCAGATTGGTCTCACATACAGAGCAACTCTACCACCTTGCCCCGCTGGCCTGTCTTTCCTAAAAAGTATGTAGCCGTAGAAGATTGACTCATTGTTTAGAAATAGTAGTGATGGTACTCAGCTTCTTATGTATAAGCCTAATGGTCAAAGCATGTGCCTTGTAAGTAGGAAATATCTTTTATGTCCTCCTCAGTGTGAAGGGATTCAGACCCATCTCTAAATGTTTTCCAAGAGAGTAGCCTAAGCACTCAGCTCTGAGGGTACTATCAACTCTTCTAGGTGAAATTATGCCACTGTGTAGGCAAGAATACAACACTCCTCAGACCAGATAAAGATACCTACTGGAAGGATGATTACAGGAGCTCTCTTGAGCTCCTGAGTTCTTTCTGTTCCTGATGCTGCTCATATATTTTAAAGACCACAACTCTCTCAGCCTGTCTTCATAGGAGAGGTGTTTCAGCCCTCTGATTGTTTCTGAGGCCCTCCTCTGGATCTGCTCTAACAGGTCCATGTCATTCTTCACAGAATCACAGAATGGTAGGGTTGGAAGGGACCTCTGGAGATCATCTAGTCCAACCCCCCTGCCAGAGCAGGGTCACCCAGAGCAGGTTGCACAGGAACGTGTCTAGGCGGGTTTTGAATGTCTCCAGAGACGGAGACTCCACCACCTCTCTGGGCAGCCTGTGCCAGTGCTCTGCCACCCTCAAAGTAAAGAAGTTCCTCCTCATGTTTAGGTGGAACTTCCTATGCTCAAGTTTGTGCCTGTTACCCCTTGTCCTGTCACTGGGCACCACTGAGAAGAGCCTGGCCCCATCCTCCTGACACCCACCCTTTAAGTATTTATAAGTGTTGATAAGATCCCCCCTCAGCTGTCTTTTTTTCCAGACTGAAGAGACCCAAATCCCTCAGCCTTTCTTCATAAGAGAGGTGTTCCAGTCCCCTCATCATCTTGGTAGCCCTTTGCTGCACCCTCTCCAGCAGTTCCCTGTCCTTCTTGAACCGGGGAGCCCAGAACTGGACACAGTACTCCAGATGCAGCCTCACCAAGGCAGAGTAGAGGGGGAGGATAACCTTGACCTTCTTGACCTGTGGACCCCAGAGCTGGATGCAGTACTCCAGGTGGGGTCTCACGAGAGTGGACTAGAGGGGGAGAATCACATCCCTCGACCTGCTGGCCACACTTCTTTTTGTGTAGCTGTACTGGTTTGAGTTAAAACAGAACCAAATTTCTTTTCAGTAATTTTACTTTTCTGCTAAGCCTCTTCTAACTAACCAACTCTCTGAAATTAACAGCATATTTTTCTAGACAGTGTCGGCTTCTAGCAGATAAGGTCTGATGTTTATAGTTAATACCAAGGAATGGTACACAGAGAGGCTCCTGCTTATACGTATTGCTATAACAACCAAGGTCAGCTCACTTCATTATGTACCAAGTTAGAGGGTTGGAAGCGGAAGAGCGTAGAGGGGTCCCACCTGTGGGGAGGAGCAGACAGGACAGGTGACCCAAACCTGACCAACAGGGTATTCCATCCCATCTGCATCATGCTCAGAATAAAGCTGAGGGATCATGGTCATGGGGAACAGGAGAGGTGCCTGAGGACTGGAGGAAGGCTGACATCACTCCAATCTTTAAAAAAGGCAAGAAGGAGGACCCAGGGAACTACAGGCCGGTTAGTCTCACCTCTGTCCCTGGGAAGGTAATGGAGCGACTCATTCTGGATGTCATCTCCAAACACGTTGAGGAACAGGAAGTCATTGGAAGTGGTCAACATGGATTTACCAAGGGCAAATCATGCCTGACCAATCTGATAGCTTTCTATGATGTTATAACGGGTTGGCTGGATGAGGGGAGAGCCGTAGGTGTCATCTACCTTGACCTTAGCAAGGCTTTTGACACTGTCTCCCATAACATCCTCATTAGGAAGCTGAGGAAGTATGGGCTAGACGAGGTGACGGTGAGGTGGATCGAGAGCTGGCTGAGTGACAGAACTCAGAGGGTTGTGATCAGCGGCACAGAGTCCAGTTGGAAGCCTGTAACCAGTGGTGTCCCCCAGGGGTCAATACTCGGTCCAATTTTGTTCAGTATATTCATTAATGACTTGGATGAGGGCACAGAGTGTATCCTCAGCAAGTTCGCTGATGATACCAAGCTGGGAGGGGTGGCCGACACTCCAGAGGGCCGTGCTGCCATCCAGCGTGACCTGGACAGGCTGGAGAGCTGGGCAGAGAAGAACCTACTGAGGTTCAACAAAAGCAAGTGCAAGGTCCTCCACCTGGGAAGGAAGAATGCTAAGCACCAGTATAGGTTAGGGGCGGACATGCTGGGAAGTAGTTCTGAGGAGAAGGATCTGGGGGTCCTGGTAGACAGTAAATTATCCATGAGCAAGCAATGTGCCCTTGTTGCCAAGAAGGCCAATGGCATCCTGGGTTGCATAGGGAAGACTGTGGCCAGTAGGTCGAAGGAGGTCATTCTCCCCCTCTACTCTGCACTGGTGAGGCCACAACTGGAATACTGTGTCCAGCTCTGGGCTCCCCAGTTCAAGAGGGACAGGGAACTACTGGAGCGAGTCCAGCGAAGGGCAACCAAGATGATTATGGGACTGGAGCACCTCTCTTATGAGGAAAGGCTGAAAGAGCTGGGACTCTTTAGCCTGGAGAAGAGAAGGCTGAGGGGAGACCTTATTAACGTTTACAAGTATCTAAAGGGTGGGTTGAAGGAGGATGGTGCCAGACTCTTTTCAATGGTTCCCAGTGACAGGACGAGGGGCAATGGGCAGAAGTTGGAACATAGGAAGTTCCGTTCAAATACACGGAAAAACTTCATTACAGTGAGGGTGACAGAGCACTGGAACAGGCTGCCCAGGGAGGATGTGGAGTCCCCTTCTCTTGAGATTTTCAAGACTCGCCTGGATGCAGCCCTGAGGGATGTGCTTTAGGCAATCCTGCTTTAGCAGGGGAGTTGGACTAGATGATCTCTAGAGGTCCCTTCCAACTCTGAAGTTTCTGTGATTCTGTGATCTAAGGGATCTTTCTTCAATGGCTGGTGTCTGAGGAGGACTCCGTCTGTTCAACTGCCTTTGATCCCGATCCGTGTGTTCCTGGCTCCAGATCCAGAACCCAGTTCCCTGAGTCCAGTCTGGGACTTTTCCCAGTGCCTGCTGGTGATGTGATCATCATCCTAGGAGCTCGATATGGGTTGTATACATTGTATATATTTAATTATTTTCTTATTAATATTATTATCTTTTGTTTGTATTTTTTATTATTAATATTTCATTGAAGTAGTTTAGTTTCTTTTTCAACCCATAAGTTCTCTCTTCCTCTCATTCTCTCTGCCTTATCTAAGGGGAGAGAGGTCAAAGAGAGCATCTGTTGTTCATTCAGTGGCCAGTCCAGCCCAAACCATGACAGTAGCCCAGGATACAGTTGGCTTTTTGGGCTGGAAGTGCACATTACCAGCTCATGTCCAATTTTTCATTCACCACTATCCCCAAGTCCTTCTCAGCAGGGCTGTTCCCAATCCATTCATCCCCCAGTCTGTATTGATATTGGGGATTGCCCTGACCCAGGGACCTTTGCAGGACCTTGCACTTGGCCTTGTTGAACTTCATGAGGTTCACATGAGCCCATTCCTCAAGCCTGTCAAGGTCCCTCTGGATGGCATCCCCTCCCTCCAAAGAATCAACTGCACCACTCAGCTTGGTGCCATCCACAAACTTGCTGAGGGTGCACTCAATCCTACTGTCTATGTTGTTGATGAAGATATTAAATAGTATTGGTCCCAGTACTGACCCTTGAGGGACACCACTTGTTACTGGTTTCCACTTGGAAATTGAGCCATTGTAACTCTTTGGACGCAGCCATCCAGCCAATTCCTTACCCATCTAACAGTCTATCCGTCAAACCCATATCTCTTCAATTATAGAGGTCAGAATGTTGTGGGGGACCATATCAAAGGCCTTGCAGAAGTCCAGGTAGATGATAGCTGTAGCTCTTCCCTTGTCCATTGATGCAGTCCCTCCATCATAGAAGGCCACCAGATTAGTCAGGCACAATTTGCCCTTAGCAAAGCCATGTTGGCTGTCTCTAATCACCTCTCTGTCTCCCATGTTTCAACATGTCTCCCAGGAGCATCCATGATCTTACCGTGCACAGAGGTGAGGCTGACTGGTTGGTAGTTCCCAGAGTCCTCCTTTCTACCCTTTTTAAAAATGGGTGTGATGTTTCCCTGTTTCCATTCACTGAGAGCTTCACCTGACTGCCATGACTTTTCAAATATCATGGAGAGTGGCTTGGCAACTACATCAGCCAATGCCCTCAGGACTCTGGGGTGCATCTTGTCAGGTTCCATGGACTTGTGTATATTTTGGTTCCTCAGGTGGCCTTGAACCTGATCTTCTCCTATGATGGGAAAGATTTCATTCCCCCAGTTCCTGCCTTGAGGTTAAAGGGCTTGAGGGATGTGGGAAGAGAGATTACCATTGAAAACTGAGGAGAAAAAACAAAAACAAAAAAAAACCCTGTTGATTCTCCCACTCAAATTGCCTATCTGATTAAAAACCCCCACACCTTTTATGCAGTTACTTCAACAGAAATCATTTTCAGCATCAAAATGGACCAAAATGACTTTTTGGCATACAGAAGTTTTGAAAATAAACATTGTCCTGGTTCCGGCGGGGATAGGGTTAATTTTTCCTGGTATTCCATGCCATGTGAGCCATGCCCACCCTGAGCTGCCGGGGAAGGGGGCAGGGAGTCGCCGCTTGGAGTGGGCTGGGGCATCCCGGGTCCGGTCGGTGAGCGGCGGGGAGCGGCGGTTCCGTAATCGTGTTTGTATATGCCTCTATCCGTGTTATTGTCGTTGTTTGCCTGTTCCCTTTGCTGTTCTGTTAAACTGCCTTTGTCTCAACCCACGAGTCTTGCCTTTTTTTCTTCTGATTCTTCCCGTATTGGGAAGGCCCGAGCGAGCGGCACGTGGTTCTTTGTTGCCGTCTGAGGCCAAACCACGACAGTCCTTTTTGGCGCCCAACGTGGGGCTCGAAGGGTTGAGATAACGACAGAATCCAACTAGAGCTTGTAAAAACGAATGTGTTGTATGCGTTTATTGTATTAGGCAAATAGTCGCTGGTCACCATGTTGCTTGGTTTGTTCTCATGGCTGGGTTATGTGAATTCCTATATGGCTTATGTACTCCTTCCGATGATTTTTGTTACTTCTGGGAGAGGGATGAGGATTATCATTTTGTTGTCCTGTGCAATATCGGCTTATGAGATGATAACATCACTTGTTAGACAGTTACTTTGGGGCTTTTATGTGGTGTTGCTGTCCTGTCCGTACCTTGGGCATCGTCTCTCAGAATTTATTAATAATTACACCCAGTCTGTGGGGGAAACAGGGGGGGACACTTTCCCCAGCTCTTTTGCCTCCCTTTTCTCCTTCGGGTCAGGTATGGCAGCTTTTGAGAATTTTGAATATCCTTGGGATGCTCAAACCAGCCTGGTCCTATTGTTATGTCTGCTGAATGTGTTCCAGGTCCTGTTTAAGGTTAAACAGCTATTTAAAACTACTACCCGGAGATCTGCTCCGAGGCTGGATAGTCAGGGGTGGCACGGCATGTGGGAGAGCATGGGCAGGTACCTAGAGAACTTCTCACCTCCAGTGGTCTGGGACTTCACCCCTGAACAATTACAGGACCCTGATAAAGTGGTAGAATATCTGAAGGGAAAATGCTGTGGCTGCTCCAGAGAGGCACAACTCACCGCGCTGTGCTGGGCCCTGGCCAGTATCTACCAGGCACTGCTCAGTGTTACGCAGCACCCTCAGGGGGAAGAGATGGAGACCAGACCAGCAGCCACTGTGGCTGCTGCAACCCCTGCGGCGGACACTGCGGCTACTGCAACCCCTGTAGCGGACACTGCCGCTGAACCAGGGAACCAACCCATGCCGGTATCAGTTGCCCCCATACAGAAGAAGAAGTACACAAAGAAATCAGTTCGCTTAGTAAGAGATGATGATGAACCAGGGTCATCACGAGAGCAGGAGGAAGAGGCAGAACCAGAGATAATTACTCGATCCCTATCCTTGAGTGAGCTGCGGGATATGCAAAAAGATTTTAGCTGACTTTCAGGCGAGCACATTGTCACCTGGCTGCTCCGGTGCTGGGATAATGGGGCCAGTAGCCTGGAATTAGAGGGCAGGGAGGCCAGGCAGCTGGGATCCCTGTCTAGGGAAGGCGGTATTGACAAGGCGATTGGGAAAAAGACCCAAGCCCTCAGCCTCTGGAGGCAACCCCTGTCAGGCGTGAGGGAGAGGTACCCCTTCAGTGAGGGTGTTGTATGTCACCCAAGCAGGTGGACCACCATGGAAAGAGGTATCCAGTACCTGAGAGAATTAGCCGTGCGGGAGATGATTTACTATGACTTTGACAATGCACAGTTACCCACAGACCCTGATGAGGTGCAATGCACAAGGCCCATGTGGCGGAAGTTTGTACGGAGCGCACCACCGTCATATGCCAACTCCCTGGCAGTAATGGAATGGAAAGGTGAAGAGGGACCAACGGTGGATGAGGTGGCTGGCCGGCTCCGGCGATATGAAGAAAGTCTCTCTTCCCCCCTTGTCTCAGCTGTGGAGAAACTGTCCCGGAAGGTCCAGCAACTTGAAGAGAACATCTCCTACTCCCCACCTGTACGGGCCAGCGTCTCAGCTATTAGGAGGAGGCATTTCCCCACTCGAGAGAGGGAGTACAGAGGGTACACACCAGGAGGCACCCTGTGGTTCTACCTGCGTGACCACGGGGAGGACATGAGGAAGTGGGATGGACAACCTACTTCGACCCTGCGGACACGGGTACAGGAGTTGCAAGGAAGGACAAGCACAAAAGGGGATCCCTCCAGGAAAAGTGCCGCCCCAGTTTCCAGTGGGCAGTTCCCCAGACAGAGCAGAAGGCCTGATCTTGCTTCTGATCCTCTTGAAGGAACTTCCAAGTCATTTCTGCAAGAAGTGAGTAACGGATACTCTGACCAGGATTAGAGGGGCCCTGCCTCCAGCCAGGTGGAGGAAAGGGACAACCGGGTTTATTGGACGGTGTGGATTCGATGGCCTGGCACATCAGACCCACAGGAGTATGAGGCTCTAGTGGACACGGGTGCACAGTGCACCCAAATACCATCAAGCTATAGAGGGGCAGAACCCATTTGTATTTCTGGGGTGACAGGGGGATCCCAAGAGTTGACTGTACTGGAGGCAGAAGTGAGCCTAACTGGGAATGAGTGGCAAAAGAATCCCATTGTGACTGGCCCAGAGGCTCCATGCATCCTTGGCATAGATTACCTCAGGAGAGGGCATTTTAAGGACCCAAAAGGGTACCGGTGGGCCTTTGGCATAGCTGCCTTGGAGACGGAGGAAGTTAAACAGTTGTCTACCTTGCCTGGTCTCTCGGAGGACCCTTCTGTTGTGGGGTTGTTGAGGGTCGAAGAACAACAGGTGCCAATTGCTAACACAACGGTGCATCGGCGGCAGTATCGCACTAACCGAGACTCTCTGATTCCCATCCATAAGCTGATTCGTCAACTAGAGGTTCAAGGAGTGATCAGCAAGACTCGCTCACCCTTTAACAGTCCCATATGGCCGGTGCGAAAATCTAATGGAGAGTGGAGGCTAACTGTAGACTATCGTGGCCTGAATGAAGTCACGCCACCACTGAGCGCTGCCGTGCCAGACATGCTAGAACTGCAGTACGAACTGGAGTCCAAGGCAGCCCAGTGGTATGCCACGATTGATATAGCCAATGCATTCTTCTCAGTCCCTTTGGCAGCAGAGTGCAGGCCACAGTTTGCTTTCACCTGGAGGGGCGTCCAGTACACCTGGCATCGACTGCCCCAGGGGTGGAAACACAGCCCCACCATTTGCCATGGACTGGTCCAGACTGCACTGGAACAGGGGGAAGCTCCAGAACATCTGCAGTACATTGATGACATCATTGTGTCGGGAAACACAGCAGAAGAAGTTTTTGAGAAAGTGAGTAAGATAGTTCGAATCCTTCTGAAAGCTGGTTCTGCCATAAAACAAAGTAAGGTCAAGGGACCTGCGCAGGAGATCCAGTTTTTAGGAATAAAATGGCAAGATGGACACCGTCAGATCCCAATGGATGTGATCAACGAAATAGCAGCTATGTCTCCACCAACTAGTAAAAAGGAAACACAAGCTTTCTTAGGCATTGTGGGTTTTTGGAGGGTGCATATCCCAGATTACACTCTGATTGTAAGCCCTCTGTATCAAGTAACCCGGAAGAAGAACGACTTTAAATGGGGTCCTGAGCAACGACAAGCTTTTGAACAAATCAAACAGGAAATAGTCCATGCAGTGGCCCTGGGGCCAGTCCGGGCAGGACAAGATGTTAAAAATGTGCTCTACACCCCAGCCGGGGAGAACGGCCCTACCTGGAGCCTCTGGCAGAAAGCACCAGGGGAGACCCAAGGTCGACCCCTAGGGTTTGGGAGTCGGGGATACAGGGGATCCGAAGCCCGCTACACTCCAACAGAGAAAGAGATGTTGGCAGCATATGAAGGGGTTCGAGCTGCTTCGGAAGTGGTTGGCACAGAAGCACAGCTCCTCTTAGCACCTCGACTGCTGGTGCTGGGCTGGATGGTCAAAGAAAGGGTCCCCACCACACATCATGCAACCGATGCTACATGGAGTAAGTGGATTGCACTGATCACACAGCGAACTCGAATGGGAAACCCCAGTCGCCCAGGAATTCTGGAAGTGATCATGGACTGGCCAGAAGGCAAGGATTGCGGAATGTCACCAGAGGAGGAGGTGACGCATGCAGAAGAGGCCCCACCATATAATAAACTGCCAGGAAATGAGAAGAAATATGCCCTGTTCACTGATGGGTCCTGCCGGATTGTGGGAAAGCATCGAAAGTGGAAGGCTGCTGTGTGGAGTCCTACACGACGAGTTGCAGAAGCCAGTGAAGGACAAGGTGAATCGAGCCAGTTTGCAGAGGTGACAGCCATTCAGCTGGCTTTGGACATTGCTGAGCGAGAAAAATGGCCAGTACTTTATCTCTACACTCACTCATGGAGGGTGGCAAATGCTCTGTGGGGGTGGCTACAGCAGTGGAAGCAGGGCAACTGGCAGCGCAGAGGCAAACCCATCTGGGCTGCTGAACTATGGAAAGATATTGCTGCCCGGATAGAGAATCTGGTTGTGAAAGTACGCCATGTAGATGCCCACGTACCGAAGAATCGGGCCACGGAGGAACATCAGAACAACCAGCAGGTGGATCAGGCTGCTAGGATTGAAGTGGCTCAGGTGGATCTGGATTGGCAACATAGGGGTGAACTATTCATAGCTCGGGGGGCCCATGACTCCTCAGGCCATCAAGGGAGAGATGCGACATATAGATGGGCTCGTGACCGAGGGGTGGACTTGACCATGGACACTATTGCACAGGTCATCCATGAATGTGAGACATGCGCTGCGATCAAGCAAGCCAAGCGTTTGAAGCCTCTTTGGTATGGAGGACGATGGCTGAAATATAAATCTGGGGAGGCCTGGCAGATTGATTATATCACACTGCCACAAACCCATCAAGGCAAGCGCCCTGTGCTCACAATGGTGGAAGCAACCACCGGATGGCTGGAAACATACCCTGTGCCCCATGCCACTGCCCGGAACACTATCCTGGGCCTTGAAAAGCAAGTCCTGTGGCGACATGGTACCCCAGAGAGAATTGAGTCGGACAATGGGACTCATTTCCGAAACAGCCTCGTAGACACCTGGGCCAAAGAGCATGGCATTGAGTGGGTACATCACATCCCCTGTCACGCACCAGCCTCTGGGAAGACAGAACGATACAATGGGCTGTTAAAAACTACACTGAGAGCAATGGGTGGTGGGACTTTAAACACTGGGATGCACATTTAGCAAAAGCTACCTGGCTAGTTAACACCAGGGGATCTACCAATCGGGCTGGCCCTGCCCAATCAAAACTTCCACGTACCGTAGAAGGGGATAAAGTCCCCGTAGTGCACATGAAGAATATGTCAGGGAAGACAGTCTGGATTAGTCCTGCCTCAGGCAAAGGCAAACCCACCCGTGGGATTGCTTTTGCCCAAGGACCTGGGTGCACTTGGTGGGTGATGCGGAAGGATGGGGAAGTCCGATGTGTACCTCATGGGGATCTGATTTTGGGCGAGAATAGCCAATGAATCAAATTGTGTGTTGTTAATTACTAAGTAACACTGTCACTGTATGTCCTCATTACTATAACTGCTATCAGTTGTACTACGAGTAAGGCACAGGGGTGATGGGATCAGAACCGACCTCAGCAGCTGGCGCCCAGCAACTTCCTCAAGATCTACATCTTCAGCCCATGGACTGTGAGCATGAGCCACACCGGGTGCACCAGCCACAAGCTCCGAAAAATACAGCATGCAACAGACCAGCACCACACACCATCTCACCTGCCCTGAGAGACTGTTCTAACAGATGGAGCCCAAAGCCATGGATTAAATGAACTCAACGGACACTTTTGGAGGGATGGCCCATAAACTAAGGGCATTATATCTGCATGAATATATATGTATATATATATATGACAGGGGAGAGTGGTGGCAATTCATTGGAACCTGTAAGATCTGGGCATGGCATAGATGGTATGGAATAAGGGGTGGATAATGTCCTGGTTCCGGCGGGGATAGGGTTAATTTTTCCTGGTATTCCATGCCATGTGAGCCATGCCCACCCTGAGCTGCCGGGGGAGGGGGCAGGGAGTCGCCGCTTGGAGCGGGCTGGGGCATCCCAGGTCCGGTCGGGGAGCGGCGGTTCCGTAATCGTGTTTGTATATGCCTCTGTCCGTGTTATTGTCGTTGTTTGCCTGTTCCCTTTGCTGTTCTGTTAAACTGCCTTTGTCTCAACCCACGAGTCTTGCCTTTTTTTCTTCTGATTCTTCCCGTATTGGGAAGGCCCGAGCGAGCGGCACGTGGTTCTTTGTTGCCGTCTGAGGCCAAACCACAACAACATCTGCCTATTTGAATTTTTACCCTGAGAAGAGCGTGTGGAAAAGGATAACAGAAGTCTATGTATTAACAGCCCACCATTCCACTATGTGTAAATGCCTTCCTGTACTTGGTAGTTAATACTTTTTTTTTTTTTAAAAATATATTCTTATACTATTCCAATAGTGTTAATATTTGGAAGTATTAAATATTTCTCAGAAATATTAAAGTCGGTAACAGTAATGTATCTACTGGCCTAACGCTATGCCACAGTCCTTGGTTTTTTTTCTTGTAAACAATCATTTCAATAGAGGAATATTTCACATTTACCAACAGGAAACATTTATTATTAAAACTGAGAACTCTATGTCCAGTATTACACAAAGTTATAATGGACCAATCAACAAAACCATGTTCCTATATAACTGTTATTAACACTTTTACAAAAGTTTAATATATTGTGCATTAGGTGTTTCAGTAAATTGACAAATGAGGGCATTATTTCAAGGAGTGCAAGCTTGTATTGAAGGCATGAACACAAAACATGTGAAAGTATGCTAAATATGCCAAAAGCCTAAACACACCTCAAAAAGAAAAAATTAATGAAGTAACAGCATTCTTAACCACCAGTGCTACATGCCTAGCCTTATCTTCTAACAAGAAGCAAAGTGCAATCTGAAAGAACATCCTTTATCTTTGAGCTTTAGATGTACAACCTCAACTATATCACATTAACTGGATTTTTTTTTCAGCAAGATCGAAGGACTTGCAGCATTATAAATTTACCTAGCCAGTATATTACTAGTTCTTCCTGAATTACTATATAAAATAAAGTAACTGTGTATAACAATTGACTATTAAAGGAACAAGTGCTTTTCTATCACAAAGTGATACAAGTATGTAATTAAAATTCAAGTATGCAATATTAAACTATACCTCTGGAAATCTTTACTTTCTACTCCTGCACACTAAATACATCAAGAATGATTTTATTTTCAGAATGATTTTATTTTACTTTCTCTCAAGTGGAAACATGAGAAGCCTGTATATATTCCGCTTTAATATTTCAGTGCCTGAATATATTTCATTCTTGAAAACCACTTAGTAACTACAGCAGAGACTGTGTCTTCAACAAGGCAAGGAACAAGACTGAAGTTGGGTTAGCATATTTTGAACTATTACTACTAGCAGTGTTATGGCAGCCTACTGTTAAATTTGCACATGAACTGCTTTCTGGACTTCCCTAGATTTATGGGAAAATAAATCACCAGACAAGTCCATACATAAAAACATCAGAAATCATAGTGAACTTTGAAGCTGAGGAGTGTGTGTCTGTGTATATAAATATTTAAACACACACAAACATAGAAGTGTTTTGGGTTGTTTTGTTTTTTTTTTTAACTCAAAGCAGAATAAATAGGCAATATAATCTTGTAAATGGCTTTTAGATGGGGAAGTGCAAGTGGAGTGGACAAAGAAAATGACAAAGGAACAGAACAGTGAGATTTTATTTCCATGGTACATGAAAAGACAGAAATGCTACAGCACTTGGTGTTCTTACCTTCTGGGTCCCAATTAAACACAGACTGCAGTGTAAAAACATCAGATTTAACACACAATTTAAATTTTCAAAAAGGAATTAACTTTATTTTCCTTAGTGGCATCCACATTTTGCACAGCCTAAGAACCTCAAGAAAATTCATTTGCTTTTGAAAGCCACATATTCAGGAAGTGTTTTGTCAAAGAAATAGTCCTGAAATTTCAAATGTTAAAGCTTTCTCCACAGCCACATGTTCCTTTGATGCTTGGATTATTGAAGACAAATTCACTGGACAGTTTGTCTTCCACATAGTCCATTTCAGTTCCTAGAAGTGTCAGCTGTGCTTTCTTCTCAATAAATATTCTAATCCCTTAAAGACCACAAAGAGAAAAAATATTACACACAGTAAAACCATTCATCATTCACTTTGAAATGTTGTTCCAACCAGTGATAAAAGTGGAAGCTAAATACAAAAATCTGTCAATAAGTAATTTTTCCTAGCCTAAGATAGGGCTGCATTTTTTTTCTCCTCCCCCCCCCCCCTTTTTTTTTTTTTTTTTTTTTTTTTTTTTTTTTTTATTTCCCCTACTCTCAACTCTAGCTACAAAATTCTTGCAACAGTCTAGTGCTGGTATTTGTGTACATGTGCACATTTATTTTCATTTGGATTTAAAATCATGATACCCAGAGTAATCAGTTGTAGAACTTGGAAGTATCAAAGCTAAGATTCATTGCCTTTCCCATAGTCAGTAATCCATTTACTACTATTCTTAAAGCCTGTGCATCCAACAAGACATTAGAAAAAAAACAAAACCAAACCTAAAAAACCAACTGAAGAACCCTTCTGTCATAAGGGGTGTCCTTTGCTGTGCCAAAATTATTAGGTCTACATGAATTATTAGCAATATTGAGTCCTATACCAAGGTAGATGTGTGAACTTTTGAAGATATCATAACCTTTAAGGACTAAGAATTAGTTCATCTGCAGAACTAGAAAGATCTCCTTTTTCTAAAGTATGCAAAGTATCTACCAGCCTGTAAGGTTATTGAACTTTAAAACTGCAGTTACGGTATCAAGTGATTAGTATTAATAGACTGCTTTAGCTGTCCATAGACTAGGAAATAATAAAAATAAAAGTTTAAAAATAGCATCAGTAGCAGCAATAAGAACTCATTAAGTTATAGGAGAGTGCTGGAAAGCTGTTTCATCATAGTAGAAGTTGAGATGAAACAAATTAGTAAAACAACTCGAGTTTGTGGGCAACTAAGTTGAACCTTCACGTTTTTCTTGGTCAACCTGGACAGGAATACACAGGGAAGGCTAAATCTAATGAAAGAGGACCTGAACCCTGAAGTAGAATCACAATTCTGTATCAAGCATCAGCACTTGCTAACTAAAAGCCAGGAGAACTGGGTTGGTACCCAAAGCCACCATGGTGCTCACTGAACAGGGTGCTATATAAAAGTCAGAGCCTTCAGTGGAAAGCTGTCTAGAAGCAATCAAAATAAAAATAGAAGGCACACAGCCACAACTGAAACATTGTCTGGCTTTAGAGATGAATGTGTTTTCAGCCCTGTAAAGCCAGAGCTTTATTTTATTATATATAAATATACTATAAGCCAGAGACTTATTTTAGGTATGTTAGTAAAGTATCCTTCTGTCCATGCCTTGTTCTGTATTCTCTCAGATGTTTGCTATTGGTTATCTCTAAAGACATTTAGAGAGTTATTAGGTTATTCCCCCCCCAGTTTTGCTTTACTGCATCAGAAACTCACCATCTTGAACTACTTCTTCATCAGAGTCTCCTTTTGACTTTGTATATTCTAGCATGTAAGAAAGTCCATTGCATCCTCTTGTACGAACACCTACTTTCACACCTACCTAAAATAAAAATTTTTTTTTAAACCTATTCTTGAATACCAAAATAAAAAGTATGCAGAACAACAAAAAGGTGACATTTATTCTCCCTTGCCTCAAGGCTAGTGCTAAAACAGAAGTGAACTAGTTTAATGGATTAAAAGGTAACATTTTTCTCTTATAAAATTGACTACCAAGGTAAAAGTAGACACGAGATGTTTGCTACTGTGGACCAAGCCCTAAAGCATGTTAAAAATAAATTAAAAAAAAAAAAAAATCAAAGTAATGAACTGTTGACATTCCTTGGTACTTGATCTCATAAAAGTCAAACTTCAGACAGATGTTTTTGCAACTTCAAATGAAAGTTTATTCAAATGGTAATTCAAGCACTATTTTAACATTGTTGACAGTAACATAATTATGAAGTTGTGAGGCCAAGCTAAGGGCAGTTGCTAGATTTTTACATAACTCCTATAATGACCATCAAAAATCTACTACTTCAAAGTTCTGAGAACACTACTTTATTATCAGCATTACCATTCTTACTTAAAACTTAATCCTCTCCTTTTTGCAAGTTTATTTACTTATTGTGTTAATCAATGTTAAAGCCCAACCTAGTCAATATGTTTGTGGATAATGGATATGGATAACTTGCAATTATCCAACATGACCATGTAAGTCAAACAGAGCATCTATGCAAGTAAAGAGCTAAGAAAAGGTTTTAGAAGAGGTTGATATAGGTTGTTGAAAATGAACTAGAAAGTTATTTGCGCACAAGGACCTTCCAAAAGTATCTGTATCACTTTCCACACACAAATGCCTCAGTACATAATTTGAAAAGTATAATAATCTATGATTAAAAACATATAAAAATGTATTGCTAGATGACAAGTGGAATCTCAGACAAACAGCACTTGTTCTTTTCAGACTAAATACCCTCCTCTACAAGGGCTAGCAATAATGGGTTGGAAAACACGAATGCCATTTATAAAGAGGGGTATGACTGATCAGCTAAGCTGTAGGCTTAGCTGCTTCCTTAGGATGGTTTAAAACATTAGAATGAAGAGACTAGGTAGTTGCAGATGTACAGGAAGCAAGAGAAACAATGTGTTTTATACAGAAGTTGAGGGAAATAATCTTCTTGAACTATTACTTGCTGTAAAGAATAAAACTTAATACTTGCTTTTATAACGGTTAGAAAGCAAGACTGTGTGCTCTTACCAAGAAGAAAGATGACATTCTCAATCAGCTATTTATTGAAATACTGATTATTTACAAAAAGACATTGTCTGGCAAATTTCATAAGAATTATACCTTTTCCAATGGGTATGAATCTAACATTATTATCTATTTTACAACCAGAATGCCTTCAAGAATTTAATAACATCTTAGTATCAACTAGCCTTACCAGAAGTGACCACTATGACATACTAGAATAGCTAATTAAAAATATTAACAGTTGATTAGAAATATTTTTCAAGCTTAAGGTGGCTTCCTCCCCCTTTCAGTTTTATCCATCTCAAAAGCAACTGTACAGTGAAAGGTCATTACAGTCAATTATTTTATGCATTTTACTTTATATGGAAGTGAAGCTTGATAGCTAAACAAACATATACAGTCCCATCTAAAAATGACACCAACACCTCTAAGTTTTTCAGTGTTTATTTCAAGCTGCTAGGTTAGCCAGAAATGCTTCATAATAATCAACAGAGCTAATACCTTAGTATAATCTGGAAGGTAGCCCTGTTTGCACTTACATGCTCAGGTTTATCTTTAAGAAGCTGTTTTATCTTCTGAACAGCTGATGGGGTCTGAAAGACAAATATATGCATATGCTTGTATGTATTTAAAAAAAATAATTCAAGTATGCTGCATGTATTACAAAGCATGTAGCATACTTGAAGTCACACACTGCAAATAAAAAGTTATTTTTGTGCAATCAAATTTTGTCTTAGTTTACAGTTAAGTTTTGTCTCCTATCTGCAGAGCCCACCTACAGCACCAACCATCTGACACTGTCAACTAGCCTTCTACTTGAAACCAATGCCTCAAGATACATACTGCAAAATTACTACAACTCAATTAAACAGTTCTGTTCTAGTCAAAACGTTGTCATATGTGCATTACAGAAAAATCATCCAGGCACAGAAATGTTTATCCCCTTCCCATTAACTTATTAGGGGAACTATGACTTTACAGAAGATAAACTCATATTTCATATATATCTATCTAGTTGTTACAGAAATGCAAGACTACATATGCAAAATATACATGAAAGAGTTCCCCTTACATGCTTACAAGTTTCCGAGATATTGAGTAAGGTGAAGTTTTTATTACTAGCAGATTCAAACACACAAAGCAAACTTCTACTAGATTTACATTAGAATGCCTTTTCTGATTAGCAGTATTAATGTTCAGTTGCTACAAGATCACTACAATACAAGAATTACCTGCCCAGACAAATGACTGAACTAGACATACTTAGTCTGCCCTCATCAATGCAGAGGGCTGCACCTCCCTCTGGAGTAAGCCTTCCCAACTGTACAGCCTCCACAATATTGCCACAACTAGTAAGTGTGCTTTCTCAATTAACACAGGGATAGATTCTCCTCGGGAACAACCTACTCTTCAGTTTCTGTACTGAATTTCCATTCTTCAGAATAAATATACCTCTTAGAGTGACTGTGTAAAACCACCCCACATGAAAGTGACTACACCAGTCATTCCCCCTTTTCCCCACTGCCTGCCAGCAGTTATCAGGCCAGAGACGACTCACCGCTAGCACACCACACCAGAGTTCAAATTTCTCCAAGCTCCAAGACAGTCCCACTTTCTCTAAGCATCGTCTCTACACGGACTCAAATGAGGAAACACCAGACTTCTCACTGGGAGTACAAACGCCCCCGGCAAGCTCACAAGCAGAAATAGGTCCTTTCCACCTCCTTGTGGACCATTCCTAGCGACCAAATCCCAAGGCCAGCGCGCAGCTGTCAGCCTTAGAGGGTTAAAAGCGCTCGCCCTCAGGCCTACAGCCATGCGCAGCGGCAGCACTCAGATGCGCTAGGCGCAGGTTTGCCTGCTGCTGGGCTAGGCGTGCAGCACCACCAGCTACCTACGCATGCTCAACAGCACTGCCCACGCTGTCCCACTATCACTAGCAGTCTAGAGGCGTCGGCGTAGCATCTGCCTCAGGGCGGACGGGCAGCCAGGATGAGGAAGACCCTTCAACCCAGCCCTACCCGTGGCACAGTTCTAAAGCCCGCTCTCAGAACAAAGGCGCAGGTCAGAGGCCTATGACCGGCATCCTAAGGGGCAGGGTGGGGCTCACCATGCCTCCAGCACTGACCAAGGTGAGGGCAGCGCGGGTAGCCTGGATTTTCCTCTTACTCACGGCCCGCACCGTAGCACTCACGACATACGAAGCCATGACCATCTCAGTCCCTTCCTCTCACATCTGCCATAAGCACAGCCAACATGACGCCACGACGCATAGCACGCTCCCTGCACCCATTCCTATTGGGCAGCAGACCATGATTGGCAACTAGCAACGGTCCTGCCTCTTTCCTCGACACGCCTCTGGCCATTACCAAGGGGGGGGAGGGGGCTGTGCTGTCAACTGTTATAACCCAGCTGCTAAGAGGCGTGTACGTGCCTTTTTATTTTAAACTTTTAGATGTTGTGCACCCAGGAAAGGAAGGGCTTTACACGCAGAAGGGCTGTTTGCAGAGATAAGCAGGCGGGTGGTGCTGAGACTTCGCGAGGGGGGCAGGAGTAGGAAGCCCTTTCCTTCAAGCCTCCACTGGCAGTCCTGAGGGGAAGGTGGGGAGAAGGGAAAAAATGAAATCTCCCCTTTGATTTTTTCAGGAACAGCAACAGATACTAGTTTCTAACCCTATTCCACCCCCCAGGCTCACACTAAAATCGAATTAGTATATAGTCCACCTCTCCATGTCTACAAAAAACATAGTAAAAAACCATAAAGATTTATTGATGATAACATAGAGATACATTTTAAAGCAGCTTGGCATAAGGCTATTAAATTTTAAACGTTGGTATCTCAGGCAAAATCTATGTGTAGAATAGTTTAGCTTTGGACAAGTTATTTGAGGTATTCAAAACCAGGAAATGGTCACCTGTAGGACAGGGTAAAGTTGATGTATCACAGCTGGATAATGAAAGCATATAGTATATGCATACAAGCAAATATTTTTTCCTCTGTATGTCCTCTTCCCCTAGAAACTTCCTTTTTTTTCCTCCCCTTTCCTTCTGGTTTTATGTCCAACAGTGTTTTGGTGACTGCGCTGTGGTTGCAGACTTCAGGCACTCTTCACCACTTACATGGGCCTAAGATGCATGCCTGGTTCACACTCATCATGTTATTTCTTCCAGTCCCAGAAGATGCTGACAGAACTGTATTCTGCCACTCTTCGCAGCCCTGTGGAGGTACATTGGGGTAACTTCTGATACTCAGGAGAAACCTGGAGAGCCTTGTCACAGGAAAGTAATCACATTGCTTTAATTTGAATGATGGCTATACCAGAAAGAAAAAAAATGCCTATTTTCCATTTTCTTTGATAGCATCCTTAAACATGCTAGACAATAATTTAAACCTATATTTGCCTTTAATTTACAAAGTTCAAACACAGGCAATACTTCTGCATCTCATTACTGGATCTAGTTTGGGTAACAGACTCATTGCATGCTTAGCTAGTTTGAAACAGCTTAAGAGTAAACATGCAGATTTTTTTTTCATACATAATTATACCACTCCTCTTTAACACTGTGATTGAGGCATAGCACTTCTACCTCAAATATAAAAAGCAAGGTAGCAAATGTTTTAAAAAAGCTGCATTTTCTTTAGCTACACAAAATATATGCAACTTGTGCACGTGTTCTCATCTAAAGCACACCTACTTGTGAGGGTAGCTTAACCCTTCTGTCAGCCTGAAGTTGGTGTTAGTAATATGTATACTTATAAACTGGAAGCTTCTGTATGAATGCAACTAATACATCCTACACAGTTTACTATGCAGATATGAAGAGATTTACCTTCTTTTATTTCCTTAGTATGCTTCCAATCGTCACTCTTTAGTCACCTTTCTGTTGAATATGTCTTAGCATAAAAAGACTGAGTATGAGCTAGGAAAATAGCCTTTTTTTAAAAAAAATGCTTTTCACCTTCATTACATTACCAAAAGAAAAAAGCAAAAATCAATATTGAAACCTAAATAGTTCAAGTGAATAATAAGAAAGATTATTGATAACTTCTTTACTATAGGAAAAAATATTTTCTTTGCTAGCAGGTACCCATTCTAAGTAACCATTTAACACTCAGAAGATTTACTAGTGAAAATTATTTTTGATGCAGCTTCTTGAGTTCTTATAAAAATTTTATCAGGTTTATAAAACAAATTCTTGTATATTAAAGACATTTAAATAAAATCTTAATAGATGACAAACCTGTTTTAAATATATCTATAAAACAAATCTCACCACAACAGTTAAATTGGGAGAGTTGAATTTGTGGTCCTAAAATATGAACATGGTAACTTTTTAAAAGGAAGATGAATTAAGATAATCTAGTAGTTATCTAGCTGTCTAACTAAGATTAAATAGCTAGATAAGGTAAATTAAGCTATATAGTCAACCTTGCTTGGTTTAATCTTAAATAGCAGTAGCTATTGCTGAAGCATAGCCAAATATACCTCAAAGCTTATTTTTTTATAACATAATAGCAAATTAAAAGCAGAGGTAAATATTTTAACTGTTAAATCTTCACAATTATACAAAAACATTCTTTCCCGTTACAGCAAATGAGAATGCAGGTAGGTTCGTCTCTTTGTCCTCCTTAGTCTCCAGATTAAAAACCAGGGTGCATAATCAAAGAGAAAGGGTAGGAGAAATAGCTGTTGCACTGAAAACTTCATATTCCAGAATCTCAAGACCTCTGTTTCTTCTTTTCCATCTCTGCTAGCGAAAGACTGTCAAGCTCAAAGCTAGAAAGAGTTAACTATGCTGCATATATGAAACAGAAGTTCTTTCTCCTTTTTTTAGCACTGATAACTACTGATAGCACAAGGCATATCAACTTTGGAAACCGGGACACCAATAGCGCTGTGTTTTTTTTTTAAGCAGCACAAGTGAATAGTACTATCAACTCACTGACTAGCCTTCTGTAACATTAGAGGGACGGAGTATAGGGGTGGTACAGAAGAGCTTTCCAAAGGCTGAAGGGCTGCTAAGGAGAAGCACAATCATTCCAGAAAGACCCTTCCAAAGATTACTGCATCAGAGTAAACTGAAGATGCAGAGGCTTCTACAGCTGAGCCATCTGACATCCCTAAACATATCACTTCCCAGGAGGTAACAAACAGGATGAAGTAGCGAGTTAGAAACTTCCAATTAAAAAAACCGAACATACTGATGATACAGAATTATGAGCATCTTAATTTTAATATGAATTCTCTCCCTTCCCTAAACATAAATGGCTAAAGACATGCTAGGTACATAATGGGTGCTAAATGTCTGCTCTGTCCCCAGGAGTGTTTATTGCTGAAATTTGTCAGAAGGCAATGTTAGGAGCAATCTGACTTTATACATTCTGTTCAACAGAAGGCATTTTCTTTTTGATCTTCTAAATTATTGATTAGCATTTAATATATTTATTGGTATTACTTTAGTTGTAAACTATTAATTTAGTTAACTATTAGTTTTGATACTGTTCTTTTTCTAAACTTTTTTTAATGCAGTGGCTTTTTCAGATTTCTTTCTTTTTTTTTGGTAGAAGGTTATTCCCTTGATAATATACTTGCATGAAGTGAGCACGATCTTGGATATCATGAATGTTATTAAGAATTAGGTCACTTTAATATTCAATCCTTTCTTAAGACTTTACAACAAACTAAGTTTTAATAATCTACAAAATACCACAAACAGAAGAGGACGAGTATGTGTAAAGTATTTTTTGTTTGGTTTTGTTTTTTGAAAAGAAATATCTTATATCTTTAAAGTCAGATGATGATGCTGTCCCTTGGAGGTTTATACATTTCATTAGCATTAGCAAAAACTGAAGATAATTCTGAACATAATTCTACCATGTCAGCCTCTGTATTTTGTTGGGAAATGAATAAAAGTACAATAAACTTATTTTTGAGAGGAAAAACTGACTTAGTTTTATATGAAAAATATTCTATAGAAAGCATATTTTTTAGCCATCATATGGCTAAGATTTTTCTTGAAAATATGGTGAGGAAAAAATATAAAAGAAATCTTTTGGAAAACTCACACATCTAGAAATTTATAGATGGATGGTTACAGATGGATGAAACCCCAAATAGGGGTTAGGAGCCCAGGTCTCTAAGGCCACTTTGGAAATTACAGGTTTCATCTTTATTAAAAATAGTTGAGGAAAGAAAAATAATTAAACATGACACATTTCAAAGAACAGAGATAATTCTAATAAGTTATCATTAATTCTAAATTTAAATCAATAATACTGAAAACTAAGTACGGTGTAAGAAGGAATATAGAAACTTAGGCCTGAATTCTGATTTATTTTAGTTTATTTTATTTCAAAGTCATAAATAACAGTGGTTTCAGTTTTGCCATGTAATTAATTCTTTCCTGAACAAGATAAGATCCTGATATCTGGCTCTGGAAGGACTTCAAGTAAAGCTCAGATTGATTATACTAATTAAATTTGTGGCTATTAGAAGGATCCTCTTCACATTTTATGAAAAAGGAAATTGGTTTTCCCCAACTGCCAAATATAATTTTTCTAATCCTTAACGAAGTTTTGTCTGTATCTTCAAGGCCATGAAAAAGATTTGTAGCAGCATCAAAACAGGACTGACCTGTTAGTCTTTTTCCTGTACATGAGCTCAGCAGCTAATGAACTCTCATAAAATCACAGAAGGGGAAAACCAAAATAAACTCCCTCAATGACACTGCTTGCCCACAGAGATTTTTTTACAGAAGTTTACTAATGTCCATGTTTTCAGTTCTCTACAGAAAAAAAGTTTGCAAATACAGCTGTAGCAGTCTTACACAAGAATTCCGAAACAGTCAACAAATCCATTTTTGAAGAAAATATATTTGGCTTACACACAATTATAGTGCATTTTAAAAGGGTCAGGTTGAGTGATAAAACCTTGAAAATGTTCCAATTTTTAGTACCTACCCTTATCTATATGTACTGCATTTACGTAGCAAGGTTTTGGTAGTGGGTAGGCTGCAGGGGTGGCTTCTGTGAGAAGACACCAGAAGCTGCCCCCATGTCAGACAGAACCAGTTCTAGATGGCTCCAAGATGGACCCACCACTGGTCAAAGATGAGCCAATCAGCGATATTTGTGATAACATATATAAAAAGGGGTAAAAACTGCTGTGCAACAGCAGCTGGGAGAGAGAAGTGAGAAAATGTGAGAAACAACTCTGCAGACACCAAGGTCAGTGAGGAAGGAGAGGGAGGAGGTGCTCTGGGTGCTGGAGCAGAGATTCCCCTGCAGCCCATGGTGAAGACCATGGTGAAGCCAGTTGTCCCCCTGCAGCCTGTGGAGGACTCCACACCAGAGGAAGTGGATGGGCCCTGAAGGGAACTGCAGCCTGTGGGAAGGACCCACGTTGGAGAAATTCATGAAGGACTGTCTCCCATGGGTGGGATCCCACACTGGAGCAGGGGAAGAGTGTGAGGAGGAAGGAGTGGCAGAGACAACATGTGATGAACTGACTGCAACTTCCATCCCCCATCCACTTGCCCCTCTCGGGGGGATGAGGTAGAAGAGTTGAGTGAAGTTGAGCCTGGGAAGAAGGGAGGGGTGGGGGGAAGGTGTTTTAAGATTTGTTTTTATTTTCTCATTACTCTACTCTGATTTGATTGGCAATAAGTTAAATTAATTACCCCAAGTTGAGTCTGTTTTGCCCGTGGCGGTAATTGCTGAGTGCTCTCTCTGTCCTTATCTTGACCCATGAGCTTTTAATTGTATTTTCTCCTCCCCCACTGTCAAGTCCAACTATAATGGAAGCAAACACCGTTCATTTTTATATTATCTGCTGTTCAAAACCAGGGAATATAAAAATTAAGACTAGATTTTTTTCAACCTAACACCTAATGACAAATCACTGTGTTTAAAATGCCCAAACTTAAGTCTTGAGAAAGCCTTGTAGTGAAAACAGAATATATCCTCCCCCCAAACCAAACTGAGAATCTAATTGGAGATACTTAATTGCAGTTTAGCTTTCAGAAGTTTGTGAAAAGTCTTTTATTGAACTCCCCCTTCAGGTGCTGTATTGGGTGTATGTGATAAGGTTTTGTTGTTGGTGGGGTGCTGCATGGGTGGCCCCCTTAGAATAAGATCAGGGGTTGCCCTGTGCTGGACACAGGCAGTTCCAGATGGCTCTGCAACAGCCCCATCACAGGCCACAGCTGAGCCAATCAATCAGCTAAGTTTATGTAACCTCTGTGAAAACATTTAAGAAATTGCAGCAAATGCCAGACAGGCAGAGGAAGAGGGAACAAAAAGAGTGAGAAACAACAGAGGGAACACTAAGGTCAGAAGAGGACAGGGGGTGCTCCACAGCAGAGCATGTATTACCTGCGGCATGTGGTTGACTCACATGGGAGCAGAGGAAAGGCATGAGAAGAAAGGAACAGCTGAAAGAAACCACTATATATTGACCGTGACCTCTGCCCCACCCACCCTTTTTGTGCTGCTTCTTGCCTTGCTGAAGGGACTGAGTGTAACCTGTGGTGATAATAAGGGGGGGGGCAGAGAGGAGTCTGGAGTGAGAGAGTGAAGTTCAGCATGGGAAAAGGGAGAGTGTTTTAATGCTTGCCTTTTTGTTTCCCACTACCTGAATCAGTAATTAAATATTTATTTTAATTGGTAATAAATTAAGTTACTTTGCCCCAAGTCAAGTCTGTGACAGTAATTGTTAAGCAATCTCCTTGTCTTTATCTCAACCCATGAGATTTCTCATTCCTATTCTTCATATTTTCTTCCCCTGTTCCACTGTGGGGGGAAATGAGCGACTGGTTGGGTGCTATCCAAGGCTAACCCACCACAGGTGCCCCCAGAAGAGATCTATACAGGCTCCAAGGTAGTGGGGTTATGGGTGGCAAGGCATGTGGGAGAATATGGGCAGGTACCTAGAAAGGTTGCCACCTCCGATGGTCTGGGACTTCACTCCCAAACAATTGCAGGATCCTGATGAACTGATAGAATGTTTGAAAAAAGGATGCCTTGGCTATTTCAAGGAGGCACAACTTAATCACACTGTGCTGGGGCCTGGCCTATGCCTACCGAGCACCTGTTCTGCAGCAGAGCAGTCACAAGAACAGGAGGGTGAAGAGACTGAAATCATAAATGAGTCAAAAGCCACCCAGTCCCTATCCCTGAGTGAGCTGCAAGATACACGGTGCCTTTGACACCATTTCCCACAGCATTCTCCTGGAGAAACTGGCTGCTCATGGCTTGGATGGGTAAAAAACTGGCTGGATGGCCAGGCCCAAAGAGTTGTGGTGAATGGAGTTAAATCCAGTTGATGGCCATTCACAAGTGGTGTTCCCCAGGGCTCAGTATTGGGTCCAGTTCTGTTTAAAATGACACCAAGTTGCAGATGACACCAAGTTGGGTGGGAGTGTCGACCTGCTTGAGGGTAGGAAGGCTCTACAGAGGGACCTGGACAGGCTGGATCAATGGGCCGAGGCCAATGGTATGAGGTTCAACGTGGTCAAGTACCGGGTCCTGCACTTGGGTCACAACAACCCCATGCAGCACTACAGACTTGGGAAAGTGTGGCTGGAAAGCTGCCTGGAAGAAAAGGACCTGGGGATGTTGGTGGACAGCTGGCTGAATATGAGCCAGCAGTGTGCCCAGGTGGCTGAGGCTGCCGATTGCATCCTGGCCTGTATCAGAAATAGTGTGCCTAGCAGGACTAGAGAAGTGATTGTCCCCAGTGAGACCGCACCTTGAATACTGTGTTCAGTTTTGGGCCCCTCACTACAAGAAAGACAGGGAGGTGCTGGAGCACATCCAAAGAAGGGAAACAAAGCTGGTGAGGGGTCTGGAGAACAAGTGTTACAAGGAGCAGCTGAGGGAGCTGGGGTTGTTTAGCCTGGAGAAAAGGAGGCTGAGGGGAGACCTTATTGCTCTCTACAACTACCTGAAAGGAGGGTGTAGAGAGGTGGGGGTCAGTCTCTTTTCCCAAGTAACAAGCGGTAGGATGAGAGGAAACTGCCTCAAGTTGCGCCAGGGAGGTTTAGATTGAATATTAGGAAAAATTTCTTCACTGAAAGAGTTGGCAAGCACTGGAATAGGCTGCCCAGGGAAATGGTTGAGGCACTATCCCTGGAGGTATTTAAAAGATGGGTAGATGTGGTGCTTAGGGACATGGTTTAGTGGTGGACTTGGTAGCGTTAGGTTAACGATTACACTTGATGATCTAACCAATCAAACCATTGATTTACAACCTAAATGATTCATAGAATCATAGAATTGCTAGGGTTGTAAGGGACCTTAAAGATCATCTAGTTCCAACCCCCCTGCCATGGGCAGGGACATCTCCCACTAGATCAGGTTGCTCAGAGCCCCATCCAGCCTGGCCTTAAAAACTTCCAGGGATGGGGCCTCCACCACCTCTCTGGGGAACCTGTTCCAGTGTCTCACCACCCTCATGGTGAAGAACTGCTTCCTAACGTCCAGTCTGAATCGACCCATCTCTAGTTTTAATCCATTCCCTCTAGTCCTACCATTACCCGACATCCTAAAAAGTCCCTCACCTACTTTCTTGTAGGCCCCCTTAAGACACTGGTAGGCCACTATAAGGTCTCCTCGGAGCTTTCTGTTCTCCAGACTGAACAACCCCAACTCTCTGAGTCTGTCCTCATAGGAGAGGTGCTCCAGCCCTCTGATCATCCTCGTGGCCCTTCTCTGGACACGTTCCAGCATGTCCATATCTCTCTTGTAGTAGGGGCTCCAGAATTGGATGCAGTACTCCAGGTGGGGTCTCACGAGAGTGGAGTAGAGGGGGAGAATCACCTCCCTCGACCTGCTGGCCACGCTTCTCCTGATGCAGCCCAGGATACGATTGGCTTTCTGGGCCGCTGGTGCACACTGACGGCTCATGTTGAGCCTCTCGTCTACCAGCACCCCCAAGTCCTTTTCTTCAGGGCTGCTCTCAAGCCAGTCACTGCCCAGCCTATATCGGTGCTTGGGATTGCCCCAACCCAGATGGAGGACCTTGCACTTGGTCTTGTTGAACTTCATGAGGTTGGCATGGTCCCACCTCTCCAGCCTGTCAAGGTCCCTCTGGATGGCATCCCTTCCCTCCAGCGTGTCAGCCACCCCACACAGCTTGGTGTCGTTGGCAAACTTGCTGAGGGTGCACTCTATGCCACTGTCCATGTCGCTGACGAAGATGTTAAACAAGACCGGTCCCAGTACTGATCCTTGAGGGACTCCACTTGTCACTGGCCTCCACTTGGACATGGACCCATTGACAGCCACTCTTTGGGTGCGGCCATCAGGCCAGTTCTTTATCCACTGAATTGTCCATCCATCAAACCCATATTTTATCAGCTTGGAGACCAGGATGTCATGCGGGACAGTGTCAAAGGCTTTGCTCAGGTCCAGGTAAATGATGTCATTTGCTCTCCCCTTGTCTATTGATGTTGTGACCTTCTCATAGAAGGCCACCAGGTTTGTCAGGCGCGGTTTGCCCTTGGTGAAGCCGTGTTGATTGTACCCAATCACCTCTTCGTTATTCTTCTGCCTCAGCAGTGCCTCCAGGAGGATCTGCTCCATAATCTTACCAGGCACGGAGGTGAGACTGACTGGCCTATAGTTCCCTGGTTCCTCCTCCTTTCCCTTTTTGAAAATGGGGATTATGTTTCCCCTTTTCCAGTCAGTGGGGACCTCACCAGACTGCCATGACTTTTGGAATATAATAGAGAGCGGTTTAGCAACCTCATCGGCCAGTTCCCTCAGTACCCGTGGGTGTATCCCATTGGGTCCTATGGACTTGTACACTTTCAGGTTCATCAGATGGTCACAAACCTGATCTTCACTTACGATGGGCAGTTCTTTCCAACCCCTGCCATTGTCTTCTGTGACTCCGGGAGTGTGGCTGGAGCCCTTGCCAGTGAAGACTGAGGAAAAGAAGTCGTTGAGAACCTCGGCCTTCTCCATATCCCTTGTCACCAGTTCTCCTGTTTCCTTTCTGAGGGGGCCCACACCCTCCCTAGTCGTCTTCTTACCATTAATGTACCTATAGAAATTTTTGCTGTTTCCCTTGATCTCCCTGGCTAGATTTAATTCCAACTGAGCTTTAGCTTTTCTCACCAGGTCTCTTGCTGCTCGAACAGCTTCCTTATATGCCCCCCATTCCAGCTGTCCTTTCTTCCACTCCTTGTAAAGATACTTTTTGTGTGACAGTGTGTCCAGGAGCTCCTTGTTCATCCAGATTCTATGATTCTATATTCGAAAAGGTTTGAGCCGTTATCCAGGCAAGCAAATTATCAGCTGTTTGCTCCAATGCTGGAGCCAATGTTTTGGCTACTGCTAAGCAGTCCTCATACAGGCTGTCTCTTCAACATTCCCCCCTCACCCCAAAAACCAGTAGTCTGGAGGTGGGCAAAAGCTTGGGAGGGGACATAGCTAGGACAGCTGACCCAAACTGACCAAAGAGAGATTCCATACCATATGATGTCGAGCTCAGCAATAAAAGCTGGGGAAGAAGGAGGAAGGGGGAACATTCGGAGTTATGGTGTTTGTCTTCCAGAGCAACCACTATGCATACTGAGGCCCTACTTCCCAGGAAGTTGCTGGACATCGCCTGCTGATGGAAAGTGGAGAATAAATCTTTTGTTTTCCTTTACTTCCATGCGCGGCCTTTGCTTTTCTTTATTAAACTGCATTTATCTTGACCCATGAGTTCTTTTGATCTTATTTTCTCCCCTCCCTGTCCTGCTGAGTGATAGGTTGGCTTGGTGGACACCTGGCAGCCAGCCAAAGTCAACCCACCACAGTCCTTTTTGGCACCCAACGTGTGCACAAGACAATGGCAGTTTTGTATTAAGCATGCTACAGTTATAGTAGTTATTAAATGGCAAGCTTCTGTGTGGGTCATGGAGTTTGCTGGCTGTACTGCTTATTTCTTTATTTTGCTGAGTTTGGGAACACGCTAGTACAAAAAAATGGCTATGTGCTTTTCCCTGGCATTGATGGCCTTACTGTGCTGGGAGAGCTATCTTATGGAGAGGATGAGGGAATACATCTCCCTCTTCCTAAATGGATTGATGTGAGTGGTTTTGTTATGCAGGCTCCTGAAGTCCTTCAACCTTACATGAGCTGTTCAATACAACTAATTAACACTGTTGGCATACTGTGAGGTTTGTGGAATCTGGTGTTACCCTGTTATGTGCTTTGAGCCGGGTTGGCCAATGACAAGACAACAGATGCTCTCCCCCACCTCTCACTCCAAGGAGAAGAAGAAGAGAGATCAAGAGATTTGTGAGACAGCCTAGACAGGCTGGAGCGCTGGGCAGAGAAGAACCTAATGAGGTTCAACAAGGACAAGTGTAGGGTCCTGCACCTGGGAAGGAAGAATGTCAGGCACCAGTATAGGTTAGGGGTGGACCTGCTGGGAAGCAGCTCTGAAGAAAAGGATCTGGGGGTCTTGGTAGACAGTAAATTATCCATGAGCAAGCAATGTGCCCTTGTGGCCAAGAAGGCCAACGGAATTCTGGGCTGCATAGGGAAGAGTGTGGCCAGCAGGTCAAGGGAGGTCATTCTCCCCCTCTACTCTGCACTGGTGAGGCCACAACTGGAATACTGTGTCCAGCTCTGGGCTCCCCAGTTCAAGAGGGACAGGGAACTACTGGAGCGAGTCCAGCGGAGGGCAACCAAGATGATTATGGGACTGGAGCACCTCCCTTATGAGGAAAGGCTGAGAGAGCTGTGACTCTTTAGCCTGGAGAAGAGAAGGCTGAGGGGAGACCTTATTAATGTTTACAAGTATCTAAAGGGTGGGTTGAAGGAGGATGGTGCCAGACTCTTTTCATTGGTTCCCAGTAACAGGACGAGGGGTAACAGGCACAAGCTGGAACATAGGAAGTTCCGATCAAATATGAGAAAAAACTTCTTTACAGTGAGGGTGACAGAGCACTGGAACAGGCTGCCCGGGGAGGCTGTGGAGTCCCCTTCTCTGGAAGGGCAAAAAGGTGGTGGATGAGCTTCAATGGTGATAAATGTAAGGTAATGTATCTAGTGAAAAAAAAAACTAAACTATGTCCATAAGATGTTGAACTGGGAGCTAGAAATTAAATCAAAGGAAAGAGAAGAGACCATGAGCTTCCCTGTGCCAGACAGAGCCAGTTCCAGACAGCTCCAAAACAGACTCACCACTGTCCAAAGCTGAGCCAATCAGCAATGTTAGTAGTGCCTCTCTGATAACATATTTAAGAAAGGGGTAAAATACACTGCACAGCAGCAGCTGAGAGAAAGAAATGAGGAAATGAGAGAGAAAACTCTGCAGACACCAAGGTCAGTGAAGGAGGGGGAGGAGGTGCTCCACGCACTGGAGCAGAGATTCCTCTCCAGCCTGTGGTGAAGATGAAGGTGATGCAGGTTGTCCCCCTGCAGCCCATGAAGGACCACGCTGGTGCACGTATCACCACTGCAGCCCATGGAGGACCTTATGCTGGAGCAGGTGGATGTGCCCTGAAGGAAGCTGCAGCCCATGGAGAGCCCAGGCAGGAGCAGGCTTCTGACAGGAACTGTGGCCCACGGGGAACCCCTGCTGGAGCAGTCTGTGCCTGAAGGACTGTACCCCTTGGAAAGGACCCATGCTGGACCAGTTTGTGAAAGACTGTATGCCATGGGTGAGACCCCACGCTGGAGCAAGGGAAAAGCGTGAGGAGAAAGGAGTGTGTTATGGTTTGAGGAACCCACAACAATGAAGTCTTTAAAGTGCTTTAGTGTCTTTACTTGGAAAAAAAAATCAATCAATCAGTTTTAAATTTAGACAGATTACCATACAAAGAGCAGAAAATCAATTTAGCATTCATTTGATACAGGAAGGTATTTACTGAATTTTGGACATCTGGTTACTGAGAATCAGGAAGCTTTCTCTTGGATGTAAACAGAACACTGTTCTTATCTGTGTGTGCTTGAAAAAAAGTCATGCTGTGATGCCCTTGTCTTGCTTTTTGACATGAATGGCATGATTCTGTGAACATGACAAAAATGTATTTTGCTGGGAACACCAAGATTCTAGAAAAAGAAGCTATTAAATGAAAATATGCAAAATGTTTTCATGAGTGCTCTTCACAGCATACAGCCATTCAACTTTGCATTTAGATTCTCTTCAGCTACTGCTTTCCTATATAAATCACAGAATCAGCATTATTTCCTTAACCTAAATGGAGAGGATACTGGGTGAAATGTGTTTTGTAGTCTTCTATGAAAGATTCTGTTAAAAAAAACACTAGAGCTGATGCTGGCAAAATTTTAGTGGTGACTCAACACAGACTAAAAATTTAAAAACACCCCCTGCCCCTCCACTGCCAAAACAGATATTGATACATTTTCTTTTTACCGGTAAAGAAATAATCTTTAGCATGTGCAATTTCTGCTTTAGCATTATTATCCTAATCCTCCTTTCAAACAAAGCTAAGGAAATGTTCCACATAGATCCCAAAACTATACTAACTTTCATCTCATGGGACAATCTTTCATGAAACATCCAATTTTACCACAAGTTCTGCAGCATCTATCATTCGATGCCAATTCTCCTTCTGTAGGTACCTCTGTATCAAAGAAGTACTCCTCAAAAAGAAATCATGCATTTAAAAAAGCAAATCAGCACACTTTGGAATCAAGACAGATAAAGAAGAAAAGAATAAATCTTATGTGTGTAGCTGAACTTCTGAAAGACTTGATGAGATAACTGGCCACTGCTACCTCTTCTTTAAGGGCAGCCTGCTAACCACAAGTTCTGCAAGTTATTTTTTTAAACTGCAGTTTTAAAAAAATGGTAAGCTATTTTGATAAGGACTAAAATATATGAAAAGCCTGTACAATGAAGCCCTGGCTTGATTAGTATTCTGCATGTCACATTTTACATGCAAACATGAAAACGGTACTCAGTAACTCTCATACTAAAGGTTTGTTAGAGTATGATTGAAACTTAAAAGAGAAGAGCATAAAGAGAGCGCAACCATATTCCCACAAGTGATACCTTGTACACCATAAGAACATGTGCATGTACATACTGCTCTTAGAACTCCCACATCCCTTAAAGCAACTTACCATTTTTGATGAATGTTCTTCAGGAAATATTTTTATAGGGGTAACAAATAGCCTTCTCCCATTGGTAAAAGCTTTCATTATAAAATTTGTCACTGGGGAAAAAAAAGGAAAATATCATCTGAACATCAAGCTATCAACATAACATCTAAGACAAGATCATCACCTTAGACCCAAATTTGTGAACAGAAAACTTACTTTTTCTTATCAATCCAGCTCTGAGATTGCGGTTCAAATCAAAGGGGTCTGTATAAAAAGCATTATAGATATTACTCAAGTCCAGGGCAAGATCATCAATGTATATATACATGAACAATTGAAGGCAGATATTCCTGATGCAGAATTAATATACTGAAATTAAATTATTTGCAAATTTATTGAAAATATTTCACTTCAAGGACAAAGGATAACAGCAGTTCATCTCTGAATTGACTGAAATATTATAAAAGAATAAGTTGTGTGTGAGGGCAGGAAAGTAAAAATCTTGGCTTAGGGAACATTTCTAAAAAGTGCCAGTGCATTTTCTTGATACACTATTAAGTAATACCATGGTCTGTGTCCTGGTTTGAGGTAGAACAAAACCAATTTTCTTTTCAGTAATTTTACTTTTCAGTTAAGTCTTTTCTAACTGACTGTACTCTCTGAAATTAATGATATGCTTTTGAGACAGTGTCTGCTTCTGGCAGTGATAATGTCTGATGTTTATAGTTATTGTGGTTTTGGCCGGATTGGCCAATCAGAACGACAGATGGCCCTCCCCCCCCTCCAAAGAGAGGAGAGGAAGGGATAAGGAGATTTACGAGTTTAGAAAAAAACTAAACTACTGTAATGAAAATAATAATAAATAAGGAAATAGTAAATAATAATAAAATAATAAAAATTAAAGGAAAAAAAGTATACAATATATACAAACCCGTATCCAGCTCCCAGGATGACGATCGCGTCACCAGCAGGCACAGGGAAAGTCCCAGACTGGAGTCAGCGACAGACAGGAGCAGGATTCCGCATCTGGAGTCAGGAATGCTCGGATCGGGATCAAAAGCAGACAAACAGACAGGGTCCTCCTCGGACGTCAGCCATTGAAGGAAGAGAGCTGACCCTTTGCTCCCTCAGCTTTTATACTGAGCGTGATGCAGATGGGATGGAATGCCCTGTTGGTCAGTTTTGGGTCACCTGTCCTGTCCGTTCCTCCCTGCAGGTGGGACCCCTCTGCGCTGCTCCGCTTCCGACCCTCTAACGGGGCAAATGAAGTGAGCTGACCTTGGATGTTATAGCAATAAGTCTAAGCAAGAGCCTCTGTGCGTACCATTCCTTGGCACAAACTGGCTTATCCCTCTGAGAGTGAACAGTGTCTGAACAATGCACTGTTAATTTCAGACTTTAGTCGGTTAGAAGAGGCCCAGCTAAAAAGTAAAATTACAAAACAGAGAATTGGTTCTGTTTTACCTCAAACCAGGACATTCCACCCCTTATTCCATACCATTTGTGTCATGCTCAGATTACTGTCACTTCTTATCCATCAAATATATACATATATATAGATACATAGATCTCTCATTTATGATTTATCTATATACACCAAAGTTCATTTAGTTCGTAATTACAGGTTTTCCTCTATCATAGCAGACTCTGAGGGCAGAAAAGATGATATGAAATTCATTGTGGTCCGTGTCCACAGGTAGCATGTCCATCCTGAAGAGTTGGCTGGACACCGCTTGATGAAGCTAGCTCAGGTTTCATCACCACTATGTCAGTTCAAAGAGGCCCAGCTAAAAAGTAAAATTACAAAACAGAGAATTGGTTCTGTTTTACCTCAAACCAGGACAGGGGGGGATAGGTATTAATAAGTACACAACTTTATAGGGGGGTTTGTGTATATATTGTAAAAAAATTACTTTTTATAAAAACTGTTCAGATCAGAGGAAAATGCAAACAGGTGCCTCAAAAGCAGATTATCAGGGGGTTTTTGCTGTTGGTCTAGGTATGCATTTTAGTATTTTTACTCAGTACTCAGTTTTCTGAATTCTACACTAACATTCTAGCATAAACTGTGCAAATAAATAAGATATGCTTGTAGCATAAACAACTAGAAATGGAAGATGGTGGAAAAGGACATAAATCATCTTTCACGCCTAACAAAGTTTAAAAAAGCCTATGTTAAGATACTGTCTAGTGTTGATTTTACAAGAAGTGCCATTTTGAAACAATTTCTGGTATTCACGTAATTCTGTATAATATGAAACTGAATCATATAGCTTTAAGCTTAACAGCAAGTTAAAAAAGGTATGTCTGAAATACTTTGTCTAGAACTTTTCTAACAATTTCGGTGCTGACTTTTTCTTCACGTCTTAGGGGCTAGATTGCATTAGAATCATCGAAGATTTAGCAAAGGTTCTCAAGAAACATTCAGGTAACTTTCTTGAAAATTAAAATAAGTGGTGCTGTTTATGCAACTGATGCAGTGAGGAAGTTCTGGGGCATTGTACATGGAAAATAATTAAGATAAAACAGTATTAACGACCATGATATTAAGAATGAGGGTGCATGTTGTGAACACTCAGATTTATTTTTGTTTTTATATGTAAGTCTTTGAGGCTATAATGTTTTAGGTCGAGATCTAAATTGGACAGTATATTCATAACCTATATGCATGAGAACAAACCTTAAGTTAAAGCTTGGAGCTTCAATTTAGTTATTATGTTGTATTTGTATGTTCAGCTCTCAATAAGTTAATAGTAAAAGGCAGGCTGACTGATGTTTGCACTAAGTATTCTGTATGAAAGTATGATTTTAGAGTGTTTGTTTTGGTGTATCACACATAAATTTAATATAATTGGAGTGAACTACCAATGATTTCTTCAGGTTTTTTCCTGTAAAGTTTAGATTATTGGGGGGTATATGTATATTTGTATATATTATATTTAGTAGATTCATAGCGCCTAACAAATGCCTAAAATCAATATTAAAATATAACTGAAATAAGATCTTAGCTGATACTAAAATTATATTTTGTAACATTTTTACTGCAGTCTTGGATGGTTTGTAGCACACTTGATTGTGTTATGATTGCATTGCAGTCATTCAGTAACATTTCATTCTAGGTCTAAGAAATGTCTTGCCTATAACAACTGCTAAAGTCCCAATTGTCAAATTCTTCCATGTCAGAAGTGATCTTGAAGTAGACATCAGTTTATATAACACTCTGGTAAGGCTATCTCCTTTTTTATTTACAGGAAAATGTGGGGCAGCTTCATGAGGATAAAATGCTTGTTTTGTTGAGGTTTGATAATCAACCAATTACCTATTTCAATTTTAGATTTCTGAGTACAAGCTTTTTATTTTATTATCATAGAATCATAGAACGGTTTGGGTTGGAAGGGACCTGTAAAGATCATCTAGTTCAACCCCCCCTGCCATGGGCAGGCACATCCTTTCACTAGATCAGGTTGCTCAAAGCCCTGTCCAACCTGACCTTGAACACTTCCAATGATGGGGCATCCACGACTTCTCTGGGAAACCTGTTCCAGAGTCTCACCACCTTCATCGTAAAAAATTTCTTCTTTATGTCCAATCTAAAACTACCCTCTTTCAGTTTAAAACCATTGCCCCTTGTCCTGTCACTACAGGCCTCTCTCCATCTTTCTCATAAGCCCTCTTTAAGTATTGAAAGGCTGCAATAAGGTCTCCCCAGAGCCTTCCCTTCTCCAGGCTGAACAACCCCAACTTTCTCAGCCTTTCTTCATAGGCAAGGTGTTCCAGCCCTCTGATCATTTTTGTGGTCCTCCTCTGGACCTTCTCTAACAGGTCCATGTCTTTCTTGTATCAGGGACCCCAGAGCTGGAGGCAGTACTCCAGGTAGGGTGTCATGAGAGTGGAGTAGAGGGACATAATCACCTCCCTCAACCTGCTGGCCACACTTCTTTTGATGCAGCCCAGGATGTGGTTGGCTTTCTGGACTGCAAATACTCGTTGCCGGCTCATATCCAAAATGAGTGGAGTCAGTTACACAATTGAGACTTTAGAGTTGTCACTTGTCTAAGAGAATATATTAGTTCTTCAGTAAGAGTAAGCATTAGTGTTTTAGGTGTCTTTCTGTATCTTAAAAAGACAAAATAACATAACATCAACCTTCCCACCCCAAGTCATTACTCTTGCTTAGACTTTGAGACCTGGGGTAGTGATTTTGAATCTAGCTTGCCTGAACTGGGACACATGTCACAGTCTACAAAAGAGAAAAAATCCTTTGCCAAATATTTTAAAAGCCAGTTCTTTGAAACATCAAAGGAAATTAAATTTTAGTGCCAAGCATTGCACTTTCTGAACTTTCTGTATCAGCCCAAGGGGAGTCTTGAGGAGGATACTTCAAAAACAGACTTTCAGAATCAGTGATTGAAGTTCTGCATCCATATGGGTCAGTTGATAGCTCTCACATCCCTGGGCCGAAATCTTATTTCAAGAACTTACATTCTACCAAATAATTTGAAAATGCAGTAATAGATTAATGCTTTTCTTTCTGAGATCCTATTCTGTGAATGCTGATTTGTACCACTTGTGAGCAGTTTAAAGATGTTTACCAGCTTTTAAACAGAGGTGGTGAGGAGAAAGCATTGTTCAATGCTTCCTTTCTCAATAATGTGCATTTTGTTATGCAAGGCTTCACATTTGCTTTTGTTGAGCATGCAACTCAACTGTTTCTGTCCACAAATTCATTTTGACTTTTAAATAAATTAGAATGGAAGAAGTATGCATGTATCCATGTGAACTCTCCGGCTACAGTATTCTGAATCATTCCTTGACTTTCCTTATCTTGATTAAAGATGTTTTTCATATTTTCAGCTTATACCCTCTTTTCTGCAGGACTCCTGTATTTTGTATATGGCTTTTTTATTTTTATAGGCCTTGCATAACACAAGACTCCTGTCATCATATAGAATCATAGAATGGTTTGGGTTGGAAGGGACCTTAAAGATCATCTCGTTCCAACCCCACTGCCCTGGGCAGGGACACCTCCCACTAGACCAGGCTGCTCAAAGCCTCATAAGGACTGGTCTTGAACGCTTCGAGGGATGGGGTATCCACAGCTTCCCTGGGCAACCTGTTCCAGTGCCTCACCACCTGTAAGAGATGGACCGTAACTTCCCTGACGAGGGGCAGAAGGCCCTCCAAGCCTTCAGTGGAATGCCTCAAACACTCGCAAGGAAATAAATAATGCAGGCCTGGCCTTCAAAGAACTGATAAGGCTAACACTTCTGGCGCCTGAAAGTGTGGGAGAACTGTCTTGTGAAGACAGGATAGTTCTGCCACTCGTGTGGTGAGCTTGCTAGTTCTCAGTTCTCAAGGCCATTGTGTACGATAAGTGACCTTTGCTTCATTATCTGCAAAATGCATATGAAAGCGCACACCCCTGCATATGCTAATGAAGATTATAGAGATCATGCTAAACATGTATGACTATGGCACTCGTCTCTCCACCCAAATCATGCTACACGTCACCTGGGGAGAAGGGAGAAACCTGAGATGAGGCTGTCCTCAGCAAGGGGGGTGGACCATGCTAATTCAGCAAACAGAAAAGGGGAAAATAAGTGCCCCTAGGGGGAACAAAGAAGAAACAAAAGAAGAAGATAGTGCCTGGGAAGATTCCCTGAAAAAGACGCTGGAACCAGGACCGGTGATCTCTCTGTCTCTGTCTTTTTCCTCTGTCTTTTCCTTTCTCTATCCCTCAGTTTCTCTTTTCTCTTAGAATTGTTAAGTAACAGTTAGAGTTGTTAAGTAACGACTTTAAGTACGACCACTTGCCATAAGATGTCCTATACCTGTTGTTAACTAACAGTATGTATACCCCACCATTTGCCATAATTTGTTATATACCTAACCAATTATCGGGGACTTGTGAAGACCTATGCTAACCATTTTGGGGAGCTAATAAATGTTTCTATATGGACCTTGAGAGTTATCTCACCTTAGTCCACGCCATTGAGAATTTACGAATCTGAAGTCACTTACTCCCCCTCTTTCCTGAGAGTGGGACGTGACACCACCCTCACAGTGAAGAATTTCTTCCTAATATCCAGTATAAATCTCCCCTCTTTCGGTTTGAAACCATTACCCCGTGTTCTATCACTACACTCCCTGATAAAGAGTCCCTCCCCATCCTTCCTGTAGGCCCCCTTCAGGTACTGGAAGGCTGCTATAAGGTCTCCCTGGAGCCTTCTCTTCTCCAGGCTGAACAACCCCCACTCTCTCAGCCTGTCCTCATAGGAGGGGTGCTCCAGCCCTCTGATTTATATGACTGTTATACCATGTGTATGTATTACAGACTGTCGAGGTTTCAGCTGGGCCGGCCACTAAATGAATGACAGAGTGTGCTTTTCCCTTGCCAGAAGGAGAAGGGAGAGAGAGAAAATAAGGGAGACAGACTTATGGGTTGAAAAAAAACCTAAAACACCTTTAATGAAATTTTAACAATAAAAATAAAATATAACAATATTAATAAGAAATAGTAATGAGAAAAATAATGAAATATATACAAATATACATCCAAATCAATATTGAGCTCCCAGGATGGTGATCCAGGACTGGACTCAGCAGCAGAAGGGAACTGGATTCAGGAATGCTCGGATCAGGATCAAAGGCAGACAAACAGACATAGTCCTCCTCGGACACTGGCCATTGAAGAAAGAGAGTTCGACCCCTTTGATCCTTCAGCTTTATACTGAGCATGATGCACATGGGATGGAACCCTCTTGGTCAGTTCTGGATCACCTGTCCTGTCCGCTCCTCTCCATAGGTGTGACCTCACTACGCTCTTCCACTTCTGACCCTCCAACAGGACACATAACAAAGTTATCTGACCTTGGCTGTTATAGGAATAATATCAGACGTTATCATTACCAGCAGCAGAAATTGTCTCAAAAATATACCGTTAATTTCAGAGAGTACAGTCAGTTAGAAGAGACTTAACTGAAAAGTAAAATTACTGAACAGAAAATTGGTTTTGTTCTACCTCAAACCAGGACACATATAAATGGGCTTGTGACCCCTTAGGAGGGGGGTTAGCAAAACCTCCACCTTGGTCTTCCGGAGGGCGGACTTTGGCCTGTTCAGGACACTGGTTGAGAGAGTCCCTTGGGAGACAGTCCTGAAGGGCAAAGGGGTCCAGGAAGGCTGGACGCCCTTCAAGAAGGAAACCTTAAAGGCCCAGGAGCAGGCTGTGCCCAAGTGTCGCAAGTCTAAAGGGCGGGGAAAATGGCCAGCCTGGATGAATAAGGAACTTCTGATGGGACTTAGGAATAAAAGGAGGGTTTACCACCTTTGGAAGAAGGGACAGGCAACTCAGGAGGAGTACAGAGATCTCGTTAGGTTATACAGAGAGAAAATTAGGAAGGCAAAAGCCCAGCTGGAGCTCAACTTGGCCACTAACATTAAGGACAACAAAAAAAGCTTTTATAAATACATCAACAGAAAGAGAGTCAGGGGGAATCTCCATCCCTTACTGGATGCCGGGGGGGAAAGTTGCAACCAAGGACGAGGAGAAGGCTGAGATACTGAATGCCTTCTTTGCCTCCATCTTCAATAGTCAGACCAGCTGTCCCCAGGGGGTTCAGCCTCCGGAGCTGGAAGATAGGGATGGAGAGCAGAACAACCCACCCATAATCCAGGAGGAAGTAGTCAATGATCTGCTTCTGCACCTAGACGCACATAAGTCGATGGGGCCGGATGGGATTCACCCAAGAGTACTCAGGGAGCTGGCGGGAGAGCTCACCAAGCCCCTCTCCATCATTTATCAACAGTCTTGGTCAACAGGGGAGGTACCAGATGACTGGAGGGTGGCTAATGTGACGCCCATCTACAAGAAGGGTCGGAAGGAGGATCCGGGGAACTACAGGCCTGTCAGCCTGACCTCGGTACCAGGGAAGATCATGGAGAGGGTCATCTTGAGTGAGCTCTCACGGCAAGTGCAGGGCAGCCAAGGGATCAGGGCCAGCCAGCACGGGTTTAGGAAAGGGAGGTCCTGCTTAACCAACCTGATCTCCTTCTATGACCATGTGACCCGCCTTCTGGACGCGGGGAAGGCTGTGGACGTTGTCTGTCTGGACTTTGGTAAGGCCTTTGACACCGTCCCCCACAGCATTCTCCTGGAGAAGCTGGCGAATCATGGCACAGACAAGTGTCCTCTTTGCTGGGTTAAAAACTGGCTGGATGGCCGTGCCCAGAGAGTTGGGATTAATGGGGTGAAATCCTCTTGGCGGCCGGTCACCAGTGGTGTCCCTCAGGGCTCAGTTCTGGGGCCAGTTTTGTTTAATATCTTTATCAATGATCTGGATGAGGGGACTGAGTGCACCCTCAGTAAGTTTGCAGATGACACCAAACTAGGCGGGAGTGTTGATCTGCTTGAGGGTAGGAAGGCTCTACAGAGGGACCTGGACAGGCTGGATCGATGGGCCAAGGCCAGCTGTGTGAGGTTTAATAAGGCCAAGTGCCAGGTCCTGCATTTCGGTCACAACAACCCCAAGCAACGCTACAGGCTTGGGGCAGAGTGGCTGGAAAGCTGCCCAGCAGAAAAGGACCTGGGGGTGCTGGTGGACGGCCAGCTTAACATGAGCCAGCAGTGTGCCCAGGGGGCCAAGAAGGCCAACAGCATTCTGGCTTGTATCAGGAACAGCGTGGCCAGCAGGGGCAGGGAAGTGATGGTGCCTCTGTACTCGGCACTGGTGAGGCCTCACCTCGAGTGCTGTGTTCAGTTCTGGGCCCCGCTGTACAAGAGGGACATTGAAGTGCTGGAGCGTGTCCAGAGGAGAGGTATCAGGCTGGAGAGGGGTCTGGAGACCAGGGCATATGAGGAGAGGCTGAGGGAGCTGGGCATGTTTAGCTTGGAGAAGAGGAGGCTGAGGGGAGGCCTCATTGCCCTCCACAACTACCTGAAAGGAGGGTGGAGAGAGGTGGGTGGTGGCCTCTTCTCCCAGGTGAATAATGACAGGACCAGAGGAAATGGTCTGAAGCTGCGGCAGGGGAGGTTTAGGTTAGATATTAGGAAGAATTACTTTACTGAAAGAGTGGTCAGGCACTGGAACAGCCTGCCCAGGGAGGGGGTTGAGTCACCAGCCCTAGAGGTGTTTAAGAAACATCTAGATGTGGCACTCCAGGGCACGCTCTAGTGGCAGAGATTGTAGGTTGGTTGGTTGGACTCGATGATCTCAAAGGTCCTTTCCAACCATGAAGATTCTGTGGTTCTGTGATTCCTCAGCCTTTCCTCACACATTTAATAAAGGTCACCTGGTTAGTTAACACTAGAGGATCTGCCAATCAAGCTGGCCCTGCCCAATCAAAACTTCCACGTACTGTAGAAGGGGATAAAGTCCCCGTAGCGCACATGAAGAATATGTCAGGGAAGACAGTCTCAGTTAGTCCTGCCTCAGGCAAAGGCAAACCCATCCGTGGGATTGCTTTTGCCCAAGGACCTGGGTGCGCTTGGTGGGTGATGCGGAAGGATGGGGAGGTCCAATGTGTACCTCATGGGGATTTGGTTTTGGGTGAGAATAGCCAATGAATTAAACTGTATGATGTTAATTGCTAAATTACCGCTATATGTCATCACTACTATGGTTACAGTAAGAATCACCCAAATTAATGGAGAATGAACTTCGATGAACTGAGCAGTGATAGAACCAGAACTGGCTTAAGCAACTGGCACCCAGCAATTTTCTTGAGATCAACATCCTCAACCTACAGACTGTGGGCATGGACCGTGTCAGTTACACCAGCTGTGAGCTCCAGATGCAGCATGCCACAATTCATCATCCCACACATCATCTCTCCTGCCCTGAAAGATTGTTATGACGGATGGAGCCCAAAGTCATGGACTAAATGAACTCAGTGGACATTTTAGAGGGATGGCCCATAAACTAAGGGAATGATATCTGTATGTATATATAAATATAAATATAAATATAAATATAAATATAAATATAAATATATATATATATCGGAGACAGGAAAGTGGTGGTGACTATGAAAAGTATAAGGCCTGGGCATGACGTAAATGGTATAGAATAAGGGATGGATACTGTCCTGGTTTCAGCTGGGATAGAGTTAATTTTCTTTCTAGTGGTTGCTGTGTTTCAGTTTTGGTATGAAAGGAATGTCAGTAATGCATATTGTTTCAGTTGTTGCTATGTGATATTTATAGTATTCAAGGACTTTTTTTCAGCTTCCCTTAGAAGCTGAGAAGGAGCATAGACAGAACAATGAAATGGCCAATGGAATATTCTGTACCATAGACGTCATGCTCAGTATATAAATGGGGGTTGGCTGGAGGGCGGGAATTCATGATCACTGCTTGGGATGGTGCCAATTTCACCAATTCACCAGATTCAAGTTATTTTACAACAGACAAATCATAATTCAATTGTTGAGCTTATTACTAACTAATCATGGAAAAATATTTACTTTTGAGTCTTATAATCAGAGGAATCATCCCCATCAGGTATTATACTGCAGCAAATAAAGGAGATGACCTACATAAATGACTCTTTGCAAGGCAGCCCAGCTGCAAGAGCAAAGGTGAGATAAACACACCTTGGGCAGACAAGCTGTACGCTACACCTGCACAATTGATACCATGTAGAGGAAACCATATCTAGAATTATTTAATATCTAAGCAAGGTGGTTCAGAAGTAATTGCCCTGTGGTATACCTACAGAATGTCTCTGTCGGAAGCAAGTAGAACAAACCCTCTTGACTCTTGCATGCCTGGGGCTAATTTCTAGTCTACATCAAGTGTTTGCTCAAACTGGAATAATAAATCTATTTTTCAATGTAACCATTTGCCTCCATAGTTTGCAGTTAGAATGGCAATCATTCTCTCCACAGATTCCAAGATAGCCTGATGAACGATAACTGGTCTTGTTTTGTCATTACCATCATGGTTGTGAATAAATGGTTGGGATTTTTTTTTAATGTAAGGTTTTTTCTTGGTCTAAACTTATGCCTGTAAGTGACAGGAAAGTTAGATTATATAGCAATTAAAACCACCAGCCTCTGTGCTTACCTGACAAAGGTGAGGTTAAATCTGACTGGCAGCTGTAAGTCTAGCTAGTCTTTAGCACATTGGTGGCAGCAGCCAATGGCATCTTTAATCTGAATGTCAGTCTTAGAAACAAAAAGACACAAACTTTTACTACAGTTTGAGATATAAGCATGCCCCTTTGCAAGCAAACCACTGTTTTAAGACAGAAGCTTTCACTCAGTGCAGAGGAACTATATGTGGTTTTAGACAACGTACCTTTACTTCAGACTACATTAGGATTTAAATGATTTGCAGGTTCTGATGCAAAAAATATTAGACCTAAAAACAGGGTGAGCAAGTACAGTGAAATTACTTCTGGGAAGGGGGGGGGGGCTACATTTAATACCTCAGACTATTTTTTGTGAGTTTCAATCTGTGACTTTCATGGGCCTTTTCACTGAGTAAATTCAGCAGCACATAAATGTGTCAGTCTAAGATCAGAACTGAACACATCTCACCAATAAATGAGATTTCTTCAAATTTAAAGTGGCAAAATTATATACTCATTTATTATGCAGTATTTGCATACTTTGTAGCTTATGTTACAAATTGAGGGCATGGACACAGGATGAGAATACTACTGTTAAATAGTCCATTTACCAATAGGGATCATACTAATTAATGACACTTCTTCTGACTATGAATATCTAGTCAAGCCTATTTTTTCTTTTTCATCTCATACTTTAATCCCAAGTACACTTATGATACAAGTTAGAATCATAGAATCATAGAATCATTTAGGTTGGAAAAGACCCTTGGGATCATCGAGTCCAACCATCATCTCCACTCTACAAAGTTCTCCCTTACACCATATCCCTTAACACCACATCTAAACAAGTCTCAAACACATCCAGGGATGGTGACTCCACCACCTCCCTGGGCAGCCTATTCCAGTGTCTGACCACTCTTTCTGGGAAGAACTTTTTCCTAATGTCCAGCCTAAACCTACCCTGCTGCAGCTCGAAGCCATTCCCTCTTGTTCTATCGCTAATTACCTGTGAGAAGAGACCAGCACCAACCTCTCTACAATGGCCTTTCAAGTAGTTGTAGAGAGTGATGAGGTCTCCCCTCAGCCTCCTCTTCCTCAAACTAAACAGTCCCAGCTCCTTCAATCGCTCCTTATAAGATTTATTCTCCAGGCCCTTCACCAGCTTCGTTGCCCTCCTCTGCACTCGCTCCAGCACCTCGAGATCTCTCTCGTATTGAGGTGCCCAGAACTGGACGCAATACTCAAGGTGTGGCCTCACCAGTGCTGAGTACAGGGGGACAATCACCTCCCTCCTTCTGCTGGTCACACTATTTCTAATACAAGCCAGGATGCCATTGGCCCTCTTGGCCACCTGGGCACACTGCTGGCTCATGCTCAGCTGCTTGTCAATTAGAACCCCCAGGTCCTTTTCTGCCAGGCAGCTCTCCAGCCACACTTCCCCAAGCCTGTAGCGATGCATGGGGTTGTTGTGGCCCAAGTGCAGGACCCGGCACTTGGCCTTGTGGAAGCTCATCCCGTTAGCATTGGCCCATCGATCCAATCTATCCAAGTCTCTCTGTAGAGCCTCCCTACCCTCATGCAGATCAACACTCCCACTTAGCTTCGTGTCATCTGCAGACTTGCTGATGATACACTCCATGTCCTTCTCAAGGTCATCAATAAAGATGTTAAACAGAAATGGTCCCAACACTGAGCCCTGAGGGACACCGCTTGTGACCGGCCGCCAGCTGGATTTAACTCCATTGGCCACCACTCTTTGGGACCGCCCATCCAGCCAGTGCTTGATCCAGCAGATCGTATGCTCATCCAGGCCATGAGCCGCCAGTTTTCCCATGAGAATTCTATGGGGGACAGTGTCAAATGCTTTTCGAAAGTCTAGGTAGACAATGTCCACAGCCTTTCCCTCATCCAATAATCGGGTCATCTTGTCATAGAAGGAGATCAGGTTCGTCAGGCAGGACCTGCCTTTCCTAAACCCATGCTGACCAGGCCTGATCCCCTGCTTGTCCATTGTATGACTCGTAATGGCACTCAAGATGATCTTCTCCATGACCTTCCCTGCTCCCGAGGTCAGACTGACAGGCCTATAGTTTCCCGCATCCTCCTTTCTGCCTTTTTTGTAGATGGGTGCTACATTTGCTACCCTCCAGCCCATCGGGACCTCCCCAGTTAGCCATGACTTCAGGTAGATCGTGGAAAGTGGCTTGGCGAGCACGTCTGCCAACTCTTTCAGCACTCTTGGATGTAACCCATCCGGTCCCATAGACTTGTGTGCATCCAAGCAGTGTAGCAGGTCACAGATCACTTCCTCTTTAATTGTGATGACCTCGTTCAGCTTCCCCTCCCTGTCTCCTAGCTCAGCGGCTGGGTGCCCAGGGAACAGCTCGTTCCACTGCTAAAGACTGAGGCAAAGTAGGCGTTGAGCACCTCAGCCTTTTCCTCATCCTTTGTGACTATGTTTCCCTCTGCATTTTCCCTAACCCTCCTTTTGTTGTTAATGAATTTATAGAAACATTTTTTGTTATCCTTAATGGCTGTGGCTAGGTTGAGCTCTAGCTGCGCTTTGGCTCTCCTAATTTTCTCCCTGCATAGCTTTGCTATATCCTTATAGTCTTCATGAGAGACCTGCCCCCTCTTCCAAAGGTCATAGACTCTCCTTTTGTTCTGGAGGTCCAGCCAAAGGTCCCTATTTGGCCAGGCCGGTCTCCTTCCCCGCCTACTTGTTTTTCGGCACACGGGGACAGCCTCCTCCTGTGCCTTTAAGACTTCTTCTCTCTTGAAGTATGTCCAGCCTTCCTGGGCTCCTATATCCTTCAGGGCAGCCTCCCAAGGGATTTTGTCAAGCAGTCTTCTGAACAGGTCAAAGTTTGCCCTCCGGAAGTCTAAGGTGGCAGTTTTACTAACCCCTCTCCTTGTTTCCCCAAGAATCAGAAATTCTATCATCTCATGATCACTGTGCCCTAGACGGCCACCAACCTTTACTTGCCCCACAAGTTCTTCCCTGGTCACAAGAGGCAAGTCCAGGAGGGCACCTTCCCTGGTCGGCTCACTTAACTTCCTCACACAGCTGGTATCTTCCACACATTCCAGGAACCTCCTGGATTGTTCCCTCTCTGCTGTGTTGTATTCCCAGCAGATATCTGGGAGGTTGAAGTCCCCCACAAGAACAACGGCAAGTGATCGCGAGATTTCCCCCAGCTGCTTATAGAAAGCTTCATCCGCCTCACTGCTTTGGTCGGGAGGTCTATAGCAGACTCCCACAGCGATATCAGCTTTATCGGCCCTTAACCTAATCCAAACACTCTCCACCCCATCATCACTATACTTGATTTCCGAGCTCTCATAGCATTCTCTAACATACAGGGCCACTCCACCGCCTCTCCTTTCCTGTCTGTCCCTCCTGAAGAGCTTGTAGCCATCGATTGTGGCACTCCAGTTGTGTGAGGCATCCCACCACGTTTCTGTGATAGCCACTATGTCATAGTTTTCCTGGTGCATCATGGCTTCAAGCTCCCCCTGTTTGCTGCGCATACTGCGTGCATTGGTATAGATGCACTTCAGATGTGCCAGTGACTCCAGCACCTTTTTGTGAGTGTGGGCCCCATTTCCCACCAGACCCCTCCCAAGTGCTTCCATGATTTCTAAACATCTATCCCTTCTCTCAAATGGAATGGCAGAGTGAGAGTCCTCGCTAGTCCACCATCCTTCAAGCCCTGGCATGCCTCCCTTGGGTTTAGTCCTGACAGGCCCAGTTATCTCCCCTTCCCCCCTCATATCTAGTTTAAAGCCTCATATCTAGTTTAAAGTTAGACAGAGAGACAGCTAGAAAATAGTAGATTTACAGTATCTGGACCTTACTTATTTAGCAAATTGCTCTTTTATTAATCCTTTTACCAGTATGGCTACATGTTGGGGCTGTGTGCCTTATTTTAATTTATGTATCAAACAAACAGATCAGTGTTTTATTAAGTGAAGTTCTAAATGTCTTTAAATTTTGCATTCAGAAGCCAGAGTTTATCATAGTTCAGCTACTCACCAGAGCTTCTATCAAAATAAATTATTTACAACCTTCTTTAATTTCAAATCACCAAGTTATAGAGAAAAAATATATATATATTCCAAGTAGTTTAAAGGTACCAAGATGTAGAGCTTAATTTAACAATGTAACTTTAACTAGTTTCCATTAAAACCAGTGCAAAAAGCTACATGTTTGCTCACCTTACTTTGGCTAAAGTGTATTAGGAGCAAGTATAAGGTTAATTGAGGCCAACAAAGGTTCCTGTAGATATTTGCCTTCTTTCAAATCAACTAAGGAAATTACTAAATCTTGTTTGCATTTCACATTATGAACTATTAGCTGCTATAACATGCCTACAACCCATAAAATGAAATTGATTCAATTAGCATACAAAGACAGAAATCAGAACCAGTTTACTAGATGACATAAATGTAGTGTTGGTATATTAGGGAAAGACTTACAAGTAATTTTGTAAGGCTCTCTGTCCTTATGCTCAAAGACAGCAGGAAATTTCTAGAGGCCTACTTAATCTGTGCAAACTGAGGAGACAGCTTTTAAAAAAAGAGAAACACAAAAGCAATGCAAGGGGCTTTTTTAAATACTAAAACCCACCAGCAATGAAATGCAGCTACAAAATTGTGCCAGTGAAAGCAACATTTCTCAAAAATTTACTTAATCAACAAGTTTATTTTTGTTTTTCTCATGACTTCTTTTTTATAGGAACACAAGGTTAGGATTTCTCACAGCTTTTTTTATACAGGAATATTGCATTAGGATTCACTTCTCGCCCAAAGGATTATTTCTAATGCATCAGTTGCTCTGGTAATACAGATCTGACAGCGCCACCTTCTGTTCATGTCTCCCACTAAACCGATCAGCTCTGTTTAAGCAGCAGATAAATAGTTTATACACGTAAACCGGGTTTAATTAATGAAATTAATGTTAAAGTTATGTGAAAACCAGGATCACAGAGTATTATCTCTCTCTCAAGTATGCCAGAATTTATGTAGCTGGAAAAACCACAAAATTTCAACCAGACAGCACCTTAAAATGGTATTAGATAGCTATAAAAAAAAAATCCTCCTTCCTAATCCCAGCCTTTAACAATCTCAGTTTGTCAGTTTAAGAATCAGTTTTGTTCTCTGCCCAAAACTAAACAGCACCAATGCTTTAGAAATGTATACTGACACTGAAAAATTTAGTTATAACATTACATTGGAAGGGAATGTGCAGGATGATAAGTGGAAAATAAAAGTTGTCTTTACCAAGAAGATCATGAATAAAAACCAAGGGCATCACCATACTATTTTCTCCCCCTTGCTCATAGTATGAGCAAACATATGAAAAACATTTTTTTTATGTATTAACAGTATTTAGTGTCTATCTGTATTTGTTTAATTAACTTAGAGCAGAATGTTAACTAAATGAAGCCTTTGTCTTGGGGTCAGGTATCTATTTGGAATCATCTGGCAAACATTCTGCACAAATAGATGTCCAACACCTGTCTTTCTGGTATGCTATATTTAGCATAATTTTGTAAACACATTAAGACTTTGGGTTTTTTTCTGCTCATCTGCTGTACTGTGAAGAGCACTATTTGCATGCTACCCCTACTGCCAAGATTATGGTAGTATCAATGGAAAGCGAGGAACTGTGTAGCTTTTGTCTGCCTCATCCAAACAGAATTAAAAGCCTAACCCAGCTAGAAATTAGCAACATACTAACCTTAGGTCTGTAGAAAGTTCCATCACCAGAGTTTAACTCCCACTTCTCACCAAAGTCACTGAGGTTGTTTTCGAGTTGCTAAAGGACACATACACTCTGATTCTCAATCATGTACTGCATTTCCATGTTACAGCATCAGGTCAGCCTGTTGCTACAGATATCTGACACTACTAAATTCTCAGTACTTCTCAGTTACTGCTGCAACTCATTTATTTTCTGAAAAAGGAAAGTTTTGGAAGACCCCCAGTGTGGAGCATGGATTCACGGACTCTGGCGGGGTACAGACCAAAGACCTTTATTGCAACAATCTGACAGGCTTTATAGCTATACACACTCTCCACACGCAAGGTGTGTCCTGCTGATAGGTTGAAGGTCGACTGCCATGCGCTTCTCTACTTCTTCCGATTGGTTTCTGCTGTCTGTTCACGAGGAGCAACAACTTCATTCTCACGTCCTGTTTCTTGCTGATTCTTACTTGTTTTTCTGTTCTCTCAAGCCCTCTCTCAAGGACGCAGCTTTATCTCATCAAGGTCGAACAGACCTATGCTGCTCTCTATTCCCACACCCCAGCTAAAAAAAATAATTAATTTAGTTCAAATTTAAAACAAATAAAATTAATGCATACATTTTGGAAGAGGCCAAACAGTGTTAGCTAAGATGTAAGAACTTTTTATGCTAGATTCAAAGTTCATAGATAATACTGAGAGAGGATCCACCCTGGTACACCTAATGTTATTCCTGCTCTGTCTTCTCCCCAGCACTGCACTTGCAGGGGCTAACCCCATTCCTTTAATCATGAAAGCAACCTGACTTTTGGAAGATGGCTCTAAGTCATATTACAGAGGATGTCAGGATTGGTTCTCTTCTTCCTCATTTTTTTTTTTTTTAAATGATCAAAAAATACAGGGAGAGAGAGAAGAAGAGAGGTAATTTGATTCTGATGTGGAGATTGCTTCGGTATGGAGTATGCTCTCCATACATAGCATACAATGAAAGCCATTTACAAAAGCCAGACTCTATTGAAGACAGTTATTAAAGTTATATTGCTCATGTCCAGCTGTCACTGTACCTCCCAGAAGGCAAAATGTTCTTACAGGACTTCCAGCTGCAGCCTTGCTTTCATATAAAAGGTTAATAAAATTACTGTTTACCTTTTCAGCTTGATTCCACACTTCAGTATCTCCCAGGTACTTTTCAGGACAAGTAGAAAGATTCAGTTTAAAGGAAAATCCAAAGATATCATACACAGTACGCAAGAACTGCAGGCAACTCTTTATCTCCTCTTCAATCTTTATGAGAATAGAAATAAAGTCTCAAATATGAAAAAAACAGTTAATCTGTTTTTAATAACCATTTAACAGCAGCCCATACCTGCTCCATAGCACAGAATATGTGAGCATCATCCTGCTGGAACCAGCATACTTGAGTGAGTCCTGTAAGAGCTCCCGACAGTTCATTGCAATACAGAACATCAAAATCAGTCAACTGTAATGGCAGCTCACGCCATGATCTCGGATCTTTCTCCAATTCAAAAGAAAACATATGACATTGTCACTGTAATGCTGCCAGTGCCCTGAAGTCATCCATAGTTTGCTGTTGAAAACATTTGGAGTGACAGCTTCCTGGAATCCACGTTTTCGATATTCACTCTAAAACAGACACAGTACATAAAATAACTAATAAAGCAAACAAAAGTAATGGCACTCAGCCTTCAATCTGCAGCCATAAAAGTGTACAAATGCTGCCCTACAAAAGCCCATGAATCCTTAAGAATTTTTACGGTCTTTACCTTTCCAGTGTGTCTGACATGAGGCCCTCTGCATAAATCTATCAAGAGACCACACCCAAGAACAGGAAAACATTAATTAGGTATATTTCAACCTAGAAAGTTATATCCAGTTATTATGCATGTGTAATTACCTGTATACTGTTGTAGTTGGAGTATTGACCTTCTCATTCAGGATGTGACACTTGAATGCATTATACTGAGAAAAACAGCGCACATTTCTTAACTCCTTGTTAAGCAAGAGAACTGACCAACAGTTTAAATTATTGGGGGGGAAAGGGGGGGTGCTCCAGTCAGGCAGTAGAGCAAGCTACCCAGAGAGCAGGTTGTGCAGTCTCCATCCTTAGAGATTTTGAAGGCCCAAATGGACAAAGCCCTGAGAAACCTGACTTCAGTGTTGACCCTGCCTTACACATGAGATTGGACTGGAGACGTACTGAAGCCCCTTCCAACCTGAATGGCACTATGATTCTTACTGATGTTCTAACAGTGAAAACTGAGTAACTTCTATCTCAGGAATGTCAGAGAATTATTGCAGCTAGGTACTAAAGAGAAAGGGTCGGGTTTTAGTGTTGCTTGGACTTTCTCAGAAGTCCTCATTCTAATGCAGTTACAGTATCACACAGCATTTTACTAACAGTCAATATAATATAGGCATATAACATAACTGCACACAATATATTGCAAATTTATATCTGTGGGAAATGAATGAAGAATGTGGCTTCAAAGATTTTGCCAAGGTCACCCAGCGGAAGAACTAGAATTCTTACAGTCGCAGAAAATCTAATGCACATTCCCGAGAACCTAAGAATTATACTTTTGCTCATTTTTAAAAAAAGTTAAATATAACAAGTGAACTTATAAGAACACAAGATCTTTAAAAGTTAATTTGATAGACCTTCCTCTACCACTAATAGAACATGCAGATAAAGTTACAAATACTTAAAGCATAACTGCGCGGTGCTAGAAACAACCTTCTAAAACAGCTGACCTTAAATATTTCAAGTACTGTTTCCTTCTTAGCTTCCAGTCTTTCAAAGTCTTGTTTTTCCTTCATTATCTTTTTGCATAATGTTTCCAAAGCAAAGAAGTCATTAGTGGATATACCCCTAAAATAAATACACACAAAAAGAAGTGAATCATTCTTGCTTTCACTTGCAATTTCTGATCTGGTTGCAATGCACTAGCTTGTGGACGGGATGCAGTGCAAAGAACAAAGTCATCTGCAGTAGTGCAGATGACTTTGTTCCAGGAACAAGCAGGTAACAGAAATTTTGCTGTGACTGCTGTCCCCCCACTCCTAAAAAAGAAAAATACAAAACCTACCCATTGTCATGGTTTAACTCCAGACAGCAACTAGGACTACACAGCCATTCACTCACTCCCCTCCCCAAAGTAGGGTAGGGAGAGGAGGGAGAAAAAGAAAAAAAAAACTCATGGGTTGAGATAAAGAAAGTTTAATAGAACAGTAACAGAGGACAAAATAATAATAAAAATAATAATGGTAAAAGAACATACAAAATGAGTGATGCAATACAATTGCTCTCATTACCCAGTAATCTATTGCCCAGCCCGTCCCAAGCACTGATTGTGGATTCCCGCCCCCTGGCAGGGATGAGCATGACGTCTATGGTATAGAATATTCCTTTGGCCAGCTTGTCCTGTCTGTGCTCCCTCTCAGCTTCTATGGGAAACTGAAAAAGTCCTTTACTTAATATAAGCATTACTTGGCAACAACTAACACAATATGTGTTATCAACATTATCCTCATACGGAATCCAAAATGCAGCAGCTACTAGGAAGAAAATTAACTCGCTCCCAGTTGAAACCAGGACACCCATCCTCAAGGAACATGTCATAATACAATCCATTTTTTTATTGGGGGGCCACAGCACAAACATCCACCGTAGATTTGCTCCATAGCTTCACTCATTATTTGAGCACTTGAGTGACAGTATACCTAACGGAGGCCAAAAAGACAGGGGATCAGTCTGAATATGCACAGTGCATTTATGAGTATTTTATTTAAAAACTTTTCTGAAAACACTTGCTTTTAAGGATACTTGATGCAGATCCCACATTAGAGCAATCTGCAGAACAGAAGTGACCTGCCCAACAGCACTCCTATCCTAAGCATCAACATTTACAAAAAGTAACGCTGTAAATCATTTACAGCCTGGTAACAAATAATTCTTATTTTCAACTATTGTTGAGATGATTCAATTATTGTTAATAAGTTGGGAAACTAATTCAGCAACTTCTTCAATCAGTTCTGCATTGTCACATCCCACTCTTAGGAAAGAGGGGGAGTAAGTGACTTCAGATTCGTAAATTCTCAACGGCGCGGACTAAGGTGAGATAACTCTCAAGGTCCATATAGAAACATTTATTAGCTCCCCAAAATGGTTAGCATAGGTCTTCACAAGTCCACAATAATTGGTTAGGTATATAACAAATTATGGCAAGTGGTGAGGTGTGCATTGTGTTACTTAACAACAGGTATACTTCAGGTCGTACTTCAGGTCGTACTTAAGGTCATTACTTAACAACTCTAACTGTTACTTAACAATTCTAAGAGAAAAGAGAAACTGAGGGATAGAGAAAGGAAAAGACAGAGGAAAAAGACAGAGAGAAAGAGATCACCGGTCCTGGTTCCAGCGTCTTTTTCAGGGAATCTTCCCAGGCATAAACTTCTTCCTTGGAAAAATCTTCCCAGGTACGGTCTTCTTTCTTGGGAAGAATCTTCCCAGGCACTATCTTCTTCTTTTGTTTCTTCTTTGTTCCCCCTAGGGGCACTTATTTTCCCCTTTTCTGTTTGCTGAATTAGCACGGTCCACCCCCCTTGCTGAGGACAGCCTCATCTCAGGTTTCTCCCTTCTCCCGGGGTGACGCATGCCATGATTTGGGTGGAGAGACGAGTGCCATAGTCATACATGTTTAGCATGATCTCTATAATCTTCATTAGCATATGCAGGGGTGTGCGCTTTCATATGCATTTTGCAGATAATGAAGCAAAGGTCACTTATCGTACACAATGGCCTTGAGAACTGAGAACTAGCAAGCTCACCACACGAGTGGCAGAACTATCCCGTCTTCACAAGACAGTTCTCCCACACTTTCAGGCGCCAGAAGTGTTAGCCTTATCAGTTCTTTGAAGGCCAGGCCTGCATTATTTATTTCCTTGCGAGTGTTTGAGGCATTCCATTGAAGGCTTGGAGGGCCTTCTGCCCCTCGTCAGGGAAGTTACAGTCCGTCCCATAAGGCTGTGGTCCTACAAAGATTTCATGCATGGGAAATCCTGCACTGAAGCATAACAGTTCATAAAGTTAAAAACTACATTCCATCTTGTAGTACACCTGAAGTTTTGACAAATTAAAACCAAATCTATAGGATTTCAGTCTGCTTTTATTTGCACAGACCAGAAAACATAAATCTCACAGGAGCCATCATTTAGTCAATATGAAAACAACAAGTTTGAATACAAGAGCTCTGCGATGAGTTTGACTGACAGCTTCTTGTACCAAATAATTTTTCTAAAGACAATATTTACAAAGTCACTGGATATCTACGATTATCTGAATGATTAGCCAAAATAAAGTATGTACTTCTGCATGTAGTGCCATGAGTACCATGGGGTGAAGTCCTAGAGAGAAGAGGGGCCCAAGAAAGCTAGTTAATATTTAAGGATCACCTCCTCCAAGCTCAGGAGAGATGCATCCCAACAAACAGGAAGCAAGGCAATAACACCAGGAGGCCTGCATGGATGAACAAGTTGCTCCTGCACAATCTCAAACTCAAACAGGAAGCCTACAGAGGGTGGAAGCAAGGACAGATAGCCTGGGAGGAACAGAGAGAAATTGTCCGAGCAGCCAGGGATCAGGTTAGGCAAGCTAAAGCCCAGATAGAGTTAAATCTGGCCAGGGGCATCAAAGGCAACAAGAAAGCCTTCTATAGGTATATCAGTGACAAAAGGAAGACTAGGGAAAATGTGGGCCTACTTGGGAAGGAAACAGAAGACCTGGTTACCCGGGCTATGGAGAAGACTGAGGTACCTGAAGACTTTTTTTGCCTCATTCTTCAGCAGCAAGTGCTCTAACCACACAACCCAAGTCACAGAAGGCAAAGGCAGGGACTGGGAGAATGAGGAACCTCCCACTGTAGGAGAAGAACAGGTTCGAGACTGTGTGAGCCGATGCAGGCAGGACGCAGGAACAACCACACACCACGGATGAAAGGCAAAGAACAAGTTTAATCTCGATACCTCACAGACCAGGGAATCTCTGAAGCAACACCCGGGCAGAGGCACACAAGCAGGGACCGTGGGCACCACGGCGCGAGAGAGAGTTCTTGTTAGCAAGAGTCCTTGGCAGCGAGAGAGTCCTTGTGAGCAAGAGCGTGCGCAGACTCCCTGTTCTCTCTGGTATTTCAAGGGTTCGAACAGGCATAGTTTTCCCACTGTGCTTTGATCTTCTTCCACAACAGGCCAGGATTCTCAAGCGGCTAGATAAGGTGTCCCTGAGTCCATCACAGACTTACGTTATCTAAGTGCAAGTGTTTTCCTTGCAAGCACCCGAGACTGAACAATAATTAGTGTGATATATGTGTTTCCCAGCACCCCAGGTGAGTCACTTGAGCGTATTTACAGTCCTCCTCACGATCTTCCATTGCTTTCCCACAGAGACCATCTGAGGAAAATGAAGGTGCACAAATCCACAGGCCTGATGAGATGCATCCATGGCTCCTGAGGGAACTAGCAGATGAAGTTGCTAAGCCACTATCCATCATATTTGAGAAGTCATGGCAGTCTGGTGAAGTTCCCACTGACTGGAATAAAAAGGGGAAACATAACCCCCAGTCCTGGGTTGAGCGACACAGGACTAACTTCTCTTCTAATGCTTAGAACTGCACTTTTAGAAGACTCTAGTGTCTGAATTTGTGAAAATATTTACTTTATAGCCAGCTAAGCTCTGTGGGATTCAAGGTCTCAGTGTTTTCAAGCCTTGCCAGGTGCAGGGATGAGGAGGAGCGAGGCCTGGGCACTTGACCCAGGCTGGACAACAGGATTATTTCATACCATGAATGTCACATTCAATATAAATTAGAAAGTTTGCTGCATAGTCTCTCTCTCCCTTGATGGTGGCGGTCCAGAGAACTCCTTGCCCTGGTGCCGGACCCCTGAGGCCTTCCCTTCTTCCCAAAGCCGTTGCGCTCGCAGTGTCTGACATTTGCTGTCCACTGCTGGGAGTGTACAGCTTCCTGCTGGTATAACTGTCCGAGTATAATTCTTGTCTATCTTATATTAGTATCGGGATTAATACTGGTTCTTTAGTATTATTGTTAATTATTTAATCTTATCCTATTAAATCTATTTATATTTCAACCCTTGTGTTTCCTTGCTTTCCCTGATTCCCCTTTTTGGGTGGGGAGGGGTCATTGGGTGATAGAATAATCGTCTAAATGACAATAAATTGTTATGGGGTTTCTCAAACCGTAACACTCCCATTTTTAAAAAGGGAAAAAAGGATGACCCAGGGAACTACAGGCCGGTCAGTCTCATCTCTGTGCCCAGCAAGATCATGGAGCAGATACTCCTGGAAACTATGCTAAGAAACATGGAAAATAAGGAGGTGATCAGCAACAGCCAACATGTCTCCCCTAAGGGCAAATTGTGCCTGACAAATTTGGTGGCCTCCTACAATGACATTACAGCACTGGTGGATAAGGGAAGAGCAACTGATGTCATCTACCTAGACTTGTGCAAAGCGTTTGACACTGTCCCACACGACATCCATGTCTCTAAATTGGAGAGACATGGACTGGATGGGTGGACCACTTGGTGGATAAGGAATTGTCTGGATGGTCACACTCGAAGAGCTGCAGTCAATGGCTTGATGTCCAAGTGCAGACCAGTGACGAGTGGAGTTCCTCAGGGGTCAGTATTGGGACTGACCCTGTTTACCATCTTTCTGGGCAACATGGATGTTGGGATTAAGTGCACCCTCAACAAGTTTGCTGACGACACCAAGCTTTGTGGTGTGGTCAACACGTTGGAGGGAAGGAATGCCATCCAGAGGGACCTGGACAGGCTTGAGAGGTGGGCCCATGCGAACCTCATGAAGTTCAACAAGGCCAAGTGCAAAGTCCTACACATGGGTGTCCTGGTTTGGACAAGGAATGGTACACAGAGAGGCTCTTGCTTACACTTATTGCTATAACAACCAAGGTCAGCTCACTTTGTTATTTGCCCCATTGGAGGGTTGGAAACGGAAAAGCGTACAGGGGATGCACCTGCGGGGAGAAGTGGACAGGACAGGTGACCCAAAACTGACTGTGAAAAACTGAAACTTTAAAATAATTATCTCAAAGCTTGCTTAAGCTTCTACAAATCGACAGTGGGCTTGCAGGCCAATAAGAAGCTTGCTTGTATCTATTTAGCACCTTCTGCAGACCATCCTCCTGCTTGCCAGTCACCACTCAAGATTGCCATCAGCTGAGGAGGGTGTGTTGCTCCCCCAGCTGGAAAGGGTGTAGGCCTCTGGCTATCAGAGTGGCCAGACCCTGCCTAGCCCAGGGCCCACCTGAGCCTGTGTTGTTAACTCCAAAATTGCTGAAGCCAAGCACTGCCCAAGCAGCAAGGGGGCAGGAAAAGCTTATATGGCAACCGTGTAAAATGACAATTAGCCACAAAGGCCACCATCACACTGATCGGTCGAGCTATGGACTGACCTGGGCTACCTGGACTATAACTGGCGCGTTGACCCACCACAATTTGGGAATCGGGACCGAGACCTCCCTCACCATCAACCACGGATCAACAGGATGCCACTGAATTTCTGGAGGACCGCTGAGACATCGTCAGGCCTGTGGTGGTGACTATACTCTTGCTACGCTTCGTAATACTGCTTCTCTTTTCTGCCTTTCCTCTACTTCTGCCTTTACTCTATCGCTTGTCTCAGTGACTTTTGCTGGGGAATAACAATAAACCTGCAGTGAGCGGCATCTGACCTCGTTTGCGTCTTAATTTCACACTTGGAATCATTGCAAACCTCTCCCGGGCCCAATTTAGTTGGATCAGGACATAACACTGACCAACAGGGTATTCCGTCCCATCTGCCTCATACTCAGTATAAAAGCCGAGGGATCAAAGGGTCAACTCTTTTTCTTCAATGGCCAGTGTGTGCTGATGCAGGCAGGACGCAGGAACAACCACACACCACGGATGAAAGGCAAAGAACAAGTTTAGTTTCGATACCTCACAGACCAGGGAATCTCCGAAGCAACACCTGGGCAGAGGCACACAAGCAGGGACTGCGGGCACCACGGCGCGAGAGAGAGTTCTTGGTAGCAAGAGTCCTTGGCAGCGAGAGAGTCCTTGTGAGCAAGAGCGCGTGCAGACTCCCTGTGCTTTGATCTTCTTCCACAACAGGCCAGGATTCTCAAGCGGCTAGATAAGGTGTCCCTGAGTCCATCACAGACTTCTGTTGTCTAAGTGCAAGTGTTTTTCTTGCAAGCACCCGAGACTGAATAACAATTAGTGTGATATATGGGTTTCCCAGCACCCCAGGTGAGAGTCACTTGAGCGTATTTACAGTCCTCCTTGTGATCTTCCATTGCTTTCCCACAGCCAGCATCCGACAAGGACTCTGTCCATCTGCCTTTGATCCTGATCCGTGCATTCCTGAATCCAGATCTGGAGTCCAGTTCTCATCCATCGCTGAGTCCAGTCTGGTACTTCCCCAGTGCCTGCCAGTGACGTGATCGTCATCCTGGGAGCTTGGTACAGTTTTGTATATATTGTATCTATTTCATTATTTCCTTTTATTTTATTATTAATATTTCATTAAAGTAGTTTAGTTCCTTCTAAACTCATAAATCTCTTTATCTCTCCTTCCTCTCCTTGGAGAGAGAGGTGAGGGAGACCATCTGTCATTTCGTCATTGGCCAATCTGGCCCAAACCACAACAGGTTTATTGGTGCCCAACGTGGGGCTCCACCAGGGCTCTGATAGATTGCCTGAATAGTTTGAATTCCAGCTTGCTCAGGGAGAACAGACAGCTCACATAGTGTTGTTCTTGAGCCAAATGTCATTTTGTGCCTTTAGAGAGCTTTGTTTGAATTTACTTGATGCAATGCTGCTTAAACTGCCAAATATGTTGCACAGTTAATTTGCTCTCTGTGTTTGTATGTGGTAGTTTAAACATGCTATTTTAGCGTGGATTGGCATTCAGATGTGTAATACGATTACTTGGATAACGGTTCTTCCTGCATACCTCAGGCATCATGTGATGGATTCTATTACTAATTACACTTTTGGTTTTATGTGGGGAAGGTTTACTTCGCGTTTTAATGCTTATGCCAAAGTGACACCATGAGAGATAGGGGATGGAAACCTTTTGGTTTGTTTAGAAAATGAATGTTACTTTCATAAAATTGTGCTTTTGTTGTTGGTTTTCCTGAATGTATTGCAAGGGTGTTTTTTTTGTTCAACACCAGTGCAGGAGTGGGTATTGTGTGACATGTCATGGTTTGACCTCAGATGGCAACAAAGAACCATGCGGACGCTCTCTCAAACTCCTCCCCCCAGCCACGGGGAAGAATCGGAAGAAAAAGGCAAAACTCGTGTGTTGAGACAAAGGCAGTTTAACAGAACAGCAAAGGGAACAGGAAAACAACAACAATAACACGGACAGAGGAATGTACAAACACAATTACAGTACCACCACTCACCGATCAGACCCGGGACACCTTAGCCCACTCCCAAGCCGTGACTTCCTGCCCCACCCCCCAGCACCTCCCGGCTACTGACTGGGCACGACTCACACGGGATGGAATACCTGTGTCCTTGCCAGAGCCTGGGGGGAATTAACCCTATCCCCACCGGAACCAGGACACATATGCTGCTGCTCCTCAAATCCCACGGGCCAATCCCCAGTCCATACGGGCACAAGCCACTCCCCAAGCAACTCCCCCACTGGCACCAGCGGAAGCCACGTGCTCACTCCTACTGGCACCAGCCACCGCCCCAGCTGTACCAGCTGCCCCCACCCATACCAGCAGAAGCACCGTCCACACCAGCACTGGCCACCCCCCCACTGGTGCAGGCAACGCCCCTGCCCATCCTGGCTCCAGTCACTCAGCAGCATACAGTAAAAGTTACTCTGCGGCCTGCAATGGCATCAGCCACGCCCTCCGAACCTCTATTGCAAGCCCGTATTGGCACCAGCTGCTCTAGCCTTGACAATGAGCACTGTCACTACTCCAACTCCTTCGACAACAACTACTGTTGCTATTCAAATTCCATCAGAACTGGCACAAGTTGCCCCAGTGACCAGGAAGCAGAAAACAAGATCAGCTCATTCCCCTGCCCCTTACAACAAAGACCAGCTCAAGCCAGGTAGCATGGGAGAGAGTTCTTCTGACAAAGATTTGAGAAAGGGTCCTTCTCAGGCAGTGTCAACACAGGAGGAGGACTCAGATGCAGAAATAATTGTTAAATCCTTCTCTATGATGGATTTGCGAAATACGAGGAAGGACTTTAGTTGTCATGAAGGGGAGACACTTATCACCTGGTTGCTCCAATGCTGGGACAATGGGGCCAATACCATAGACTTAAGATGTCAGAGAGGCTAAGCAGTTGGGAAACCTGGCCAGAGATGGAGGTATTGATAAAGCAATTGGGAGACAGGCAGACATCCTCAGTCTCTGGAGGCAACTGGTATCAGCCGTAAAGGGCAGGTATCCCTTTAAGGATGATATCGAATGCTGTCCAAGCAAATGGACCAGCATGGGAAAAGGTATCAAGTACCTGAGGGAACTGGCTGTGCAAGAGGTGAATTATGGTGACTGCCAAGTGAATGTAGACCCTGATGAAATGCCATCGCAAATGATCTTTGCTGAGGAAGTTTGTGCAGAGTGCACCATCAGTGTATTCCCACACTTTGTCAACAATGGCCTGGGGAGGATCTGATGCCGATACACCAACTGTAAATGAAGTGGCTAACAGGGTACGACAGTATGAAGACAGTCTCTCTTGTCCCCTCACTGTGGCAGCCGTGGAAAAATGACTGAGAAAACCGAGAAAATGATTGAGAAAATGACCAAGACAACAGCCAAGAAAAATGAGGAAATGGTTAAGAAAAATGATAAATTGCTTGAAAAACTGTTTGATTTGCTGTGGCTTTCCCTCTGCAACTATGGAGAGGATATGAGGAAGTGAGATAAAAAACCTACCCCGGTCCTACAGGCACGGGTGCTTGAGTTGCAAGGTAAAGCAGATGGAAGAAAGAATTCTTGCAGGAGAGTGGCTGCTCCAGTCCATGGTAAGCGGTTCTCCGGTCCGGGTAGGAACTCATCTGCTAATTGTCGATGTTGTTCTCAACATTAGGGGGGCCCTGCCTCCAGCCAGGAGGAGGAGAGGGACAACAGGGTTTATTGGACTGTGTGGATTCCATGGCCTGGCACATTAGAGCCACAAAAGTATAAAGCCCTGGTGGACACTGGTGCATGGTGTACCCTATTGCCATCGAATCATAAAGGGACAGAATCTGTCACTATTTCTGGAGTGACAGGTGGGTCTCAAGAACTGACTGTACTGGAGGCTGAAGTGAGCCTAACTGGGAATAAATGAGAGAAGCACCCCATTGTGACTGGCCCAGGTGCTCCGTGCATCCTTGGCAAAGACTACCTTAAGAGAAGGTATTTCGAAGACCCAAAAGGGTATGGGTGGGCTTTTGGTATAGCAGCTGTAGAGACTGAGGACATTACACAGCTGTCTGCCTTACCTGGCCTTTCAGATGACCCTTCTGTGGTGGGACTGCTGAGGGTTAAAGAACAGCAGGTGCCAATTGCTACTGCCACAGTGCATCAATGACTGTATCGCACTAAGTGAGACCCCCTGGTTCCCATCCATAAGCTGATTCGTCAGCTGGAGACCCAAGGAGTGATCAGCAAGATTCACTCACCCTTTAACAGCCCGATATGGCCAGTGCGAAAGCCTGATGGCTTCTGGCTGTGCCAGACATGCTAGAACTGCAGTATGAACTGGAGTCCAAGGCAGCCCAGTGGTATGCCACAGCTGACATTGCTAATGCCTTCTTCTCTGTTCCTTTAGCAGCAGAGTGCAGGCCACAGTTTGCTTTCACCTGGAGAGGCCTCCAGTACACCTGGAACTGACTGCCCCAGAAGCCCCACCATTTGCCATGGACTGATCCAGACTGCACTGGAGAAGGGTGGAGCTTCAGAACACCTGCAATACATTGATGACCTCATGGTGTGGGGTAGTACAGCAGAAGTAGTTTTCAAGAAAGGTAAGAAGATAATCAAGATTCTTCTGAAAGCAGGTTTTGCCATAAAAAGAGGTCAGGGGTTTGTGCAGGTCAAGGGACCTGCATGAGACATCCAGTTCTTGGGAATTAAGTGGCAAGATGAGTGTCGCCAGGTCCCAATGGATGTGATTAACAAAATAACAGCTATGTCCCCACCTACTGACAAAAAGGAAACACAAGCCTTCTTAGGGGTTGTGGGTTTCTGGAGAATGCATGTTCCAGGTTATAGTCAGATTGTGAAACCTCTCTATGAAGTGACTCGAAAGAAAAATGAGTTTACGTGGGGTCCTGAGCAGTGACAGGCCTTTGAGCAAATTAAACAAGAGATTGTGCACACAGTAGCCCTTGGACCAGTCTGAACAGGATGGGACATTAAATATGTGCTCTACATGGCAGCCGGGGACAATGGCCCTACCTGGAGCCTGTGGCAGAGAGCACCAGGGGAGACTCGAGGTCGAGCCCTAGGATTCTGGAGTCGAGGATACAAAGGCTCCGAGGCCAACTATACCCCAACTGAGAAAGAAATCCTGGCAGCATATGAAGGAGTCAGAGCTGCCTCAGGGGTAATTGGTACCGAAGCACAGCTCCTCCTGGCGCCCCGATTACCAGTGCTGGGCTGGATGTTCAAGGGTAAAGTTCCTTCTACTCATCATGGCACCGATGCTACCTGGAGTAAGTGGGTTGCCTTAATCACACAGCAAGCTCGAATAGGAAACCCCAATCATCCAGGAATTGTAGAAGAGATCACAATCTGGCCTGAAGGCACAGACTTCACAATGCCACCAGAGGAGGTGGTGACTTGTGCTGAGGAAGCCCCACCATATAACGAACTCTCAGATAATGAGAAACAGTATGCTCTGATGGGTCTTGTTGTATTGTAGGAAAACATCGAAAGTGGAAAGCTGCTGTATGGAGTCCTACATGAGAAGTCGCAGAAGCTACTGAAGGAGAAGGTGAACAGAGTCAATTTGCAGAGGTAAAAGCCATCCAGCTGGCCCTAGGCATTGCCGAAGGAGAGAAGTGGCCAATACTCTGTCTCTGTACTGACTCATGGGTGGTGGCAAATGCTCTGTGGGGGTGGTTACAGCAGTGGAAGCAGAGCAACTGGCAGCGCAGAGGTAAACCCATCTGGGCTGCTGAATTATGGTGAGATATTTCTGACCGGCTAGGAAAACTAGTCGTGAAAGTATGCCATGTAGATGCCCGCATACCCATGACTCGGGCCACTGAGGAACTTCAAAACAATCATCAAGTGGACCAGGCTGCTAAGATTTTCCAGACAGATTTGGACTGGGAACATAAAGGTGAACTGTTTTTAGCTCGGTGGGCCCATGACACTTCAGGCCATCAAGGAAGGGATGCAACATACAAATGGGCCCATGACCGAGGGGTGGATTTAACCATGGATGCTATTGTGCAGGTCATCCACGTTTGTAAAACATGCGCCGAAATCAAGCAAGCTAAAAGGTTAAAACCTTTGTGGTATGGGGGATGACGGCTGAAATATAAGTATGGGGAGGCCTGGCAAACTGACTACATCACACTCCCTCAAACCCGCCAGGGTAAGTGCTATCTGCTTGCTATGGTGGAAGGAAGCACCGGATGGTTGGAAACCTACGCCGTGCCCCATGCTGCTGCCCAGAATACCATCCTGGGCCTTGAAAGGCAAGTCTCGTGGCGACACGGTACTCCAGAAGGAACTGAGTCAGACAGTGGGACTCATTTCAAAAACAGTCTTATAAGTAATTGGGCAAAAGAACACGGCATTGAGTGGGTATAGCAGATCCCCTGTCATGCACCAGCTTCTGGGAAAACTGAACGGTACAATGGACTATTAAAAACCACCCTGAAAGCAATGGGGGGTGGATCCTTCAAAAATTGGGACAAGCCTTTAGCACAAGCTACCTGGTTAGTTAACACCAGGGGATCCATCAATCGAGCTGGTCCTGCTCAGTCAGACCTTTTACATGCAGTAGAAGGGGATAAAGTCCCTGTGGTACAAGGAAGGAATATGTTAGGGAAAACCGTTTGGGCTTTTCCTGCCTCAGGCAAAGGCAAACCCATTCGTGGGACTGTTTTTGCTCAAGGGCCTGGATGTACTTGGTGGGTGATGCTGGAGAATGGAGAAGCTCAATGTGTGCCTCAAGGAAATTTGACCCTGGGTGAGAATACTCAGTTCTGAGTCTGCTAGGATAGATGAGACTCTGCACTTATGAACTAAATGGACTTAATGAACTCTTGTGTATAGAGACAAATCATACATGACTGATCTCTATATATCTGTATATGTATATATTTGATGGATAAGAAGTATTAGTGATCTGAGCATGATGCCAATGGTATGGACTAAGGGGTGGAATGTCCTGGTTCGGGGTGGAGCAGAGCCCACTTTCTGTTCAGGGAGAGAGGCTCTTGCTCACACTTGTTGCTGTGGCAACCAGGGTCAGCTGACCTGGCTGTTTCCCCTGCGGAGGGGTCGCACCTGTGGGGAGGAGTGGACAGGTCAGGTGACCCAAGCTGACCAATTGGGTATTCCAGCCCATCTGCCATGCTCAGGATAAAAGCTGAGGGATGAAAAAGATTGGGTGCCTTCTTCAATGGTTCTCTTCATTTAGTGCTGTTTAGTGTATTCTGGAATCTGTTTCTGTTTTGTCACTGAGTCTACTGTGGAACTTTCCCAGTGCCTGCTGGTGCCATCTCCCTGGGAGCTTCATAGGGTTTTGTATATGTTTGTATATATTATATCTCTTCATTATTATCCTTTTTATTTTATTATTAATATTTCATTCAAGTAGTTCAGTGTTTTTCTGAACTCATAAATCTCTCTATCTCTCTTCTTCCTCTCCTTGGAGCAATAGGTGGGGGAGAGCGTCTGTTCTCTCGTCATTGGATAACGTGGCCCAAACCAAAACAGTATCATATTTCTGATATCGAAAGACTTATGGTAAAGTTAACGTACAGTCTAGACTTCAAAGTTTTGCTGACATATTGAGCTGGCTGGAGAGTAACAAAATCGTACCATGGAGAAAGGAAAATATACCAGCAAAGTTCCAAGTAGAGATGTAGCTTACAGTGATATAAGCAAGTGTCGTGGTTTGACCTCAGATGGCAACAAAGAACCACGTGCCGCTCTCTCGAGCTTTCCCAATACAGGAAAGAACTATCAATCTGCCAGGCCTCCCCAGATTTATATTTCAGCCATCGCCCTCCATACCAGAGAGGCTTTAACCGCTTGGCTTGCTTGATTGCAGCGCATGTCTCACATTCATGGATGACCTGTGCAATAGCGTCCATGGTCAAGTCCACCCCTCGGTCACGAGCCCATCTATATGTCGCATCTCTTCCTTGATGGCCTGAGGAGTCATGGGCCCCCCGAGCTATGAATAGTTCACCCCTATGTTGCCAGTCCAGATCCACCTGAGCCACTTCAATCCTAGCAGCCCGATCCACCTGCTGGTTGTTCTGATGTTCCTCCGTGGCCCGATTCTTCGGTACATGGGCATCTACGTGGCGTACTTTCACAACCAGATTCTCTATCCGGGCAGCAATATCTTGCCACAGTTCAGCAGCCCAGATGGGTTTGCCTCTGCGCTGCCAGTTGCCCTGCTTCCACTGCTGTAGCCACCCCCACAGAGCATTTGCCGCCCTCCATGAGTGAGTGTAGAGATAAAGTACTGGCCATTTTTCTCGCTCAGCAATGTCCAAAGCCAGCTGGATGGCTGTCACCTCTGCAAACTGGCTCGATTCACCTTGTCCTTCACTGGCTTCTGCAACTCGTCGTGTAGGACTCCACACAGCAGCCTTCCACTTTCGATGCTTTCCCACAATCCGGCAGGACCCATCAGTGAACAGGGCATATTTCTTCTCATTTTCTGGCAGTTTATTATATGGTGGGGCCTCTTCTGCACGCGTCACCTCCTCCTCTGGTGACATTCCGCAATCCTTGCCTTCTGGCCAGTCCATGATCACTTCCAGAATTCCTGGGCGACTGGGGTTTCCCATTCGAGTTTGCTGCGTGATCAGTGCAATCCACTTACTCCATGTAGCATCAGTTGCATGATGTGTGGTGGGGACCCTTTCTTTGACCATCCAGCCCAGCACCAGCAGTCGAGGTGCTAAGAGGAGCTGTGCTTCTGTGCCAACCACTTCCGAAGCAGCTCGAACCCCTTCATATGCTGCCAACATCTCTTTCTCTGTTGGAGTGTAGCGGGCTTCGGATCCCCTGTATCCCCGACTCCCAAACCCTAGGGGTCGACCTCGGGTCTCCCCTGGTCCTTTCTGCCAGAGGCTCCAGGTAGGGCCGTTCTCCCCGGCTGGGGTGTAGAGCACGTTTTTAACATCTTGTCCTGCCCGGACTGGCCCCAGGGCCACCGCATGGACTGTTTCCTGTTTGACTTGTTCAAAAGCTTGTCGTTGCTCAGGACCCCATTTAAAGTCGTTCTTCTTCCGGGTTACTTGATACAGAGGGCTTACAATCAGAGTGTAATCTGGGATATGCACCCTCCAAAAACCCACAATGCCTAAGAAAGCTTGTGTTTCCTTTTTACTAGTTGGTGGAGACATAGCTGCTATTTCGTTGATCACATCCATTGGGATCTGACGGTGTCCATCTTGCCATTTTATTCCTAAAAACTGGATCTCCTGCGCAGGTCCCTTGACCTTACTTTGTTTTATGGCAGAACCAGCTTTCAGAAGGATTCGAACTATCTTACTCACTTTCTCAAAAACTTCTTCTGCTGTGTTGCCCCATACGACAATGTCATCAATGTACTGCAGATGTTCTGGAGCTTCCCCCTGTTCCAGTGCAGTCTGGACCAGTCCATGGCAAATGGTGGGGCTGTGTTTCCACCCCTGGGGCAGTCGATGCCAGGTGTACTGGACGCCCCTCCAAGTGAAAGCAAACTGTGGCCTGCACTCTGCTGCCAAAGGGACTGAGAAGAATGCATTGGCTATATCAGCTGTGGCATACCACTGGGCTGCCTTGGACTCCAGTTCGTACTGCAGTTCTAGCATGTCCAGCACGGCAGCGCTCAGCAGCAGCGTGACTTCATTCAGGCCACGATAGTCTACAGTTAGCCTCCACTCTCCATTAGATTTTCGCACCGGCCATATGGGACTGTTAAAGGGTGAGCGAGTCTTGCTGATCGCTCCTTGAACCTCTAGTTGACGAATCAGCTTATGGATGGGAATCAGAGAGTCTCGGTTAGTGCGATATTGCCACCGATGCACCGTTGTGGTAGCAATTGGCACCTGTTGTTCTTCGACCCTCAACAACCCCACAACAGAAGGGTCCTCCGAGAGACCAGGCAAGGTAGACAACTGTTTAACTTCCTCCGTCTCCAAGGCAGCTATGCCAAAGGCCCACCGGTACCCTTTTGGGTCCTTAAAATACCCTCTCCTGAGGTAATCTATGCCAAGGATGCATGGAGCCTCTGGGCCAGTCACAATGGGGTGCTTTTGCCACTCATTCCCAGTTAGGCTCACTTCTGCCTCCAGTACAGTCAACTCTTGGGATCCCCCTGTGACCCCAGCAATACAGATGGGTTCTGCCCCTCTATAGCTTGATGGTATTAAAGTACACTGTGCACCCGTGTCCACTAGAGCCTCATACTCCTGTGGGTCTGATGTGCCAGGCCATCGAATCCACACCGTCCAATAAACCCGGTTGTCCCTTTCCTCCACCTGGCCGGAGGCAGGGCCCCTCTAATCCTGGTCAGAGTATCGGTTACTCACTTCTTGCAGAAATGACTTGGAAGTCCCTTCAAGAGGATCAGAAGCAAGATCAGGCCTTCTGCTCTGTCTGGGGAACTGCCCGCTGGAAACCAGGGCGGCACTTTTCCTGGAGGGATCCCCTTTTGTGCTTGTCCTTCCTTGCAACTCCTGTACTCGTGTGTGGCAATGTGCTCTCCCCTTCCCCCCAGCTCCTGCTCAAGCCATGGCCATCAGTGGGAGTCGTGATGAGTTGCACTTGAACTGTGGGAGATGCCTGGCAACACAGTCAAAACACTGTCTGGAGTGGGGGCCTAGACATCTTGTTCCCATGGGAATATGACTATAGGTCAATTATCTTACTCCATAAATAGCGGACAGCCCAAGAGCCCCTTTGAGCTCTCCTGCACGGCAGCGGGCTGCACGCCAGGATCTCCCCTTGAGTGGAGACGCTCGCTTAAGGTTCTGCTCCTCGAGGCTGAGAGATTCCTTGCTGCAGCAGATTCTCGGTAAGTGACTGATAGCATGCTAAACTTTGAAATCTTAGCTGAGTGAGATAAGGATTGATTGCGCATATAGAATCCTTTAGGCACAAACCGTTGACCAAGTCTGGGACTAGGAGTGGATCCAGCCGCCCCTAGGCTCCTCTCTGAGAAGGAGTTTAGAAAGCCAGGGGGTCCTTTCTGAACCTCGTGACTCAACGGGAGGGTCTCCCTGACAGCTTGTCTGCCATTGTCCTCTGTGCAGTAAATAATCAAGTGTGCCTCGCCATCGAATCTCGTAAAACACTGTCGCATTCACTACTGACTTTGTTAAATCACTGGTTTATATTAATAAATATTTCACTGTTTCTCTCTTACAAGTGAAGTTATTCACTCCGCCCGCAACACCGTGTCTGCAGGATCCAAGTAGGTTGTCCATCCCACTTCCTCATGTCCTCCCGGTGGTCACGCAGGTAGAACCACAGGGTGCTTCCTGGTGTGTACCCTCTGTACTCTCTCCCTCGAGTGGGGAAATGCCTGCTCCTAATAGCTGAGATGCTGGCCCGTGCAGGTGGGGAGTAGGACATATTCCCTTCAAGCTGCTGGACCTTCCGGGACAGTTTCTCCACAGCTGAGACAAGGGGGGAAGAGAGACTTTCTTCATATCTCCGGAGCCGGCCAGCCACCTCATCCACCATTGGTCCCTCTTTGCCTTTCCATTCCATTACTGCCAGTGAGTTGGCATATGACGGTGGTGCGCTCCGTACAAACTTCCGCCACATGGGCCTTGTGCATTGCACCTCATCGGGGTCTGTGGGTAACTGTGCATTGTCCAGGTCATAATAAATCATCTCCCGCACGGCTAATTCTCTCAGGTCCTGGATACCTCTTTCCATGGTGGTCCACTTGCTTGGGTGACATACAACATCCTCACTGAAGGGGTACCTCTCCCTCACGCCTGACAGGAGTCTCCCCCAGAGGCTGAGGGCTTGGGTCTTCTTCCCAATTGCCTTGTCAATGCCCCCTTCCCTAGACAGGGATCCCAGCTGCCTGGCTTCCCTGCCCTCTAATTCCAGGCTACTGGCCCCGTTATCCCAGCATCGGAGCAGCCAGGTGACAATGTGCTCGCCTGAAAGTCGGCTAAAATCTTTTCGCATATCCCGCAGCTCGCTCAAGGATAGGGATCGGGTAATTATCTCTGGTTCTGCCTCTTCCTCCTGTTCTCTTGATGGCCCTGGTTCATCATCATCTTTTACTAAGCGAACTGATTTCTTTGTGTACTTCTTCTTCTGTATGGGGGCAACTGATACTGGCACGGGTTGGTTCCCTGGGTCAGCGGCAGTGGCTGCCACCAGGGTTGGTGTTGGCTACCAACAGTAGCCTGTTGGTCTGGTTTCCATCTCTTCCCCCTGAGGGTGCTGCGTAACACTGAGCAGTGCCTGGTAGATACTGGCCAGGGCCCAGCACAGCGCGGTGAGTTGTGCCTCTCTGGAGCAGCCACAGCATTTCCCCTTCAGATATTCTACCGCTTTATCAGGGTCCTGTAATTGTTCAGGGGTGAAGTCCCAGACCACTGGAGGTGAGAAGTTCTCTAGGTACCTGCCCGTGTCCTCCCACATGCCCTGCCACCCCTGACTATCCAGCCTCGGGGCAGATCTCCGGGTGGTAGTCTTAAATAGCTGTTTAACCCTAAACTAGACCTGGAACGAATTCAGGAGACATAAGAATAGGACCAGGCTGGTTTGAGCATCCCAAGGATATTCAAAATTCTCAAAAGCTGTCATACCTGACCCAAAGGAGAAAAGGGAGGCAAAAGAGCTGGGGAAAGTGTCTCCCCCTGTTTCCCCCATAGACTGGGTTGTAATTATTAATAAATTCTGAGAGACGGTGCCCAATGTACGGGCAGGACAGCAATACCACATAAACGCCCCAAAGTAACTGTCTAACAAGTGATGTTATCATATCATAAGCCGATATCGCACAGGACAGCAGAATGATAATCCTCATCCCTCTCCCAGAAGTAACAAACATCATTGCAGGGAGTACATAAGCCATATAGGAATTTACATAACCCAGCCATGAGAACAAACCAAGCAACATGGTGACCAGCGACTATTTACCTAATACAATAAATGCACACACCAAAATTCGTTTTTACAAGCTCTAGTTGGATTCTGTCGTTATCTCAACCCTTCGAGCCCCATGTTGGGCGCCAAAAAGGACTGTCGTGGTTTGGCCTCAGACGGCAACAAAGAACCACGTGCCACTCTCTCAAGCTTTCCCAAAAAAAGGGAAAGGGAAAGAATCGGAAGAAAGAGGCAAAACTTGTGGGTTGAGACAAAGGCAGTTTAACAGAACAGCAAAGGGAACAAGAAAACAACAACGATAACACGGATAGAGGAATGTAAAAACACGATTACAGAACTGCCGCTCACTGCTGCTCACCCACCAGACCAGGATGCCCCAGCCCACTCCAAGCCTCGACTTCCTGCCCCCTCCCCCAGCAGCTCAGAGTGGGCACAGGCTCACATGGGATGGAATGCCTGTGTCCCTGCTGGAGCCTGCGGAAAATTAACCCTATCCCCGCTGGAACCAGGACAGCAAGCTTTAGTAGCTTCCAGTACAATGTTTCCCAAGCTCAGTAAAGCTGCTGTGACAGAGACCTGCCAGCATAGACTGTATCTCTGCTAGAGGACTTTCCCCAGATCTTGAGAAAATCTTATGGCTGAAGGCCTTAAGCTTAGACCCAGTAGGGGCATTCATAGAATGGTTTGGGTTGTAAGGAACCTTAAAGATCATCTAGTTCCAACTCCCCTGCTATGAGCAGGGACACCTCCCACTAGACTAGGTTGCTCAAAGCCCCATCCAGCCTGGTCTTGAACACTTCCAGGGATGGGGCATCCACAGCTTCCCTGGGCAACCTGGGCCAGTGCCTCACCACCCTCACAGGAAAGAATTTCTTCCCGATATCTCATCTAAATCTCCCCTCTTTCAGTTTAAAACCATTACCCCTCATCCTATCGCTCCACTCCCTCATAAAGCATCCCTCCCCATCTCTCCTGTAGGCCCCCTTCAGGGACTGGAAGGCCGCTATAAGGTCTCCCTGGAGCCTTCTCTTCTCCAGGCTGAACAACCCCAACTCTCTCAGCCTGTCCTCATAGGAGAGGGGCTCCAGCCCTCGGATCATCTTTGTGGCCCTCCGCTGGACCCACTCCAACAGGTCCATGTCCTTCCTGTGCTGCGGACTCCAGAGCTGGACACAGTACTGCAGGTGGGGTCTCACCAGAGCAGAGTAGAGAGAATGAAGGAGAGAGAATTGCAGTGAACAACTCACTAGCTGAATTTTATATTTTATTTCTTTATTTTACACATTGTTGTTAACAGGAATGTGTCCATTCAAAATCATGTCAAAATGGTGAAACTATTCTAATTTGAAAATTTTTTGAACCTGAGGGAATTTTTTTCAATGAGGGCAGTATAGGAAGTATTCAGTAATAATATTTGAGTGTTTAAATACCCATCTCCTATCTATCTATAAATAATTATCATAAAAGTATAAATGCACTTCAATCTGGTGTGTTTGCTTCTGTTTAAATGAACTTTACTTAGAAAATAACATTTAAGGTCCAATTCTTGATTTATCATGCATTAGGAATTAATTTTCCTTAAATATTTTTTAGTATTTGCTCTAAGTGTTCTTAGTTATTCCTGAAAATATGCTTCCTTGAGAGAAAAATCACAGAAGAAATAAAGAAATATAAACTTGATTGTTTGATTCAGTTCAAAACTTGGAGCAAATGTTCCTTTTTAAAAGAAAAAATATATAGTTTTACCTAATTCTAATTGTAAAGATGTCTTTGCTTTATAACTTTCCAGCTGTATGGCATTAGAGTTCTTGACAAGTTTTTCTTGGCTACCACTATGGATAATTATTTTTAAACTATGTGCTTTTTAACACTTTTAAACCACATGTCCTGGTTCCGGTGGGGATAGGGTTAACTTTTCCTGGTATTCCATGCCATGTGAGCCACGCCCACCCTGAGCTGCCGGGGGAGGGGGCAGGAAGTTGCTGCTTAAAAGCAGGCTGGGGCGGCCTGGGCTGGTGAGCGGCGGGGGAGTGGCGGTTCTGTAATCGTGTTTGTATATTCCCCTATCGGTGGTGGTGGTGGTGGTGGTGGTGGTGGTGGTGGTGGTGGTGGTGGTGGTGGTGGTGGTGGTGGTGGTGGTGTTTGCGTTTGCCTGTTCCCTTTGCTGTTCTGTTAAACTGCCTTTGTCTCAACCCAAGAGTCTTGCCTTTTCTTACGATTCTTCCTGTATTAGGAAGGCACGAGCGAGCGGCACGTGGTTCTTTGTTGCCGTCTGAGGCTAAACCACGACAGTCCTTTTTGGCGCCCAACGTGGGGCTCGAAGGGTTGAGATAACGACAGAATCCAACTAGAACGTGGAAAAAACGGTTTTGGGTTTTTTTTTGTATGCATTTATTTTATTAGGTAAATAGTCACTGGTCATCATGTTGCTTGGTTTGTTCTCATGGCTGTGTTACATAAATTCCTATATGGCTTATGTACTCCCTGCGATGCTGTTTACCATGTCTGGAACAGGGATGAGGATTATCATTCTGCTGTCCTGTGCGATATCTGTTTATGATATGATAACATCACTGTTCAGACGGCTATTTTGGGGTGTTTATGCGGTTTTGCTGTCCTGTCCGTACATTGGACACCGTCTCTCAGAATTTGTTAATAATTTCCCCAGCCCTTTTGCCTCCCTTTTCTCCTTCGGGTCAGGTATGACAGCTTTTGAGAATTTTGAATATCCTTGGGATACTCAAACTAGCGTGTTCCTAGTGCTATGTCTCCTGAATATGTTCCAGGTCTTGTTTAGGGTTAAGCGACTATTTAAGACTACCACCCGGAGATCTGCTCCGAGGCTGGATAGTCAGGGGTGGCATGGCATGTGGGAGAGCATGGGCAGGTACCTAGAGAACTACTCACCTCCAATGGTCTGGGACTTCACCCCTGAACAATTACAGGACCCTGATAAAGTGGTAGAATATCTGAAGGGAAAATGCTGTGGCTATTCTAGAGAGGCACAACTCACCGCGCTGTGCTGGGCCCTGGCCAGTATCTACCAGGCACTGCTCAGAATTATGCAGCACCCTCAGGGGGAAGAGATGGAAACCAGACCTGCAGCCCCTGCGGCGGCCCCTGCGGCTGCTGCGGCCCCTGCGGCGGCCCCTGCGGCTACTGCAACCCCCGCGACAGACACTGCCACTGAACCAGGGAACCAACCCGTGCCGGTATCAGTTGCCCCCATACAAAAGAAGAAGTACACAAAGAAATCAGTTTGCTTAGTAAGAGATGATGATGAACCAGGGCCATCACGAGAGCAGGAGGAAGAGGCAGAACCAGAGATAATTACTCGATCCCTATCCTTGAGCGAGCTGCGGGATATGCGAAAAGATTTTAGCCGACTTTCAGGCGAGCACATTGTCACCTGGCTGCTCCGGTGCTGGGATAATGGGGCCAGTAGCCTGGAATTAGAGGGTAGGGAGGCCAGGCAGCTGGGATCCCTGTCTAGGGAAGGCGGCATTGACAAGGCGATCGGGAAGAAGACCCAAGCCCTCAGCCTCTGGAAACGACTCCTGTTAGGCGTGAGGGAGAGGTACCCCTTCAGTGAGGATGTTGTATGTCAGCCAAGCAAGTGGACTACCATGGAAAGAGGTATCCAGTACCTGAGAGAATTAGCCGTGCGGGAGATGATTTATTATGACTTGGACAATGCAGACTTACCCACAGACCCTGATGAGGTGCGATGCACAAGGCCCATGTGGCGGAAGTTTGTACGGAGCGCACCATCGTCATATGCCAACTCCCTGGCAGTAATGGAATGGAAAGGTGAAGAGGGACCAACGGTGGATGAGGTGGCTGGCCGGCTCCGGCGATATGAAGAAAGTCTCTCTTCCCCCCTTGTCTCAGCTGTGGAGAAACTGTCCCGGAAGGTCCAGCAACTTGAAGAGAATATGTCCTACTCCCCACCTGCACGGGCCAGCGTCTCAGCTATTAGAAGCAGGCATTTCCCCACTCAAGAGAGAGAGTACAGAGGGTACACACCACGAGGCACCCTGTGGTTCTACCTGCGGGACCACGGAGAGGACATGAGGAAGTGGGATGGACAACCTACTTCGATCCTGCGGACACGGGTACAGGAGTTGCAAGGAAGGACAAGCACAAAAGGGGATCCCTCCAGGAAAAGTGCTGCCCCAGTTTCCAGTGGGCAGTTCCCCAGACAGAGCAGAAGGCCTGATCTTGCTTCTGATCCTCTTGAAGGAACTTCCAAGTCATTTCTGCAAGAAGTGAGTAATGGATACTATGACCAGTATTAGGGGGGCCCTGCCTCCGGCCAGGTGGAGGAAAGGGACAACCGGGTTTATTGGACGGTGTGGATTCGATGGCCTGGCACATCAGACCCACAGGAGTATAAGGCTCTAGTGGACACGGGTGCACAGTGTACTTTAATACCATCAAGCTATAGAGGGGCAGAACCCATCTGTATTGCTGGGGTCACAGGGGGATCCCAAGAGTTGACTGTACTGGAGGCAGAAGTGAGCCTAACTGGGAATGAGTGGCAAAAGCATCCCATTGTGACTGGCCCAGAGGCTCCATGCATCCTTGGCATAGATTACCTCAGGAGAGGGTATTTTAAGGACCCAAAAGGGTACCGGTGGGCCTTTGGCATAGCTGCTTTGGAGACAGAGGAAGTTAAACAGTTGTCTGCCTTGCCTGGTCTCTCGGAGGACCCTTCTGTTGTGGGGTTGTTGAGGGTCAAAGAACAACAGGTGCCGATTGCTACCACAACGGTGCATCGGCGGCAGTATCGCACTAACCGAGACTCTCTGATTCCCATCCATGAGCTGATTCGTCAACTAGAGGTTCAAGGAGTGATCAGCAAGACTCGCTCACCCTTTAACAGTCCCATATGGCCGGTGCGAAAATCTAATGGAGAGTGGAGGCTAACTGTAGACTATCGTGGTCTGAATGAAGTCACGCCACCGCTGAGTGCTGCTGTGCCGGACAGGCTAGAACTCCAGTACGAACTGGAGTCCAAGGCAGCCAAGTGATATGCCACGATTGATATAGCGAATGCATTCTTCTCAATCCCTTTGGCAGCAGAGTGCAGGCCACAGTTTGCTTTCACTTGGAGGGGCGTCCAATACACCTGGAATCGACTGCCCCAGGGGTGGAAACACAGCCCCACCATTTGCCATGGACTGATCCAGACTGCACTGGAACAGGGTGAAGCTCCAGAACATCTGCAGTACATTAATGACATCATTGTATGGGGAAACACAGCAGAAGAAGTTTTTGAGAAAGGGAGTAAAATAGTCCAAATCCTTCTGAACGCTGGTTTTGCTATAAAGCGAAGTAAGGTCAAGGGACCTGCGCAGGAGATCCAGTTTTTAGGAATAAAATGGCAAGATGGACGCCGTCAGATTCCAATGGATGTGATCAACAAAATAGCAGCTATGTCTCCACCAACTAGTAAAAAGGAAACACAGGCTTTCTTAGGCATTGTGGGTTTTTGGAGAATGCATATCCCAGGTTACAGTCAAATTGTAAGCCCTCTGTATCAAGTGACCCAGAAGAAGAATGATTTTAAATGGGGTCCTGAGCAACGACAAGCTTTTGAACAAATCAAACAGGAAATAGTCCATGCAGTGGCCCTGGGGCCAGTCCGGGCAGGACAAGATGTTAAAAATGTGCTCTACACCCCAGCCGGGGAGAACGGCCCTACCTGGAGCCTCTGGCAGAAAGCACCAGGGGAGACTCGAGGTCGACCCCTAGGGTTTTGGAGTCGTGGATACAGGGGATCCGAAGCCCGCTACACTCCAACAGAAAAAGAGATATTGGCAGCATATGAAGGGGTTCGAGCTGCTTCGGAAGTGGTTGGTACAGAAGCACAGCTCCTCTTAGCACCTCGACTGCCGGTGCTGGGTTGGATGTTCAAAGAAAGGGTCCCCACCACACATCACGCAACTGATGCTACATGGAGTAAGTGGATTGCACTGATCACGCAGCGAACTCGAATAGGAAACCCCAGTCGCCCAGGAATTCTGGAAGTGATCATGGACTGGCCAGAAGGCAAGGATTTCGGAATGTCACCAGAGGAGGAGGTGACGCGTGCAGAAGAGGCCCCACCATATAATAAACTGCCAGAAAATGAGAAGAAATATGCCCTGTTCACTGATGGGTCCTGCCGTATTGTGGGAAAGCATCGAAAGTGGAAGGCTGCTGTGTGGAGTCCTACACGACGGGTTGCAGAAGCCAGTGAGGGACAGGGTGAATCGAGCCAGTTTGCAGAGGTGAAGGCTATTCAGCTGGCTTTGGACATTGCTGAGCGAGAAAAATGGCCAGTACTTTATCTCTACACTCACTCATGGAGGGCGGCAAATGCTCTGTGGGGGTGGTTACAGCAGTGGAAGCAGGGCAACTGGCAGCGCAGAGGCAAACCCATCTGGGCTGCTGAGCTATGGCAAGATATTGCTGCCCGGATAGAGAATCTGGTTGTGAAAGTACGCCATGTAGATGCCCACGTACCGAAGAATTGGGCCACGGAGGAACATCAGAACAACCAGCAGGTGGATCGGGCCGCTAGGATTGAAGTGGCTCAGGTGGATCTGGACTGGCAACATAAGGGTGAACTATTCATAGCTCGGTGGGCCCATGACTCCTCAGGCCATCAAGGGAGAGATGCGACATATAGATGGGCTCGTGACCGAGGGGTGGACTTGACCATGGACACTATTGCACAGGTCATCCATGAATGTGAGACATGCGCTGCGATCAAACAAGCCAAGCGTTTGAAGCCTCTCTGGTATGGAGGGCGATGGCTGAAATACAAATCTGGGGAGGCCTGGCAGATTGATTATATCACACTGCCACAAACCTGTCAAGGCAAGCGCCATGTGCTCACAATGGTGGAAGCAACCACCGGATGGCTGGAAACATACCCTGCGCCCCATGCCACTGCCCGGAACACTATCCTGGGCCTTGAAAAGCAAGTCCTGTGGCGACATGGTACCCCAGAGAGAATTGAGTCGGACAACGGGACTCATTTCTGAAACAGCCTCATAGACACCTGGGCCAAAGAGCATGGTATCGAGTGGGTGTATCACATCCCCTGTCACACACCAGCCTCTGGGAAGACAGAACGATACAATGGGCTGTTAAAAACTACACTGAGAGCAATGGGTGGTGGGACTTTCAAACACTGGGATACGCATTTAGCAAAAGCTACCTGGCTACTTAACACCAGGGGATCTACCAATCGGGCTGGCCCTGCCCAATCAAAACTTCCACGTACTGTAGAAGGGGATAAAGTCCCCGTAGTGCACATGAAGAATATGCTAGGGAAGACAGTCTGGGTTAGTCCTGCCTCAGGCAAAGGCAAACCCATCCGTGGGATTGCTTTTGCCCAAGGACCTGGGTGCACTTGGTGGGTGATGCGGAAGGATGGGGAAGTCCGATGTGTACCTCATGGGGATCTGATTTTGGGCGAGAATAGCCAATGAATCAGATTGTGTGCTGTTAATTGCTAAGTAACACTGTCACTGTATGTCCTCATTGCTATAATTGCTATCAGTTGTACTATAAGTAAGGCACAGGGATGATGGGATAAGAACTGATCTCAGCAGCCGGCGCCCAGCAGTTTCCTCAAGATCTACATCTTCAGCCCACGGACTGCGTGCATGAGCCACACCGGGTGCACCAGTCACAAGCTCCGAAAAAAAATACAGCATGCAACAGACCAGCACCACCCAGCATCTCACCTGCCCTGAGAGACTGTTCTAACAGATGGAGCCCAAAGCCGTGGATTAAAAGAACTCAACGGACACTTTGGAGGGATGACCCATAAACTAAGGGCATTATATGTGTGTGTATATATATATATATATATATAACAGGGGAAAGTGGTGGCAATTCATTGGAACCTGCTGGGCATGGCATAGATGGTATGGAATAAGGGGTGGATAATGTCCTGGTTCCGGTGGGGATAGGGTTAACTTTTCCTGGTATTCCATGCCATGTGAGCCACGCCCACCCTGAGCTGCCGGGGGAGGGGGCAGGAAGTTGCTGCTTAAAAGCGGGCTGGGGCGGCCCGGATCCGGCCGGCGAGCGGCGAGCGGCGGGGGAGCGGCGGTTCCGTAATCGCGTTTGTATATTCCCCTATCCGTGTTGTTGTTGTTGTTTGCCTGTTCCCTTTGCTGTTCTGTTAAACTGCCTTTGTCTCAACCCAAGAGTCTTGCCTTTTCTTACGATTCTTCCTGTATTAGGAAGGCACGAGCGAGCGACACGTGGTTCTTTGTTGCCGTCTGAGGCTAAACCACGACACCACAATATTTACCTACATAACAACTACAGAGAAAATGCAAGTTTCTTCAAATCAGTGTAGCCCAGGCATTTTTGTGATTAAAGGCCATAATGATAAGAAACCAATATACGTGATTGATAGCTGTTTCACTCAAGTGCACAGATTTTCAGATATGTTGTAACCACAGAGTTGTTCTTTAATATAATTTGCACTGGTATTACCAAGCTCAGAACCCATCCCAGAATGTTTTTTTAATTCTTGACATTTTAATAAGCTGCCAATAAACATGGCAATTAATGCTATTGGCAGTCTAGTGTTTTACAGTGAAGTATGTTTTGTTCCTCTAGGAAAAAAAAGACACTGATTAATTTTGCACAAATCACTGAACAGCTTTGTGTAGCACTCTTTTGCCAGTACAAGCTATCCCAGCAGCTTGAAGTTCAGAGCCTTTCCATCACTTAATCCTGAAGGCCGAACAAGAGGACTGCTTGTAATGACTGTATCTACTAGCTGGATCCAGTCTATGCGTGATCTCCCCACCTTGGTATCTACACATAGAGAGGAGGAGGTGAATAGCCAGCTCTTTAGGGACAAGGTACTGGCTAGTTCCCAGCAGCTCTCAAGTACTTAAACTAAGTAGTCTCCCATAAGACTGCTTCAATAAGGCACAAGACTCTTATTTAATGTCTGCGTCAGTTGGTTTATTTGAAAACTACTGACCCATCTTTTCATAGTCTATGTCCCAGGAATGCATTCAAGTGAGATTTCACACACTGACCTTTTTTTTCTATTATTAGTCCTTACAGCTCTAAATAATGGAGGCCAAAAAACCCAAACCCACAACCGTCAAACTTTCCAAAGTTTCTTCTCCTCTTGCTGCCACCTCATCTAGCTGTAGGGGTGAATATTGAAATGCACTGGCATTCAGTTACTAAACTGAAGACACTTCGGTGTAATGAGCTGTTTCAAGACCAATTAAATTCTCTTTACTTTTAAGGTGGATGTTAATCTCCCGCATCCACCCCAAAAGGTAAATTGAGTGGAAAAAGCTGTGATATGTGACAAGGACAGTCTGGAGTGATTCTTGATTGAGTCATGGCTAAAGGGCAAGTACTTGTGTTTGTATAATGCTTTTTGATATAAAAACCAACACTGACATTGATGGCTGGGATGTTCCTTGATGTGGAAACTGGGGAAAGAAGCTGTAGTACAGAGGTATACACGTGTTCCATATTAGTTAGCGTTAGTTGAACTGTTGCTTGTGAACAAAAATTACAAAATATACCAGTCTGTGTGATCCATCACAAATAGATCCTAATTTACTTTGAATGTGCCTATTATTTTTCAAATGATTACTAAGGGCTTTGCTAAACAATTTTTAGAGTGCCTTTGTGAGCCATTTTCTTTAGCTCTTTTTTTTAGTTTTCTGGAAGGAAACTTAACCTGCAAAGAGGGGCAGTGCATAATTTCACGACTGTAGCCATACCTGAGGGAAAATCTTACAACTCTCTCCTTACCTCTGATAGGGGAATGATCTGTTCAGCATCTGAAAACCTCTCTACTTACTTAGACACACTCCAGTTGTCAGCATGCTTTGAATCCTGGGCAGCCTTGGTTCTGATCGGTGGCCCAATTACTGTCCACAGTAGATTATAGGACAATATTTTGCACAGGGTATTTTTCTTGTTCAGAAACTTAAAGATGAACCAGTGAAGAAGAGAGAACAGATTTCTGCTATCGTTAATTGTTTGTGCTAAAATCCACAACTCTTTTATGATTTATTAGCATTCTTAGGAAGAGTGGTAAGTTGTCCAAATAATCATGATTCAATAATGTAATTCCCTACCAGTCACTCTACAAACTGAATTTGGATTTTATATTTATATAGGGTTTCACATAACACATTTAGATCATTTCATTACCCAGTTAGCTCTCTCTTTATGAAGCATGTTGAACAAAACAAAAAAAAATAGCCCAACTATTGTTGCTTTGTTTGCTTTTTGATGTTTTGGCAGCCTGAATCATTTTTACACCACACATAAACATTCCCTAGAGACAGATGTGAGAATGGTTGAGCCTAAAAAACTAGGGTAAAAGTTCAGGCTCTGATACTTGGTTGTTGGTGTTTCTATTTTACAACATTTGAGAAAGGCGAAAGCACAACAGAGAGGCAAAAATCTGTCTACTTGCTCAGTCCTCTTCTGTTGTATGCTTTGGATGCTCAGGCTGGCAGGTCCTTAGAGCTGTGTGAAAAGATGACCAGTTCCTGCAGCAACAAGGCCTAATGATTCCTTCATAATTTTGCAGGAAAGCAGAATAATTTCCCTGAACTGGAGTTCTTATAGCAGAAATTCACAGGGAGCAGGATTCTTTGGTTAGAAGCTGCCCATTTTTTTCATGTCCAATAATGATAGTTTGAAAAATAAATGGTTTTGCACACACATCAGCCTACTACAAAACTAATGGCCCAACTTCAGGTCTGTTGTTGTCCACCTGGTGGGGTCAGCTGTCCTGATCATGCTGCCCTGGAACTGAGGTGCCTAAATGGGTAAATACTATCAAATCTTCATGGTTGACATGGATAATGGTTACACAGCTACAAAGAGCTCTTCACATCCATGAGATAGCTGTGTCCAGCCCAATTAATATTATCATATTAATTAATTAGGTAAGGTAGTAATATCTCCTGTGCCAATGGTTTCTGCTTTGGTCTGTTGGTATTATAATGGTGCCATAAGGGACTGTGGTGGGTTGACCCTGGCTGGATGCCAGGTGCCCACCAAAGCTGCTCTATCACTCCCCCTCCTCAGCTGGACAGGGGAGAGAAAATATAACGAAAGGCTCATGGGTCGAGGTAAGGACAGGGAGATCACTCAGCAATTACCATCACAGGCAAAACAGACTCAACTTGGGGAAATTAATTTAATTTATTACCAATCAAATCAGAGTAGGGCAATGAGAAATAAAACCAAATCCTAAAACTCTCCCTTCTTCCCAGGCTCAACTTCGCTCACGATTTTCTCTACCTTCTTTCCCACCAGTGGCACAGGGAATGGGGGTTGCAGTCAGTTCATTACACATTGTCTCTGACGCTCCTCCCTCCTCAGGAAGAGGACTCCTCACAGTCTTCCCCTGCTCCAGCACAGGGTCCCTCCCACAGGAGACAGTCCTCCATGAACTTCTCCAACATGAGTCCTTCCCACAAGCTGCAGTTCTTCCCAAACTGCTCCAGCATGGGTCCCTTCTGTGGGGTGTAGGCCTTCAGGAACAGACTGCTCCAGCGTGGGTCCCCCACAGGGTCACAAGTCTTGCCAGAAAACCTGCTCCTGCGTGGGCTCCTCTCTCTCCATGGGGTCACAGGTCCTGCCAGGAGCCTGCTCCAGCACAGGCTTCCCGCGGGGTCACAGCCTCTTTTGGGCACATCCACCTGCTCCGGCGTGGGGTCCTCCACGGGCCGCAGGTGGATATATGCTCCACAGTTCACCTCTATGGGCTGCAGGAGGACAACCTGCCTCACCATTATCTTTACCACGGGCTGCAGGGGAATCTCTGCTCTGGTGCCTGCAGCACCTCCTCCCCCTCCTTGACTTTTTTCCCCTTCTTAAATATGTTATCACAGAGGCACTACCACTGTCGCTGATTGACTCAGTCTTGGCCAGCCATGTGTCTGTCTTAGAGCTGCCTGGCACTGGCTCTGTCAGTCATAGGGGAAAACTTCTAGCAGCTTCTCACAGAAGTCACCCCTACAGCCCCCCCTGCTACCAAAACCTTGCCACGCAAACCCAATACAGGGACTTAGCTAGAAGACAATCATTTGACTACTGTTCCAACCTCTGGAGACTAGGCTCACCAGGACATACTGGAGATAGGAGGGAACATTTCTGGCCCGTTCCTAGCTTTCACTCTAGCACTAGAGAAGTAGTCACTGTAGATGTGATCACATGAGATCTTCCTTCATGAGCAGCTCTGAGCAATCATGTTGTCCCTCCTGCTCTTCAATCTTTTGCTTCTGAGATGATGTCCTGAACAAAATCTTGCTTGTTGAGTTTGCTGGGCTAACCTAGAGATAAAATGTTTTGTGGGCAACTTTTGGGGTTGAGCCCACTAGCTGCAAAGTGATTTTTAACACAGATTTTTCCAGAACACCACCATCCTAAAGGGCTGACAGCAAATCATTGTTCTTGGTGACAAACCCAGTCATCCCAAGCAAAACATCATAGGACCCATTCTCTAACCTTGATGACCCCAGGGGATTTATATTCCATTTCTCTTTACTGGGTTGCCCTTGGATTTCCTTTCAGCTCTGGACTCTTCATGGCCTTTGTCAATATGTGTTCATGGAGACATCTGGCAGTCTAGCTCTTCTTTTTTCGAGGCAGCCACTACTCTATCCCTTGCTGGCTGCTCTCCTCCTCAACAAGCATCTACATCTCCTCCTGCATGTACCAGCAGCGCTGAGATGTGGGAGGAGCCAGAAGGAGCAGGCCTGTACATCTGAGACCACGAGTAAGGCTGAAGCAATGAGCAACAAGCAGCCAAGAGAGGTGCTGCTGCACTCAGAGAACAACAGCCCTCCACAGACAGTGGAGCTGAGACATTGGCAGGGACCTCTGTAACCAATACAAAGAAAACCCATCCCAGCCAAAGCTGGACTCTTGGCACATCTGTAACTGCCGAAAGAGTTATACAATTTGAAACAAAAAAAAGCATTTTTAAGGCCAGTGGGGAGGAGCAGGAAGAGGCTTCTACCTACATAAAACCTGTCATGCACTGTGTACACAGATATTTATATTTGAGGGGTGTTGGTAATATAACTTGTCTTTTTGAAAGTATATGCTGTAACAAGAGTTACTGGGAATAGATAACCAGCTGGAAAAATGTAGTCAAGGTTAAACTTTTAAGGTCCATTCATGCCTGTGAATTAATTGAGCTTGCCATTTTATGATCTTAAGTTATGAAATGTTCATGCAAAGCATTAACAGCTAAACCAATCCAAGAGATGGTCTAGTACGCCAAACTAATCACTAGAGAGTAATTAGGATGTCAGTTACAAAACATAGCATTTGCAGTATTTAAAAATGAAGCAACAGCCAGTGCCATGTGTCAAAAACAGGGATTGGTTCAGACAGGTAAGAGTCTCTTTCTTTGACAGTTGCCAGCTTAATTTCTGAACAAATGAAGACCTTGTTCCATTGTGCCAGTGAACGCTGGTTTGAAAGAAGAGCTTATAGAGACATTTTCAGTGCAAGTCCACAGATAATAAAAGAAAAATTTGCTAAGAATATAGTAAAGATTTTTTCCCTTCAATTTCAACACAGTGGCAAATTCTTGTTCATCTCATTATAGAATCACAGAATGGTTTGGGTTAGAAGGGACCTTAAAGATCATCTAGTTCCAACCCTCTTGCCATGGGCAGGGACATCTCCCATTAGACCACATTGCTCAAAGCCCCATCCAGCCTGGCCTTGAACACTTCCAGGGAAGGCAATCCCAACCTCTATTTGTGCCTGGGATTGCCATGAACCAGGTGCAGGACCTTGCACTTGGCCTGGTTGAACTTCATGAAGTTCGCACAGACCCACCTCTCAAGCCTGTCCAGGTTCTTCTGGATGGCATCCCTTCCCTCCAATGTGTCGACCGCGCCACACAGCTTGGTGTCGTCGGCAAACTTGTTGAGGGTGCACTCAATCCCACTGTCCATGTCTGCAACAAAGATGTTAAACAGCACTGGTCCCAGAACTGACCCCTGAGGAATGCCATTCATCACTGGTTTCCACTTGGACATAGAGCTGTTGACCACAACACTTTGAGTGCGGCCATCTAGCCAAGTCCTTATCCAGAGAATGACAGAATCACAGAATGGCAGGGGCTGAAAGGGACCTCTGGAGATCATCTAGTCCACCCCCCCCCCCCCCCGCCAAAGCAGGTTCACCTAGAGCAGGTTGCACAGGAATGCGTCCAGGTAGGTTTTGAAAAAAAACTTGGTGGTCCATCCATCAAATCCATGCCTTTCCAATTTAGAGACCAGGATGTCATAGAATCATAGAATCACCTAGGTTGGAAGGGACCTTTCAGATCATCTAGTCCAACCATCAACCTAACTCTGACAAAAACCATCACTAAAACATATCTCTAAGCACTATGTCTACCCATCTTGAGGCACCTCCAGGGATGGTGCCTCAATCACTTCCCTGGGCAGCCTGTTCCAATGCTTGACAACCCTTTCAGTGTAAAAACTTTTCCTAATATCCAGTCTAAACCTCCCCTGGCGCAACTTGAGGCCGTTTCCTCTTGTCCTATCACCTGTTACTTGGGAGAAGAGACCGACCCCCACCTCTCTACAGCCTCCTTTCAGGTAGTTGTAGAGAGCAATAAGGCCTCCCCTCAGCCTCCTTTTCTCCAGGCTAAACAATCTCAGCTCCCTCAGCCGCCCTTCACCAGCTTCATTGCCCTTCTCTGGACCCGCTCCAGCACCTCAAGGTCTTTCTTGTAGTGAGGGCCCCAAAACTGGACATGTGGGACAGTGTCAAACACTTTGCATAAGTACAGGTAGATGACGTCTGTTGCTCTCCCCTTATCCACCAATGCTGTGGCAACATCACAGAAGGCCACCAGATTTGTCAGGCATGACTTGTCCTTGGTGAAGCCATATTGGCTGTCACCAATCACCTCCTTATTTTCCATGTGCCTTAGCAGAGATTCCAGGAGGATCTGCTCCATGATCTTGCCAGGCACAGAGGCGAGACTGACTGGCCTGTAGCTCCCTGGGTCATCCTTTTTTCCCTTTTTGAAAATGGGGGTTATGTTTCCCCTTTTCCAGTCAGCGGGAACTTCACCAGACTGCCACGACTTCTCAAACGTAATGGAAAGCGGCTTAGCGACTTCATCTGCCAGCTCCCAAAGGACCTGTGGATGGATTTCATCAGGTCCCATGAACTTATGCACCTTCAGGTTCCTCAGATGGTCTCAAACCTGATCTTCTCCTACAGTGGGTGGTTCTTCATTCTCATAGACCCTGCCTTTGCATCCTGCAACTTGGGCGGAGAGGTTGGAGCACTTGCTGGTGAAGACCGAGGCGAAAAAGTCATTGAGTACCTCAGCCTTCTCCATATCCTGGGTGACCAGGTCTCCCGTTTCCTTCCTGAGAGGGCCCACATCTTCCCTAGTCTTGCCTTTATCCCTGACGTACTTATAGAAGTTTTTCTTGTTATCCTCGATGTCCCTGGCCAGATTTAATTCACTTGCCACCAGCCCCTCCTTGTTGGTAAGGACAAGGTCCAGCATAGTTCCTCTCCTCATTGGCTCCTCTACCATTTGAAGAAGAAAGTTGTCATCGACACATTCCAAGAACTTCCTGGATTTCTTATGCCCTGCTGTGTTGTCCTTCCAACAGATATCGGGGTGGTTGAAGTCCCCCATGAGGACCAGGGTCTGCAAATGTGATGCTGCTCCTATCTGTCTGTGGAGGGCCTCATCTGCTCCGTCGTCCTGGTCAGGTGGCCTGTAGCAGACCCCTGCTGTAATGTCCCCTGCCCCTGTGTTCCCTTTAATCCTGACCCATAAGCTCTCCATTGGGTCTGCATCCATCCCCAGGTGGAGCTCCATGCACTCCAGTTGGTCATTGACATAGAGGGGAACACCCCCTCCTTGTCTTCCCAGCCTGTCCTTCCTGAAGAGCCTGTATCCCTCCATTCCAACGCTCCAATCACAAGAGCCATCCCACCACGTCTCTGTGATGCCAATAAGATCATAGCCCTGGAGGCGTGCGCACATCTCTAACTCCTCTTGCTTGTTTCCCATGCTACGTGCATTTGCGTAAAGGCACCTCAGCTGGGCGCCTGATGAAGCTGACCTACTAGCTGGAGTGGCTGCATTTCCTTCGTGCTGCTCTTCAGGTGGTCTTCCTTTGGGGTGTTTTATCTGTGACTCCCCCATTCCTATTGCCTCAGGAGCCCCTGGCTCATCCCCATAAGACTTCGAGTGTGCTGCAGCGTACCCAGCACATCTCGGAGCAATAGGTTGAGGGCCTTCACTAGCGACCCACCCCTCAGACCTTGGAGCATCATCCCTTGGCTTGTCACGAGCAAGCCGGGTAATATCCCCCTCCCCCAACAAGCCTAGCTTAAAGCTCGGTCAACGAGCCCCGCTAGCTCATGAGCAAACACCCTCTTCCCCCTTGCAGAAAGATGAGCCCCATCCGATGCCAACAAGCCTGGTGCTGTGTAGGTCATCCCAAAAAACCCAAAACTGTGGCGGTGACACCAGCCACAGAGCCATCTATTGACAGACTGCACACGTCTGTTTCTTTCGGAGTCCCTGCCTGTAACTGGGACAAGGGAAGAAAAGATAACCTGCACCCCAGACTCCCTTATTAACCTTCCCAAGGTCCTGAAGTCTCTTTTGATTGTTCTTGGGCTATGTGTTGCCACCTCATCACCACCCATATGAAAGAGCAACAGTGGGTAGTAGTCCAAGGGCTGAACCAGGCTGGGAAGTTTTCTAGCAATGTCCCTGACCCAGGCCCCAGGGAGGCAGCATATTTCCCTAAGAAGAGGGTCTGCCCGGCATATTGGACCTTCTGTTCCCCTCAGAAGGGAGTCACCTACTGCTATAACCCACCTCTTCTTCCTTGTGGAGGCGTTTTTTAAACACGGGGTAGGCCTTACTGGTCCTGGCAACTCTTCTGGTGTAGCCAAACCATCTTCCATGCCATCCATGGTTTGGCCTACCTCCTTGAGGGCCTCATACCTATTGTGCAGAGGTACTTGGTTAGGGGATGTGGGCAAGGAGGGGGTTCGCTTGCCACCCCTAGTACAGACTAGCCTCCATTCACAGTTCTCCTTTTGGCCACTGTCTTCAGTCTGGCAGGGGGAGGGTACCAGATCTCCTTCAGCTTGGGGTGTTTTTGGTGGCTTTTCCAGTTTTTTTTCTCAGGGAGGTCAGAGCCTGATTCCACCAATCTATTTCTTTCTCACACTCCCTGATGCTCCGCAACCTTTCTACTTTTTAGCTCTGCTACCAGGCTGAGTAGATCATCCACCTTATCTGAGACCTCAAGGTGTTCCTTTAACACATACACAAGCAGAAGTTAAATATCATAACATCCTGAAGAGTTTAGTGAAGCCTGTTTTATGACTGTTGCAGTTTGGGATGGGTTGGCCAATGACAATGACAGCACTCTACTGCTAAAGGAACAGAGAAAAAGGCATGAGCGATGTCAATGGTAGCATACCACTGGGCTGCCTTGGACTCCAGTTCGTACTGCAGTTCTAGCATGTCTGGCACAGCAGCACTCAGTGGTGGTGTGACTTCATTCAGGCCACGATACTCTACTGTTAGCCGCCAGTCTCCATCAGGCTTTCGCACTGGCCATATCGGGCTGTTAAAGGGTGAGTGAATCTTGCTGATCACTCCTTGGGTCTCCAGCTGACGAATCAGCTTATGGATGGGAACCAGGGGGTCTCACTTAGTGCGATACTGTCATTGATGCACTGTGGCAGTAGCAATTGGCACCTGCTGTTCTTTAACCCTCAGCAGTCCCACCACAGAAGGGTCATCTGAAAGGCCAGGTAAGGCAGACAGCTGTGTAATGTCCTCAGTCTCTACAGCTGCTATACCAAAAGCCCACTGAATGGGAGCACCTGGCTAAACCGGTTTCAGAACACAAGAGGTGAGATGCAGGGGGTTGTCATTCGACTCAGCTCCATCTCGCCTCAGCAGACGCTTATTGATCCCTGTCTATGCAGAGATAACTGGGGGGGGGAGCTGTGGAAATGGCTCAGCTTATTGATCCCTGTCTATGCAGAGATAACTGGGGGGGGGGAGCTGTGGAAATGGCTCAGCCCGGGGTGGTCTCAACACTGCATTACAATCAGAACCGAAACCCGAATGGTGCCTTTAACAAAGAAAATGCCCTGAGTCAAGTCCCACCACTATTCAGTGAGTGTGAGACCAGACATCACAAAATAAACATTGCTATCTGGGGGGCCATCAAACCACGGAGATAACCATCCCAGATAGTGTAATCCATTCAAGCACAGTCCCGGAAAAAAGGATATTTAAGTCCAAAGTTTTGGGGAGAAAAACGGGGAATCTTCCAAAGATACAGCTGGCCTGTAGGAGATTCTGCCCCCCCCCTCCCTTGTCCAGGATGCTGTGCAAGGTAACTTCCCGGGATTGAGTGGCCTTACCCGAGAGAGAGGGTAAGTGATTTAATAACATACGTATGATGTCTAGCATGCACTCGTTTAAGGTATTCATATCTAGCGCGCTGGTGGTTTGTGTTGTTACTTTTCGGGATCAGCTGTTAGGCAGTAATAGCGTATTCTGCGAATTGTTTTTGTTCTTTTCCCCTTAAATTGCAATGGTGCATTCTTCCATTGTATCCATGAGAACTTGCAATAGTGGCGTATCAGACCCGTGAGTGAAGTCCAAATAAATTGTTAATTTGAACCTCTCAGTGAAGTCATCTTCTCTCCGTCACACCCACCCATACCCTTTTGGGTCTTTGAAATACCCTCTCTTGAGGTAGTCTATGCCAAGGATGCACGGAGCACCTGGGCCAGTCACAATGGGGTGCTTCTCCCATTTATTCCCAGTTAGGCTCACTTCTGCCTCCAGTACAGTCAGTTCTTGAGACCCACCTGTCACTCCAGAAATAGTGACAGATTCTGTCCCTTTATGATTCGATGGCAATAGGGTACACCATGCACCAGTGTCCACCAGGGCTTTATACTTTTGTGGCTCTAATGTGCCAGGCCATGGAATCCACACAGTCCAATAAACCCTGTTGTCCCTCTCCTCCTCCTGGCTGGAGGCAGGGCCCCCCTAATGTTGAGAACAACATCGACAATTAGCAGATGAGCTCCTATCCAGACTGGAGAACCGCTTACCATGGACTGAAGCAGCCACTCTCCTGCAAGAATTCTTTCTTCCATCTGCTTTACCTTGCAACTCAAGCACTCGTGATTTTAGGAACAGGGTAGGTTTTTTATCCCACTGTGAGAAACAAGTTCCGGTCCAAATGAAATAGGCTCAGGCAGAATCCTCTGTGAAGCACATTTTTATTCACGTTCTCGCAAGAGCGGGTGACCTAGCAAGTAGGCACACTTCCAGGTCTTGAAACCCACCTTTTTATTCCCTAATCCCGGCCAAATTTTTCCCTCCCCTGTTTCCCATTGGTTGGGTACTCCAGGGTTCACAGTCTGTCCGAGGCGCCTAAAATTCTTCCCGCATGTCCTGCCTCTGTTTACTTCTCTTTATGCTACACCTAAAGGGATTATCTGACTAGTTTATTTCTTTCCTTTTTGGTAACAAAAAAATTGCTCAATGTCATTAGCCCTGGTTAAACGTTTGACTCCCCTTCTAGACACTAATGCAGTAGGAATCAGTTTGTCCTTTTGTCTGTGTGATAAGAGATGTTCTACAAGCCTTTGCTGGAGCCTCTTTGTCTTAGTCATTCCCTTATCGTGTCACCTCTGATGGAAACGGCTTTTCTCCTCTGCAAAAGCAATACCGGCCTTTCTTACAACTTCCCCCTTTCTTTTTTCATAATCTTATTGTCTTTTGCATTTCTAGGGCATGGTTCCATATGAGGCCTCTAGAGCCGACAGCATGATGTTACATTCTTCTTCTTCTTGACAGTTTTTATTGTCTTCTAGATGAAGCATTTTCCCAGGGTATGGGGGAGGGTCTACTTCCATTCATTTCATTAGGGCAGTTTCAATTAATCGTTGAACTAATCCTCACACACAGGGAATGATACAGCATCCTACAGCCACTAACATTCCCGCTACCATTATAAGAGAAGTCAATATTGATACCACCATACCTTTCCATTTCCCAAACCAGGAATCCAGCCAACCTGTCCGTGAGGTGTCTATTCCAGAGTTCTCAGCTCACTCATCAGCTAGACTGGTGAGCCCTTGAAGGGCTTTAGTTATAGTATCATCTGGAGCTGGATTGTTTGAGATGAAGGTACAGCACCGATTCCCTAACATTACACACACCCCTCCCTTCCCCGCTAAGACCATGTCCAGGGCGATCCTATTTTCCCATGCCATTCGGCTGGTTGCATCCAATTGTTCAGCTATTCCTTTTAATGCATCCCTGGTATAATTAATAAACCTCTGTTGGTTATAGTAAATATAATTTATCCAATCTACATTTCTGTTTATAGTTACCCACCAGAAAAAGACAGATTCGAATCCCACTCCTATCTGATTCCTTGCTTTGTGCTCATCTGGGACTCCTCTAGGGACTCCAATGGGATCTATATATATTCGTTCATCAAAGGATACCCCTAAACTTCTTCTTACTCTATTGCCTGAGCTCAGGGTTCCTGTTCCTTTTTCAAATGCTAGGGTGAATGGTATTGCCAATCGTACCATTCCACATGTACCTTTCCAGTTAGCCGGTAGCACAGATCGCAAGGTCTTCCCTCCACAATACCACCAGAGATCCGCCCGAGGCACTCGTATCGCTGAGTAGTTTCCTTTCACATCCTTGGTCACATTCAGAGTTTCAGTGCACAGGGTAAATCCCCCCCAGGTTTGGCAGCCTTCACACCCTGCCGTGAGAGGCACGCTGGATGGTTACCAATTGCTGTGGAAAATACTGGTGGCACTTTAACGTCTCTAGACTCCAAGGCAGGAAACAGTAAGGAAAGTGAATGACAAGTCTCATTTCCCCAGGCGGTCCTTTCTTGGTATAATGCTATCATACACCACATCCCTACGGAATCTTTCGTCCACCCTAAGGGAAAAGGGACGATCTGTGCTGTGGGCCTTCCTGAGGCACAAGCAGAGCAATTGCTTTGGTTCAAACTATTAACAGTATATTTTACCCGTTCTACCCAAGCATTTGTCTCACCGTACCCTGTCTCAATCCCAAATGTTTGTCTAAGATCTTTAATCTCAGTAACCGTGACCAAAGCTGGATCATTCAGTGGTTCCCACTGTTGTATTACTGGGAGTTTAGTAGTCATAGTTGTCCCTTCCATTTGACTGCTGTTTTCCAGTATGTCTATTCTAAATCTTCCCCTTGGATCTCTTCCAGACACATCTGCTCCTATTCCATACATTAGGTTAGCCGTATCATCCACCTGGGTTATAGTTATCAACAGAGGATTACATTCTAAAAGGCCACACTCTGGGGAAGGTGATCCTTTGTAAAAACGTATTTTCTTTTTGAGAGGGTAATAATAAGAAGACTTGATCCACTTGTCATCAACGGTCCACCCTCCAATTTGGGTGGTCCACCACACTTCACTCCATCGGTCACAAGGTGCAGCCTCGTGATATCCCTCTGCGACCCTCCAAATTTCTGGGCACAGGTACTTGTTTTCCCCACTCAACCATCTTTGGGCCTCCAGATTCCCACACTTCAGTACTTGACAGGCATCAAAGCATACGGTCTGTGGGGTATTTCCTTTAGTGATATTTATGATAAGCCTAACCGGGTAATCTGGGTGTGCACTTCATATGTGATCTAGGCGTACACTCCAGCTTCCTAGTGGGAAGCATGACACCGCCCCTATGACCAGTATCATCGCCAAATGCTTCTTAAAATTCATGGCATACACAGATTTATGTCTCCCAACTGGATCATCCTGCCCCAACCCACAGCTCATTGTCTCTTTAGGGTTACTCACAGCGGGCTGTCAGTAGAATGTACAGTCCACCGTTCTACCAGATCTGTTGGCGGGGGTTCAACTGGTCCTTTTAGCTGAGTGTAGTGAGTCCATCCTTTTTCTGCTGTCCTTACTGCCGTTTCAGTAGTGAGGAGTACTTGGAATGGTCCTTCCCACTCTGGTTGGAGCTTACTCTCCGTCCAGGATTTGACTAGTACCCAGTCCCCTGGTTTATACGGATGGACGACAAATTCCAATGGCAGAGTTTGAGCAAGAAGGCCTTTAGTTCTGAGGAAAGAGAGAGAAGACGACAGCCCCAGTATATGTTTCTTAAGGAACATGTCCTTGGTTTCAAATGTGGGCACACCTTCCCTACCTCCAGTGTAAGGTAGTCCAAAAAGCATTTCATAAGGCGAGAGACCAGTATCCTTTCTAGGGGAGGTCCGGATTCTCAATAGTGCTATTGGTAAGCACTTGATCCATGGCAGTTTTGTCTCAAGAACCAATTTAGATAGTTGCCTCTTAATGGTTTGATTCATTCTTTCAACCTTTCCGGATGATGGGGGGTGCCAGGGAGTGTGATAATCCCATGTTATCCCTAAACTATCCATCACTCCCTGTAGCACCTTGGAGGTAAAATGGCTTCCTTGATCTGAATCCACATTTTCCACTGTTCCATACCTAGAAACTATTTGCTCTAGCATTATTCTTATCACTCCTGCAGCTGTTGCAGAGGCTAAAGGATAAGCTTCCACCCACCCAGTGAGGTGATCTACCAGGACTAGGAGGTACTTAAACCTGCCTATGGGTGGCAGTTCAGTAAAATCAACTTGTATACTTTGAAATGGCCTTAACCCCGGTTCTCGTCCCCCTGAAGGCTGTTTTCTAAGGGTCGTCTTATTTATTTTCTTACAAATAATACACCTGTCGCAGATTTGCTTCGCTACTGTGTAAATGCCAAAACATCCATACTTCCGCAAAACTATATCACACATTGCTCACGTTCCCCAATGGCTTCCCTGATGTAACACTGCCATTATTTCTCTCATAGCTTGTTTATTAACCATTTCCCTTCCATCAGGCAGAATCCATTTACCATCTTTCTCCACTGCCCCTGCTTCTGTCATTGCTTCTTTTTCTTTTTCCGTGAATATCAATGGGGTTGTTATTGTCGGTACTTGAGGAACAAGATTATAAATCTTAATGGTCTCCTGCCCCAAGGCCGCCTCTTTTGCCACTTTGTCCGCTAATCTATTTCCCCTTGCAGTAATTGAATTGCCCCTCTGGTGGCCTTTAACATGTACAACTGCTATTTCACTTGGTATTAGTATATTTGCCAACACCTGTTTTATAAGTGCTTCATGTACAAGTTCTTTCCCTTTGCTATTTATTAGTCCTCGTTCTCCCCAAATTTTACCAAAGGTATGTACTACCCCAAAGGCATAACAAGAGTCTGTATATATTGTTCCTTCCCCTTCTCCAATTAATTTTAGTGCCTGGTTTAAGGCATACATCTCACACGTTTGAGCAGACCATGCACTAGGTAATTTCTCAGATGCTTTTACTTGTTGTCTCACTCCATGCACCACCGCATATCCATTACACCTCTTTCCTCCTGTCACCCTTGAAGAACCATCTACGAACAAATGAAGACCCCCAGATAGGGGTTCTTCCCTTAAGTCAGGTCGTATCTTAGTCTGGTACTCAATTACATCTATGCATTCGTGTGTAAGTTCTTCATCCTTTGCCTCTACTTTTCCTTTCGACAAAAAGCTCGCTGGGTTAAGGCAAGGGCTGGCAGTTAAAATCAAATCATCCTTTTCAATTAAAATTGCCTCATACTTCAGTATTCTTGAATCAGTTAACCATTTTCCCGCGGTTTGGGCTAAAATGGTTTTGACTTGGTGGGGGGTGCTAACTTCTATCATTCCCCCAAAGGTAAGCTTCCTGCTTTCTTCTACTAATAAAGCAGTAGCGGCTACTGCCTGCACACATTCGGGCCATCCTCGAGAAACTGGGTCTAGAAGCTTTGACAAATATGCTACTGGTTGTCGTTTATCCCCCCATTCTTGAGTTAATATTCCCAGTGCAGCCCCTTTTTCTACAGTCACAAACAACTGAAATGGTTTCTCCAAGGATGGTAAAGCTAAAACTGGAGCAGTTATTAGGCTTTGCTTTAATTCGCATATCAAATTCTTCTCTTCCTCCATCCATCATAATATATTTGGTTCATCTACTAATAATTTAGAATACAGTCCTTTAGTCCTTTGTGCATACCCTTCTATCCACAGCCTGCAGTACCCGGTTAATCCTAAAAACTTTCTCAATTCCTTTTTGGTCTCAGGCAAGGGTAATTCCACTATTCCTTTAATCCTTTCAGGATTTATCTTGCGGCTTCCTTCACTAATCAAATGTCCTAAATATTTTACCTCTGATTCTATATACCGTAATTTTGTTTTTGAGACTCTTAACCCCTGCTGACCTAAAAAATTTAATAACTCATTGGTGGCTTCTTTTACTTTGTTTTCTTCTTCTCCCGAGATTAACAAATCATCCACATGCTGAAGCAGGGCTATTCCCGATGGAGGTTTGAATTGTTCAAGCACTTGTTCTAACACTTGCCCAAACAAATTAGGAGATTCTGTAAATCCCTGCAGTAGCACTGTCCATCTATATTGTTGCTTTCTCCCTGTATCTGGATCTTCCCATTCAAATGCAAATAGATCTCTGCTCCCTTCATCTAGTGGACAAGCCCAAAAAGCATCTTTTAAATCCACTACACTAAACCATTTATGATGATGAGGAATTTTACTCATTAGGGTATAGGGATTCGGGACCACCGGATGTCGTGCCTGCACTATTTCATTAATCTTTCTCAAGTCTTGCACTAAGCGATATGAACCATCCGTTTTTCGTACTGGCAGGATCGGAGTGTTAAAAGGGGACATACAGGGTTCTATTAACCCATCTTTGGCTAGTGCTTGTATTACTGGTTGCAGCCCTCGCCTTCCCTCAAGGGGAATTGGGTACTGCTTTTGTCGAATCACATTTGAATGCAGAATGAGTTTTACCCTGAGGGGTTCTATTTTTAACCCTCCTCGGTTCCCTTCACTCACCCATACCTCGGGACTTATCTTTTGCTCATTCTGTTCTGTTAGCAACTTCATAGATACCATTATCTGTCCTCTTAAAGTTTCTATCTTTAATTCTAAACCAGTGATAAGATCCCTACCTAGGAGGTTACTCCCAGCTTCTGGTATGTATAACAGAGTTCCCATCACTTGCTCAGTTTCGCTTCCCACAATCATGGGTTCAAAAACAGGGACTGAGAGACCCTCACCCTTTATTCCTGACACAACTATTCATTGATTAGACAATTTTGCCCCTTGGGGTATAAAATTCAAAGAAGTTCTAGAAGCTCCAGTATTGACTAAGACGACTGCTTCCTCTTCCTGAGGTCCCACCTTTAAATTTATCAAGGGTTCCTGGTGGGACCTCGAGCTGGGGAACCCCTGACTTCCCTATGCTACATTATCAAAATCCATCAACGACAACACTCGTTCCTCCCTTCTCAAGTCAGGGCACTCACGCCTAAAATGGCCTATTTTCCCACAATGATAACACCCTGCCGGTGAACCCTGAGCTGCTGGTAGGAGTGGTCGGGGTAGCCCTCTTCCCCGCCCTCTTCCCCTGTTATTCACCCCTCTTCCTCGCCCCCAAGTTTCTCTCCTTTGAGTTATTACAGGATCAATCCTTTGTCTTACCACTTGATCCACAGTAGATACCATCATTTTTGCTTTCTGCTTCTGTTTTTCCTCCTCCCTTTTGACATATACCTTCTGGGCCTCCCTCAACAAATCTTCTAGGGGTCTCTCACTCCACCCCTCCATTTTTTGTAGTTTCCCTTGTATATCTGGCCAGGCCTTCGTGACAAAGTGAACTTTTAATAACCCCTGTGCTACTGGGTCATCAGGGTTCATGCCTGAATATTTTCTCATTTGATCCCTCAGCCTTTGTAAGAAGGCAGAGGGTGTCTCATCTTTTCCTTGTTGTATTTCAAAAGCTTTAATAAGATTTTGCGACTTAGGAGCGGCTTCTCTAATGCCCCAAATTATCATTTCCCTCAGGTCTTTCATATTTGTTCTGTCTTCAGGATTATTATTATCCCACTGGGGATCCACATTTGGGAATTTCTGTTCGGCTGGCACTACACCCTGAGCAGGTGGGTTTCATTTTTCCCATTCCTGCATAGCAGCCCTTCTAATCATTCCTCTTTCTTCTCCCATGAACAAAATATTTAAAATGGACATCATTTCGGACCAAGAATAAAAACTTGGCCCTAAGAATTGATCTAACCGTTTGGCTACCCCTATGGGATCCTCAATTAGAGATTTCATCTCTCTCTTAAACGCCCTCACTTCACTACTTGTGAGTGGAGCACTAACGTAACCCACTTCTCCTGCTCCTAGGGGAACCTCCCTTAGGGGATATGCAGTTATCTTGCTCCCACTTCCTTCTGACTGTTCTTTTTCTGAAGGGAAAGGGAGATTTAGGATGTCTTTATGACATTGCTCTATTTCCTTGCTCAATCTGGAGCATGTTTTGGTGGGGGGCACGCTGGGGACTTACTTTCCCTTGGGAATCTTCCCGAGGTGGCTCTTCTCTCCTGGGAGGTTGGGGCTCCCCCACTCCTGCAGCTTCACTGGGACTTGGGAGCACTGGCGGCGCTTGGGGTGGATTAAAGGGGGTGGTAAACAATCTAAAGGGTCCCAGTTTGTAGATTCAACCTTTGTGCTATCTGATTTATCATTAGGAGTCTTAATTGGAAACATATAAAATGGATATGGACGACTCCGACTCCCATATCTACTTATTTTAACCCAACAAAATGCGTATTCGCGTTCTTCTAAGGAGACAGGTTCCTTACTATTTACATATACATTTAGAGTCTGGCACACCCAAACTTCATCAGACCCGAATTTGGGCCAAAACACACTAGGAGGTCTTATAGGCTCCTTTGTCCAGACAAAACAACAATATTTTATCATTTTCTTTTTGTCCTTATCCCTTGTACAAGATGGACTATTCCAATATCTCAACATCCTCCCTAATGGACTGTCTGGGGGAATGTTCCCGGGGTCCTTCCTAGTATCCCCTTTTCCATCCCTAGGCCTAGAATCCTTATTTCCCATTCTGAACAGAGACTTTTCTTACACCCCTTCCTTTCGCTTTGTCCTTCTCCAGCTGCGCCCCTCGCGGGACTACAGAACCACGGATCCGGACTCCACACTCGCTTCGTACCGCAGTACGTCTCAGTCACTCACACACAAGTCTCTTAGAATGTCCCGACCACCAAGGCAATACTTTAACAGTCCGATTTTTCTTACCTTGGTCCATGCACGGAGTTGCCTGGTCGTACTCTCTGTGCCTACTGCACCTATCCCTTTTCCCCCTGTGGTTCACAGAGTCTGCCGTACAACTGGGTCTCGAGATCTTAGTCGATTCCTCCCGGAATCCCTGCCGACGATCCACGAGACCATTGAAATCAACGGGACGCGTCTTCCCGTCCTTCAGCGACAGGGACTCCCAAGAAGATGACTTCTACTCCCGGACGAGCCCCCAAATTGTGAGAAACAAGTTCCGGTCCGAATGAAATAGGCTCAGGCAGAATCCTCTGTGAAGCACATTTTTATTCACGTTCTTGCAAGAGCAGGTGACCTAGCAAGTAGGCACACTTCCAGTTCTTGAAACACACCTTTTTATTCCCTGATCCCGGCCGAATTTTTCCCTCCCCTGTTTCCCATTGGTTGGGTACTCCAGGGTTCACAGTCTGTCCAAGGCGCCTAAAATTCTTCCCGCATGTCCTGCCTCTGTTTACTTCTCCTTATGCTACACCTAAAGAGATTATCTGACTAGTTTATTTCTTTCCTTTTTGGTAAAAGATTGCTCAATGTCATTAGCCCTGGTTAAACGTTTGACTCCCCTTCTAGACACTAATGCAGTAGGAATCAGTTTGTCCTTTTGTCTGTGTGATAAGAGATGTTCTACAAGCCTTTGCTGGAGCCTCTTTGTCTTAGTCATTCCCTTATCGTGTCACCTCTGATGGAAACGGCTTTTCTCCTCTGCAAAAGCAATACCAGCCTTTCTTACACCACTTCCTCATGTCCACAGTTGCAGAGGCAAAGCCACAGGCAAAGCCACTTTCTCCAAGCTCAGGATTGGTGCATCCCTAAGAGCAAGAAATCGGCCAAGGGACGCAGGAGACCTGCATGGTTGAGCAGGCAGCTTCTGAAAAAGCTCAAGCGAAGAAGGAAGTTTACAGTAAGTGGAAGAAGGGACTGACCACTTGGGAAGATTACAAGAATGCCACCAGGGCGTGCAGGGATGAAACGAGGAAAGCCAAGGCCTCCTTGGAATTAAACCTGGCCAGGGATGTCAAGCTCAACAGGAAGGGCTTCTACAAGTATATTGGAGGCAAAAGGAAAACTAGAGAAGTTGTGGGCCCGCTGCTGAATGAGACAGGAGCCATGGTGACGGAGGATGCGGAGAAGGCGGAGTTACTGAATGCCTTCTTTGCTTCGGTCTTTACTGCTCGGCCCAGCCCTCAGGAGCCCAGACTTTGGAGAAAGTAACAGGGAAAGAGAAAGACTTCCCCTGGGTTGAGGAGGATCAAGTGAGAGATCAATTAAGTCAACTGGATATCCACAAGTCCATGGGCCCTGATGGGATGCACCCGAGAGTGCTGAGGGAGCTGGCGTAAGTCATTGCTGGGCCGCTCTCCACCACCTTCTCCTGGAGAACAGGCGAGGTGCCTGAGGACTGGAGGAAAGCCAATGTCACTCCAGTCTTCAAAAAGGGCAAGAAGGAGGACCCAGGGAACTACAGGCCGGTCAGCCTCACCTCCATCCCTGGAAAGATGATGGAACAGCTCGTTCTGGGCATCATCTCAAGGCATGTGGAGGAAAAGAAAGCTATCGGAAGTAGTCAACATGGATTCACCAAGGGGAAATTATGTCTGACCAATCTGATAGCTTTCTATGATGGCATGACTGGATGGAGAGATGAGGGGAGGGCAGTGGATGTGGTCTACCTTGACTTCAGCAAGGCTTTTGACACCATCTCCCACAGCATCCTCATAGGGAAGCTTAGGAAGAGTGGGTTAGATGAATGGACAGTGGGGGGGATAGATAACGGGTTGAAAGAGAGAGCTCGGAGGGTCGTGATTAGGGGCACAGAGTCTAGTTGGAGGTCAGTGACGAGTGGTGTTCCCCAGGGGTCAGTACTGGGCCCAGTCCTGTTCCATATATTCATCAATGACCTGGATGAGGGGATAGAGGGCACCCTCAGCAAGTCTGCTGATGACACAAAGCTGGGGGGGTGACTGACACAGCAGAAGGCTGTGCCGCCATACGAAGAGACCTGGACAGGCTGGAGAGTTGGGCAGAGAGGAACCTTATGAAATTCAACAAGGGCAAGCGTAGGGTGCTGCACCTGGGGAGGAATAACCCCCTGCACCAGGACAGGTTGGGGGCTGACCTGCTGGAGAGCAGCTCAGTGGAAAGAGACCTGGGAGTCCTGGGGGACAACAGGGTGACCATGAGCCAGCAATGTGCCCTCGTGGCCAAGAAGGCCAATGGCATCCTGGGGTGCATCAAGAAGAGTGTGGCCAGCAGGTGGAGGGAGGTCATCCTCCCCCTCACTCTGCCTTGGTGAGGCCGCATCTGGGGTACTGTGTCCACTTCTGGGCTCCCCGGTTCAACAGGGATCTGCTGGAGAGGGTGCAGCAAAGGGCTACCAAGATGCTGAGGGGACTGGAACACCTCTCGTATGAAGAAAGGCTGAGGGATTTGGGTCTCTTCAGTCTGGAAAAAAGGCGGCTGAGGGGGGACCTTATCAATGCTTATAAATACTGAAAGGGTGGGTGTCAGGAGGATGGGGCCAGGCTCTTCTCAGTGGTGCCCAGTGACAGGACAAGAGGTAACGGGCACAAACTTGAGCATAGGAAGTTCCACCTAAACATGAGGAGGCACTTCTTTACTTTGAGGGTGGCAGAGCCCTGGCACAGGCTGCCCAGAGAGGTGGTGGAGTCTCTGTCTCTGGAGACATTCAAAACCCGCCTAGACACGTTCCTGTGCAACCTGCTCTGGGTGACCCTGCTCTGGCAGGGGGGTTGGACTAGATGATCTCCAGAGGTCCCTTCCAACCCTACCATTCTGTGATTCTGTGAAATCTCAGAGCGTGTCCTGTTTCTCTTGAATCGGTTTCGTAGAAGGGCATTTTTTCTTAATGACTGAGATGTGGGTCTGCTGAGGGGAAGAGTGGGATTCTTCCTCCATCCAGGACAGTTTTTCAAACAGTTTATCATTCGTCTTAGCTATTGCCTCATTTTGCTCAGCTATTTTCTTGGTCATTTTCTTGGTTTTCTCAGTCATTTTTCCACGGCTGCTACAGTGAGGGGATGAGAGACTCTTCATACCCTGTTAGCCACTTCATTTACAGTTGGTGCATCAGCATCAGATCCTCCCCAGACCATTGTTGACAATGGTGCACTCTGCACAAACTTCCTCAGCAGAGATCATTTGCACGGCATTTCATCAGGGTCTACGTTCACTTGCCAGTCACCATAAATCACCTCTCACACAGCCAGTTCCCTCAGGTACTTGATACCTTTTCCCATGCTCGTCCACTTACTGGGACGGCATTCGATATCATCCTTAAATGGATACCTGCCTTTTACAGATGATAGCAGTTGCCTCCAGAGACTGAGAGTGTTTGATTTTCTCCCAATCACTTTATCAATCCCTCCATCTTTGGACAGGTTTCCCAACTGCTTAGCTTCTCTGCCATCTAAGTCTATGGTATCAGCTCCATTGTCCCAGCATCGGAGCAACCAGGAGATAAGTGTCTCACCTTCATGATGGGTAAAGTCCTTTGTCATATTTTGCAAATCCATCATAGAGAAGGATTTAACAATTATCTCTGCATCTGAGTCCTCCTCCTGTGTTGACACTGCCCGAGAAGGACCCTCTTCTGGATCTGCTTTAGCAGAACCCTCTCTTGGATCTTCATCAGAAGAACTCTCTCCCATGCTACCTGGTTTCTGCTGGTCTTTGTTGTAAGGGGCAGGGGAATGAGCTGATCTTGTTTTCTGCTTCCTGGTCACCGGGGCAACTTGTACCAGTTTTGTTGGAGTTTGAGTAGCAGCAGTTCCTGTTGTTGAAGCAGCTGGAGTAGTAACAGTAGCGACTGGTGCTGATGGGGGCGTAGCTTGGGTAGTGGTTTGTGTCTCTGTGCTGTCTGCAAACTGGCCCATGGGAGTTGAGTAGCAGCAGCACATGCCATACTATACCCACTCCTCCACCAATTTTTAACACAAACCCACCCCTGCAACACATTCAGGAGAACCAGCAACAAAATCACAACCTTTTGAAAGTAACATTCATTTTCTAAGCAGCCCAGAAGGTTTCCATCCCCTAGCTCTTTGACATCAGCATTAAAGGGCAAGATAAACCTTTCCCAGGTGAAACCAAAAGTGGAATTAGTAATAGAATCCATCACATGATGCCCAAGATATGCAGGTATAGCCATCATCCAAGTAACCATATTATACAACTGAATGCCAAACCGTACAAAAATAGCACATTTAAACCACCACAGACAAATACAGAGAGTGAGCAAACCACGCAACATATTCAGCAAGTTCAGCATCGTTGTATCTATTAACTTCAAACAAAGCTCTCTAAAGGCACGATATAACATTTCGCTTCGGAATGACATTCCCTGAGCAAGCTGGAAGCTCGTGCCCCATGTTGGGCACCAATTAATCTGTCGTGGTTTGGGACAGGTTGGCCAATGAGAAGATAACAGATGCTCTCCCCCACCTCTCGCTCCAAGGAGAGGAAGAAGAGAGATAGAGAGATTTCTGAGTTTAGAAAAAACTAAACTACTTTAATGAAATATTAATAATAAAATAAAAAGGAAATAATGAAATAGATACAATATAGATAAATATACACAAAACCGTATCAAGCTCCCAGGGAGATGTCACCGGCAGGCACTGGGAAAGTTCCAGACTGGGCTCAGTGACAAATGGGAACTGGAACACACTGACGGGGATCAAAGCCAGATGAGCTGACAGGGCCCTCCTCAGATGTTAGTCATTGAAGAAACCAAGCCATTGAAGAAGAACCATTGGAGGAAAGCTGAAGAAGAGCCTCTCTCCCTGAACAGAAAGTAGGCTCTGCTTCATCCCAAACCAGGACAATGGCTATTGAAAGTGTGTGTTAAGTCCAGTATTTTTGAATAGTTGTCATGAAAGTCATGTGACAAGATTCATTTTCCGAGTTAAAAGATTAAATCAATGGTTCATTAGATTAGGGGCCCAAAAGACACTCATCTGTCGATGTGCCCTTTTACTCACATTTACTCACTGACAGCGCCCCAGAGCCTGCTAGCTGGGAGAGGCAGAAAATTAAGATGCACTTAAATCATTGCACTCATATAAATTGTTTTACTAGAATAAACATAGATAAATAAAACATTTAAGCTAAACTGTAGAAACAGTACCTGATGTCAATTTTGGATGACATAAGCAAAGACAGTGATATTTTACATTCAAATATGCCACTTGGGACTCACGCAGCAGCTTGTTTGTGGCTGAACTGTCCAGCCTGACAGCAGGAAAAATATCTCACAACCCTGCAATTAACCATTGCAGCAGGCATTTGAAATTTTGGATGCTGATGATGAAACCTTTGCAAACAATTTACAGAGTAAGAATTATTTACTGAAGACATGGATGCATAATTTTCAGCAGTGAAAAAGCTGGTTCCTATAATGGCCAAAAAAAGCATGGTCCTTCCTCAGTACAGAGAACTGCTGTCTTTTTCCTGAGATCATCCATGTGAGCCTGCAAGTTTCATTTCGGGCAGCAACAAAACTCACCTTGGGAAGGAGTAACATTTAGTACTAAAAAAGGAAAGACTTCTTAGAGATCAATATTATCTCTTTTCATGGTTTTATTATAAGTTTTTCAATATTTTTTTTCTTATGAGATCGCTCTTGGAAGTATGCAGCTTCTATTTAAAGAAGTGAAGTAGACACCTAGACCTATTAGTAGACACTAGTAGACAACTAGAGCTCCTGCCTGCAGATGGGCTTGAATGTTTGACTAAAAATGGATCTCCCTCAAAATATCAGAAAATATTTTTTCTTGTAATGATTTTTGAATGCTGATAGCCAGTTCTCAGCCTCAAAACCATATACACAGATACACACATACAGTGCATATCTGCTCATAGATGTAGACATGAGTTTACTTGCTAAATAAATACCAGGGGCATTTTCCAGTTTGATATACTCAGAAGCCAGCATTAATGCTTTGGCAATTGCTACGAGGAACAACCAGCCCACCCACTGCAGCCATTTTAAAGGCTAACAGATACAGCTGTAAATACCAGCAAGCTATAAGACAATGTGAGTAATTTTACTGCCTTGCACAAGACCAGCACCAGTTGCTAGTGACTTTGCGTTTCTCAGAAATGTTTATTTGGAGAAACAGTTGCTCAGATGTTCAGATACTATATAAACATTGGGATTTTCTTTTCTTTTGTCAACATGCCTTTTATTTTATGTATCAACCTATCCAAAGTCATGCTAAATTTATGCAGGTATTTGGCAGGTACTTAGGAGTAGATTCTATGAAATCCCAGATAAATTGTGAAGGGTAAACACTGCAAAGGACAGAAAATACTATTCAAATATTTACTGAAGCTGAAAACATGGCAACAGAAAAGAGACTTTATTTATGGCATTTAAACAGCCCCAATATCAGCATATATTGGTCTTTTGCAGTGTTGAAATGCATTTATGCTCACAGCACCATTTAGTGACAGAAAGTTATATTGCCTCCTTTTCCATAGAGCAGGAAAGTAAGAACAGATCCCTCAAATGTTTTACTAGTATCTTAAGCCATCATTCTTCTATTATAACTAGAAACATACAATGTAAACAATTCTGGGGAATGAGTTACGGCCAAATAAGGCCAAAAGGAGAAACATGTAGAAAGAAAGAGAGGAAGGGAGAGATATGGAAAAATATTTTGAAAGAGACACAGATAAGACATTTGATGTGACTTTTCAGTGCAATATGATAGCAAGAAAAAAATTAATTACAAGCTGCGGTGTAGGAATGTATCTGAGAGAAAATGGCCATGTGAGCCAGCCTCCCTACTATGAGAGATTAGATTAAGGGCAAAACAGGTGGTAGAAGATGGAATTAGTACATGGGAAAAATGGGAACTGAGAAGGTAGAAAACATGTTGTGCTAATGACTAAGCAATTGACTATGTGAATTCTTGTAACCAATCTGATGTGTGAATGAACTGCATGGACAGCGCGTGGACAGTGTAACTAGCTAATCAGAAATAAGCGAGTCGCGTGTACGGCTACAACGCAGGGTATAAAAGATGATGATCTGTGCTTAATAAACGGCTTCTGTTGATTCACATTGGATCGTCTGGAGTCCAGTTGTTTCTCCTCACTGCGGGGCACTAGGTCATGGGGAAGAAAGGTTATATAACCCTGTCCATATGGTTCTGCTGAGACCATACCTAAAAAATACATTTGGTTTTGAACAACTTACTATAAGAATGATTGTGCCAAACTGGAATGGATTCAGAGAACAGCAAAACAATTATTAAAGGGCTGAATTTATGAGGAAAGATAAAACAGCTAAGTATATACATAGCTTGGCTATGAGATATCTAAAAGGAGACATTAATTGTCTATAAGTACAGTATTCAAAGACTTAAATGCCAAAGAGGCTGAAAAATAATTTGAATTATTTAGTGAGCTATTAAGAAGATGCAGTTAAGGCTAATGAAATGGAAGTCTCGAATGATAGTGCTTGAGAAAGGGCTGGCCCTCAACCATGTAATATACAAATACAGTCTTTAGTTTAACTAACTGCCATGTTACCTGTCTGCAGGATTATCAAGAGTATATGTGTGTAGGCCAGAGAGCAGAAAGGAAGGCAGTAGAGGCAATTACACTCCAAAATTAATTTGTGTCTAATAATGTGCAATCTGGGTGAACAAATGACATGATTTATGCATGTAAAATCTTCAAATCCTTATGGAAAGCGTTTGGTATAAAGACTACAGCACTTAGCTATCAAAAATTAGAAGTTTCTGTGCTGCAATTCACATGCAGGCTACACGTTCATTACAAAATCTGATATTAGCCTGTCTGTTACTGATTTACATCTATCTGCAGAAAATACATATGCAGTACTACTGAATAAACTTAAAATGTTCAGTGGATTTAAAAGAATGTACTTTCCTGCCTACTGGATTTTCCAGCATGAGAAAGAAGTGTCCAGAGGTTTGTCTTTTGTTTACATGTGAGATGGATGAAACTAAACAAACACAGAGACCCCAACCTCATTTCATCTCCCCTCATTCCCTGGCAAAGAATGTATAAAAATTAGGAGATCTTCGGTTATGCTAAAAAAATAGACTTAATCCATTTCCACAGTGCTGTTACAGTTTTTATTTATGGTGTTTTGTGTGGAAGTTGCCAAACAACATCTGTGTTGCTCATGAAAAACAAATGAAAATGTTCTCAATTTGTTTAGACTGCACAAAAATATATTTTCACGTGAAACAGTTCTTGTTCTAGCAGCTATCTGATGAAGAATTGACACAAACGTGAGTCAGAATTGCTCCTGGCATTTTGCTACCTTAGGTAAAAACCAGCCCAAATATCCATTCAGTTCTTTATCATGTTTGACAAGTTAACCTAAGAGTGCTTTCTGTTCAGTCAGAATTTTGTGAAATAATTTGTCTCTTTTTGTTTTGCTGTGCTTTCTGCTTTATCCTATTGTCTTCAATCAGCTTCATGCTTCAGCATGGATGAGCAAGGAGCTTCTGGAAAAACTGAGATGGAAGAAGGAAGTTTACAGAAGGTGGAAAAAGGGACTGGCCACTTGGGAGAAGTATAGGAACATTGTCAGAGTATGCAGGGATGCAACGAGGAAGGCTAGGGCCCACTTGGAATTAAACCTGGCAAGGGATGTCAAGGACAACAAGAAGGGCTTCTTCAAGTACATCAGCAGTAAAAGGAAGACTAGGGAAAATGTGGGCCTGCTGCTGAATGGGGTGGGTGCCCTGGTGATGGAGGATGCGGAGAAGGCGGAGTTACTGAATGCCACCTTTGCTTCAGTCTTTACTGCTAAGGCCATCCCTCAGGAACCCCAGACCCTGGAGGTAAGAGAAAAAGTCTGGAGAAAGGAAGACTCTCAATTGGTTGAGGAGGATCGGGTTAGAGATCGTTTAAGTCAATCTTGACACCCACAAATCCATGGGCCCTGATGGGACGCACCCATGAGTGCTGAGGGAGCTGGCAGATGGTATCGCGAAGCCACTCTCCATCAGCTTTGAAAGGTCATGGAGAACAGGTGAGGTGCCTGAGGACTGGGAGAAGGCCAATGTCACACCGGTCTTCAAAAAGGGCAAGAAGGAGGACCCGGGAAACTACAGACCGGTTAGTCTCACCTCCATCCCTAGAAAGGTGAAGGAACAAGAACTTACCCCTTTTGTTTAAAGGTCAGGATCCTGTATCAAGTAATGAAAAGATAGCTAAATTAACAGCCGGTAACTTAATTGATACAGTCTTCAACTCAAGAAGTCCTTTACCACTAGCTTCTGAAAGCTCAGAGTAGGCTGGAGGGAAGATCAGTCTAATACAGGCCATTAATACACTCTCATCATAAGCATTCGCTGCTGCTTTCGGTCCCAAACATGTTAGCATGACAGTTTTAAAATAAATTCTTCCCAGTTTACAAGCTTGTAGACCAAAAACAAGCAATCTCTCAACTGTAACAGAAAACCGGTCATTTAGCTAAAGCTGTGAGTTACTGTTTCTTGAAAAATAACATGGAAAAATGATAAATAGATAAAGATAAGAGGATAAAAATATAATAAGAAAATTATAGCTAAAACTAAATTGAAAACACATCAGAGAGAGAACAGAGGTATTTGTATACTGAGTTTGCAAAACAAAAAGAGTTAAAACATTTTCTTTCAAATTTTGGTAACAGAATTCAGCTTTGAAAGTTAACATAACTGTTCCAAAAAACAGGAGAGGGGAAGAGTTTTCTGTAGTGTTCATATGCCACAATAATAACTATCCTTTTAAAAATGTTTCCTCAGAGACCTTAAATTCCTCTGAATACAGCAGGTAAAGTACAAATATCAGTCTCTGGAATTGGCTGATGTAGTTGCCAAGCCAGTCTCCGTGATATTTGAAAAGTCATGGCAGTCAGGTGAAGTCCCTGGTGACTGGAAAAAGGGAAACATTGCACCCATTTTTAAAAAGGGTAGAAAGGAGGACCCTGGGAACTACCGCCCTGTCAGCCTCACTCACCTCTGTGCCTGGGAAGATCACGGAACAGATCCTCCTAGAAGCTATGCTAAGGCACATGGAGGACAGGGAGGGGATTCGAGACAGCCAGCATGGCTTCACCAGGGGCAAGTCCTGCCTGGCCAACCTAGCGGCCTTCTATGATGGAGTGACTGCATCAGTGGACAAGGGGAGAGCTACGGATGTCGTCTATCTGGACTTCTGCAAGGCCTTGGACACAGGCCCCCACAACATCCTTCTCTCTTAAGTTGGAGAGATATGGATTTGATGGGTGGACTGTTTGGTGGATGAGGAATTGGTTAGATGGTCGCATCCAGAGGGTAGTGGTCAACAGCTCGATATCCAGATGGTGATCAGTGACAAGTGGTGTCCCTCAGGGATCTGTATTGGGACCGGTGCTGTTCAACATCTTCATCAATGACATAGGCAGTGGGATCGAGTGCCCCCTCAGCAAGTTTGCCAACAACACTAAGATGAGTGGTGCGGTTGACATGCCTGAGGGAAGGGATGCCATCCAGAGGGACCTGGACGAGCTAGAGATGTGGGCCCGAGCAAATCTCATGAAATTCAACAAGGCCAAGTGCAAGGTCCTACACTTGGGTTGGGACAATCCTCGTTATCAATACAGGCTGGGGGATGACATGATAGAGAGCAGCCCTGCGGAAAAGGACTTGGGGGTACTGGTGGATGAAAAGCTGGACATGAGCCAACAATGTGCACTCGCAGCCCAGAAGGCCAATCGCATCCTGGGCTGCATCAAAAGAACCGTGGCCAGCAGATCCAAAGAGGTGATTCTGCCCCTCTACTCTGCTCTGGTGAGACCCCACCTGGAGTACTGTGTCCAGCTCTGGAGTCCTCAGCACAAGAAGGACATGGACCTGTTGGAGCGGGTCCAGAGGAGGGCCATGAGGATGATCCAAGGGCTGGAGCCCCTCTCCTATGAGGACAGGCTGAGAGAGTTGGGGTTGTTCAGCCTGGGGAAGAGAAGGCTCCAGGGAGACCTTATAGCGGCCTTCCAGTCCCTGAAGGGGGCCTACAGGGAAGCTGGGGAGGGGCTGTTTGCAAGGGCATGTCGGGATAGGACGAGGGGCAATGGGTTTAAACTAGAGCAGGGCAGGTTTAGATTTGACATTAGGAAGAAGTTCTTTCCAATGAGGGTGGTGAGACACTGGCCCAGGTTGCCCAGAGAGGTGGTGGAGGCCCCATTCCTGGAGACATTCAAAGCCAGGCTGGATGAGGCTCTGAGCAACCTGCTCTAGTTGAAGATGTCCCTGCTGACTGCAGGGGGGTTGGACTAGGTGACCTTTAAAGGTCCCTTCCAACCCAACACAGTCTATGATTCTATGAGATGTGTTTCAATAGCATTTCAGGCTCTAGGTACTTCTGTGATTTTATAGTAAGAGTTCTCTCTTGTATAGGAAGTGGAAATGTCAACTGTAGGTGGTTGTGTGTTGACATAAAACTAAATTTGCTGTGGGGCTGAGGTGTTTGTGTGGGTGTTTGGGTATTCAGTACCTAAAGAGGGCCTATAGGAGAGAAGGGGAGGGACTCTATCAGGGAGCGTAACAAAAGGACAAGGGGTAACGGTTTTAAACTGAAAGAGGGGAGATTTAGATGAGATATTAGGAAGAAACTCTTTACTGTGAGGGTGGTGAGGCACTGGAACAGGTTGCCCAGGGAAGTTGTGGATGCCCTGTCCCTGGAAGTGTTCAAGACCAGGTCGGAAGGGAATTTTAAAGGCCATCTAGTCTAACCTCCCCTGCAATGAGCAGGGACATCTTCAACTAGATCAGGTTGCTCAGAGCCCTGTCCAACCTGACCTTGAATGTTTCTGGGGATGGGGCATCTACCATCTCTCTGGGCAACCTGGGCTAGTGCCTCACCACCATCATCGTAAAAAATTTCTTTCTTATATCTAGTCTAAATCTACCCTCTTTCAGTTTAAAGCCATTACCCCTCATCCTATCACAACACGCCCTGCTAAAAAGTTTCTCCCCATCTTTCCTGTAGGCCCCCTTCAGGTACTGGAAGGCCGCTATAAGGTCTCCCCAGAGCCTTCTCTTCTCCAGGCTGAACAACCCCAACTCTCTCAGCCTGTCCTCATGGGAGAGGTGCTCCAGCCCTCTGATCATCTTCATGGCCCTCCTCTGGACCCACTCCAACAGGTCCATGTCCTTACATTGGGGGCGCCCGAGCTGGACACAGTACTGCAGGTGGGGTCTCACGAGAGCATAGGGGAGAATCACCTCCCTCGCCCTGCTGGCCACGCTGCTTTTGATGCGGCCCAGGATGCAATTGGCTTTCTGGGCTGTGAGCACACATTGCCCGCTCATGTCCAGCTTTTTGTCCACCAGTACCCCCAAGTCCTTCTTGGCAGGGCTACTCTCGATCCCTTCATCCCTCAGAATGCATTGATACAGGGGGTTGCCTTGACCCAGGTGCAGGGCCGTGCAATTGGCCTTGTTAAAACTCATGAGGTTAACATGGGCCCACTTATCAAGCCTGTCCAGGTCCCTCTGGATGGCATCCCTTCCCTCAGGCATGTCAACCGCACCACTCAGCTTGGTGTCATCTGCAAATTTGTTGAGGGTGCAGTCGATCCCACTATGTCATCAATGAAGATAGTGAACAGCACTGGTCCCAATTAGGTGCCCCTGAGGGACACCACTTGTCACTGATCACCATCTGGATATTGAGCTGTTGACCACTACCGTCTGGATGCGACCATCCAACCAATTCCTCATCCATCAGACAGTCCACCCATCAAATCCATTTCTCTCCAACTTAGAGAGAAGGATGTTGTGGGGGACCGTGTCAAAGGCCTTGCAGAAGTCCAGATAGATGACATCCATAGCTCTTCCTTGTCCACTGATGTAATCATTCCATCACAGAAGGCCGCTAGGTTGGTCAGGCAGGACTTGCCCTTGGTGAAGCCATGCTGGCTGTCTCAAATCCCATCCCTGTCCTCCATGTGCCTTAGCATAGCTTCTAGGAAGATCTGTTCCATGATCTTCCCAGGCACAGAGGTGAGGTTGACAGGGCAGTAGTTCCCAGGGTCCTCCTTTCTACCCTTTTTAAAAATGGCTGCAACGTTTCCCTTTTTCCAGTCACCAGGGACTTCACCTGACTGCCACGACTTTTCAAATATCATGGAGAGTGGCTTGGCAACTACATCAGCCAATGCCCTCAGGACTCTGGGGTGCTTCTCTTCAGGTCCCATAGACTTCTGTATGTTCAGGTTCCAGTGGTCATGAACCTGATCTTCTCTTATGATGGGAAGGACTTTGCTCCCTCATTCCCTGCCTTGCAGTCCATCCTCTCGAGAGGTGTGGAGAGAGAGGTTGCCAGTGAAGACTGAGGCAAAAAAGTTGTTGAGTACCTCAGCCTTCTCCTCGTCCCTTGTTACCAGTTTGCCAGTCTTGCTCATCAGGGGGGATATGCTTTCTTTGACCTTCCTTTTCTGGCTGACATCCCTGTAGAAGCCCTTCTCATTATTCTTTGCGTTCCTTGCCAAGTTCAGCTCCAGCTGTGCCTTGGCCTTCCTGACCCCATCCCTACACAACCGGGCAGCATTCCTATACTCTTCCCAGGATACCTGTCCTTGCTTCCACTGCCTGTGCATTTCCTTCTTGCCCTTTAGTTTGACCAGCAGGTCTCGACTCAGCCATGCTGGTCTCTTGCCTTCCTTTCCTGATTTTCTTACTCTTGGGGACTGAGAGCTCTTGCACTCTGTGGAAAGCTTCCTTAAAGATCTGCCAGCTCTGTGCTGCTCCCTTGTCCCTGAGGGCAGTTTCCCAGGGGGTCCCATTGACTAACTCCTTGAAGAGCTGGAAGTTTGCTTTCCTAAAATTCAGGGTCCTGACTACTCTTCCCCTGACCCATATCCCTCAGGACTGCGAACTCCACCAGTGCATGATCACTGCAGGCCAGGCTGCCTCCAATCCTGTCGTCACCAATGAGCTCGCTTGCGTTGGTGACCAACAGCTCCAGTAACACATCCCCTCTGGTGGGGCTGTCTATTACCTGGTTTAAGAAGTTCTCCTCGATGCACTCCGGGAGTCTCCTGGATTGCCTGCAGCTCACTGTGCTACTTTTCCAGCAGATGTCAGGGTGGTTGAAGTCCCCCAGCAGGATGAGAGCCTGCAAGCACGATGCCTCCTGTAGCTGGAGTAAGAAGTCTTCATCAATAGGCTCCCCTTGATCAGGCAGCCTGTAGTAGACACCAACCACAAGGTTCCCTTTGTTCCCTCGGTCTCTCATTCTTACCCATAGGCTTTCAACCTGCTCATGGCTATTCTTCAGAGACAGCTCTTCACACTCTACCCATTTCTTGACAAAGGAGGCAATGCTTCCCCCTCTCCTTCCTCACCTGTGACAGATGCACCTGCCCTAACAAAGATCAGCTAAGATCTGACAAAAGCCCACAAAAACCTATCAAAGACCCAACAAAAGACTTCCACCACAGCTCATTACGCCCACATGGTAGTGGTCATTTCAGTTGAAAGGTGAGGAAGTTGGGGTCTTCAGCCAATGGGAGGGTTACATGGCCATATATGACCACAGGTCAGATTCAAATTGGGTATAAATGGGGCCCTGTGAGAGCACCATTTTGAGTTGGTCTCCCTCAGAGCAGCAGTCTGCAGTCAGGAACTCTTCCCATAGGTTGGGACAGCTTTCCTATGGTTCATCTTCTGTATAGATTAAGAGACCTCATCTTTTATAGGTGAAGGATTATGCATGTTTTGGGTCATTAACAATAAACCTTAAGAATTTTTAAGTCAGCTGTGTAAGTATTAATTCCTGAGCAACATTCTGAACCTGTGGATTGTTAATGTTTGTTGGAGTCTCAAAGCGATTTCAGGTTAGAGTAAAATTTAGTTTGATTTTGTTACCATCTTGTAAAAATAAATCCCATTTTAGTTTGCTTGTTGGTTTGGCCTGGTTTTGTGAAGTTCCACAACAGCCTATCCCTTCTGAACAGCTTGTACCCATCAATAGCCGCACTCCAGTCATGGGATTTGTCCCACCAAGTTTCAGTAATGGCATCTAGGTCGTAGCTTTCTAGCAGCAAGGTGGCTTCCAGCTCCTCCTGTTTGTTGCCCATGCTGTGTGCATTGGTGTAGAGGCACTTCAGCTGGGCTGTCGGCCATGTCACCTTTTTTAGAGGAACACCCCTTAATTCCTTTGAGGTATTTCACCCATGTTTCCCTGTTGGCTCCTATTACCTCAGGGGCCCTGTCTCATCTCTGTAAGATGTGTTACCTAAAAACAAGTTTTTTACTGGACACACACTTCATACAGCTGTTCTTGCATATTTTTTCCCCCACCTAATAAGAAGAGCCCAAAGACAACGTTGCTGTACTTTGCAACAGTATCTTGACTCATTTCAGAACAGACTTTGGTGGAGGAAGGCTATTCTCCTTTTTCCAAGTGCCAAGGAGTGCTGGAGGCAACAGGTACCAAAGCAGACAGCAAGATCTCATAGGTGCCATTGCTGCTGCTGCTACCAGTATCCCAGGAGATATGCCCATTGGCATTGAGAAGCTGACGGGGTGAGATACTTTAGGGAGAATTACAAAAGGTAGTACCATAGTAAGATTGCTGATAATTCAGAAAAATTTGTATGTAGTAGAGATGAAGTCACACTTCATGTCACAAAAAATACCTTATTTCAGTACCAGAACAACAGATATGAGCAGAGCCCACCTCAGAGGACAAGCCAAGCAGCCCACATGCAGTAATCCATCTTCACAAATTTTGCAAAGGATTCTTCAAATTTTCATGTTTTACAGAAGTAAATACTCAGTGCTATCTGAAATAGCAAAGTCACAAGGCAAAAGCAGCACTATGTGGCCAGTGTGATCTGCGCTGTTTTTCATCTTATTGCTCTGACAACTTTCCTACAGGCTGAAACAAAATTCTTAGCAACAAGTAAACACATATGTTATTCTAAATATCTTGAACAATTAACATTGTCTTGTTTGAACATATTGCTCAATGTAGTCACACAAGACAAAAAAAAAAAAAAAAATGTATCTGTGTGAAAACAAGAGAGATATGCACTTTCCCTACAGCAATCTCAGAGTAAATCAGGATGACTAGTTCTCCTACTACTGAAACAGGACTACACAACATATGCTGACAAATCTCTAAAAATAAAAATAAAATTAAAAATCATGGATTAAAAAGTAGGGTATATGTAGGGACAAGCATGCAGCAAATTAACATTGATCAAAGGTTTCTTTAAACAAACAGAAGGGCAGTCTTTACATCGTAAATGGCACTTTAGGAACTTCTTTCAGGCTACCCAAGCAACTGAGTTTTCTTTCCATTAACCAAACCATTGCAATTACAAATACCCTTGCTTATGGCAAGCAGATATCCAGGTGATAACTCTTAATTTTTACTCCAGGAACTGCCTCATTGTAACAAGTTCTGAGCTGTTAGTAATCGCTTCAGGAGAAAAAGCATTTGTCCAGTACTTTCACTGCAGACAATAATCCAAGATAGTATAAAAAAAAATAAATGTTTCCTTTGGGAAGTATGCATGTTGGCAAAAGTAATCCAACTGTTTTAAGTATACTTTATCACAATGTTAAAAAAAAAAAAAGACATATGACCATTAATTAGCAATAGCAGCTATATCTGCCAACTATCATTAGGATACAATTGTTAAGATATTCCTTGTCTTGTGATAATGTGAATGGAACCAGAGACACTTGTGTTCCAAGAGATTGAAAGATGCTTCCAGTCAGAATACAAGTAATAGAGGAAATGCAAAAGGACCTGTAGGTCTCAGGTAAGGGATGGCAAATGGATAGCAGAGGAAACAGCAGAGCTCTGTGAGGCCATTTCACATTGAGACAGCTAGCAAAACGCTTCAAAGATTACATAAAATCAACACCACAAGCAGACTGCAAAGTTTTATTGCTATATACAACCTAAGTTGTATATTTCAAGTAGTTAATTGTTAGGGTTGCCTCAATCTCAAGTTTTTTCTTAATATATGCAGCGCCATTCGTCTCTCCCTCAGATATATTGTGTCATGGTATTTTAGTGACTAGAACAACTTAGATATTTTCATTCCTAAGATGAAGTGGACTTTATTTTCAACAGCCTGAAAATTATTCTGACACATTAGCCTATTAGTGAAAGCAGAAAACATTTAAATTCTTAAGGTGTGAAGCAGTTCTTTAGATAGCTAATCTCTATGCAACACAAGTAACAGGGTTATGTAAAAGTCTCACCGTTTCTTTACTTCAGCAGGTTTTACCTCCTTAACTTCTGCCCAAGTGAACTGATACCTAACAGTCCACTAGACATGCTGGCCAAGGAGGCATAAAATATTTTTATTTAGCCTTATCAAACACACCTAGACATTTCCAAGAACGTAGTCTGTGCACTGCACTAACTTTTGCAGATTTACAGCAAACTATTCACCTTTAGAATTACGGAGAGCCCACTTCCCTCCAAAGGACAATAATGTTTTTAAAAGCTTGACTCCTCAACACAACCTCAGTTCCTACCTCATTTGCCATCCCATCAATGACGAGCATATAGATGAATTCAAAACAAAAAGTACGTTGAAAAGTGAATTAAGCAGATCTTACAAAAAATTATAACGTTTTTGTTCAATGAAGCACCATACCAAATGAACAGCTGTGTCACCAAGTTCTCAGCCTTTAAGTTAACCCCATGAATAATGGCATGTCCCTCTGCTCACAAGACAGCACAATTTAAGCTTCCCTGATAAACCATCGCTGAGCCAAGGAACATTTATTTCAGTTCTTCAGCAGGTGTCTTCACATTTTTACAATAACAATATTGAGGGCAGGGGGACAATAAGCTTGATTCACAACAGAAAAAGCATTGCCTATCAGATTGCTCTTCCATATGTAATCACCAGAGCTACAGTCAAAGATGAATTCTACCAATAAGTAGATAGCAGTAAATAGGAAATAGGTAGGACACGATGACCCTCCATCAACCCCAAACTGCATTTCTTCCCTTTGAGCCAAGGTCATTTCTGATTCTGTGGCTATAAATTGCTAAACTAATCAAAATTACTCAAAGAAAAATCTGTTTGGTTCAAGGCTACAATCAGTTAATCCACTCCCTACAGATCAGTCACAACAAGCATGTGAAAAACAAATATCCTTCCTAAAGAAGGCTACACTAATCTAACTATGACCAATGATAAATAAATGGGTGATAAACTTTTTTATATCTAATCTATGGATACATTTATTGGCAGATCAAAAAGAAACTCCACTCAAAAGATAATCAGCTGTTTTCTTAACAGTAGCAACTTATCAGGCGCTTTCCTTCTGTTTGGTGTTTGAAAGTGTGTTTATATCTGCTGCTTCCATATTCACATGACACTTGTCCTTCTATCATAATGAAAAACAACTATCCCTCTGGGCTAACACAAGCAACCACCCACCTGCAAACGTGGACCAAGTATAAGATGTTAGTTTTCAAATTTCCAAATTACAACAGTTGCAAGAAACAACCTGTTTAAGAAAAAATAAGTTTTAGTGCAGCTAAATTTCTATTAAAAATAACACTATGTCAACAGAAGTCTTCATTTATTCCCAAGTGTTCGAATTGTTATTACACATATGCCATTTAACTACTTTTTATTTGAACATTAAGATAATTACAGTTGTAGGGTGCATATTTCCAGTGGCACCTCTGCAGTAGATACCATCAGAATGAAACATGAAACATTCCACATGGTTAACAATATGACATTTGAGTTACTAGAATTATAATCATCATTTTTTTGCTAACATATCACATAAGTAGTGGATAACTGGGGCATTTCCTTTAACAGAAATATCAAACTTAGTACTGCATTTGTTTAACTTCAATATGAACATCTTTACATAAGAGCAACATTGTACATGATAATTTGATTTAGCACACATACGGTACTTTGGCAACTCTAACTGTGATGTATTTTTCCTCCTAAGCTCAACAGTAGGTCTAATTTATAAAACATATTGCTAACATGCCCAGCATAAATATCAAGAATCAAACGCATCTTTCTTTTGACACTTCAATGGGAAAGGAAGCAGTGTTTTTATCTCCTATTACAGAGTCTTTTCATACATGCACAATTTTCTTCCATGGACACTTCTACATGTACCCTAACTACCATTTTGTCTGCAAGAAAATAATCTTTATTCAAGAAAATCTGAATTTCCTTCTCAAATTAGAAAGACTACAGCCATAGACAATTACATGACAAATCACTACCAACTATTTCAAAATAACATTGAATGTGTCAAATTTTTATCAAGTAACAAGCACATCAGTCATCTGAGGTACAATGGATTCCCTCACAATTAAACAGGTCCCATTTTGAATTCATTTGTGAAACTGACTAGTTTATTAGTTACCTTTTTTGTAGTACAGTTATGCAGACATTAAGATTGGCTCAGGTAAAATATATATTTTATCATTATTACAGGCAGAAATATAACTGGCAGATGAAAAAAATATTTTTAAACACACAAGCTAAGTAAAAATCAAACTGCCACAAGTTTTCTCAAAATGGGACAAACAGCTACAGTAATTATCACTGCAAATTCAGCAAGGGTGTTATCTATAAGAGTAACTAACAGTTCTTGGTTAACAGGTACTAATTTCTTTGAACATCTCTACCATCAATTTCCACAAGAAAACTTATCACTATATTGAAACATTTTCACTTACTCCCCTAAAATGAATGAATTGAATTCTCCACCTTCCTGAACATAATTATATTTGTGCTCCAATACACAACTGCCATCCAATGACCTACTACCACAGTAGTCTAAGTGAGGACAATGTTCCCTCTATTACGATAATCATGGACTTCAGAGTAGTCACATTAAAGTTTTGAGGCAAAATGTGTGAAATCTGGTTGCAAAATTTCAGATTTAAAGAAAAAAAGATATACATACCACAAATAAAAAAAACCACCTAGAATCTGTTGATAGTGATCTGAAGCAATTTCATTCATTCATTCATCTGTGAAAATTTTAGCAGATATTTCATGTTTATTCTATTTGGTCCAAATACCCCTACATGCCATTAAGAGTTACTCAAAAAAAGAATGATGTGCCCAAAAATTCAGCTGCTACCACAAAACATCTCTTCACCCTTTTATTCACCCTCAAGCAGTTCTTAAAAACTCAGATTTCCTGAGCTATACAAAAACAGATCTTAACTTTATTTGAAATATGTCAACAATGGATAAGTTAAAAAGCAGGTGGAGGTATCTGACATATTTAAATTAAATAACATATATTTAAGTTGATGAAGTCACCCTTCAATACCCATTTGTATTGAATTATAAACTGCAGCACAGGAAAATCTGTGTATTGCACTTAACAGAACAGGACTTCCATGCATGTCTGCAATATAAACAGTTATATTAAGATATTCCAAAATTAAGCAAATAGTAAGTCCTGTTTATGTATACAGAATTTAAAAAATATATTAGATTTAACATCAAAATGGAAAAGTTACAGCCAAACCAGTAAATTTTACATTCACTACATAGTCTTGAAACGTCAATTTTCATGAAATTGTTTTATCATCTTCCTTCGATTAACTGAATTAAGTCAGAAAATAAACTTTTCTCCAACATACATTTCTTCACTGTAGTTATTATGTGTCAGCTAACTTTGATCTTTCACTGTTAACTTCTGTACTGACACGCCCCTTATCTCTCCAAGTTCCACTCAAACATCATATTCTCCCTTCTTCATTCCATAGTTTGTGACACCTACCAAGAAGCCCTTCAACTGGGGCGGCATCTAGTCTAATAGAGCTTCCAGTGGATAGAAGCTTCTCTTACCAGAATAGTACACTGGTAGACAAGTGAAGTTCACTAGAGTCATGATCCACTATGTACCAGTGCTTCATTGTAAGCACTAAGTATCTTCTGTACAAAAGATAAAACAGTTGTGTGCATGTAAGCCACACAAGACAAGCCAAGTTAAATGGTTTGGGCAGGCAGCATGGACAGAGCAGAAGCATGATAGCCAGAGGTTTTTGCTGAAGCAATTTTAACCCTGTTTGACTGTTTAACCTGTGTTACAGCCCAGTTTATGCATTGTTGTTTACACAATACTCTCAAATGAACAAAAGCCCTACAAAGACAGGTTAACTGTTATTTTCTATAGACTTAACTAGTCAGTATATGTTCAAGAATGAATTTAATGCAAAGCTAACTAATAACCACATTTGGAGCTTTGAAATACTATCTTACTCTGAGGTATATGTCTATTACTGTAAAAGTTCATGCATTACATTCTAAAATCTAGGGTCCAAGAATAAAGGTTAAATGTATTTTCTAAGTCAAGCAAGCTATAGAAAAATGGGAAGAAATAGTGCATGGCTTGCGTTCAAGTGTTATTGTTTAGCATAACACTTCATGCAAGTAATGCAAAAAAGTCTACATACTCCAGACTGTTTACATCTGAACAAATTCAGTAAATTAGCAAATACAGTATTTAAAATTATCTACAAAAAGATAATTTCACCAGGCATTCACTGTTTGTATCAAGTCTTAAAGCAGAAAGCTATCAGGGTAATACCAAAGAGCATGAAATAAAAGAAAAAAATTAAATGGAGACATTTTAAGAAATTTCCTCAGAAAAGAAATTCATATTAATGGTTAACTAAACTGAAATTAAAACAGAGACTAAAGCTATTAGGTGGCCTTATCAGCAAACACCTTCAATCAAAAGGCCATAAACACCTATGCTTTACATATTATTTGATTTATTTTATACTATGAGGTGAAAGCAACATATTTCCTTTTAGTAAAGTATACACAAATAGCCTCACTCAGAATACACTTTTAATGCACATTAAAAAAGTATTAATCTTACAAATGGTTTTGTAATCCAAGTATACAATAGCTTGGAAAATAATATTTTAGAAAATAAAGCCAATGTAAAAAGACCACTTAAAACAACTAAAATGATAAAGGTTTCTGTATGGCTCTGTATTTACAGTTTTCTTACTGCATCATCAATATCAGAAATTTGTTCCTTCAGCTGGTTCCACTGTTCTGGATTTAAAGAAATACCTGAAATGCATTAAAAATAAATACTTAGGACAAAAAGAAAATTGTAGTGCAGGATCTTGCATAATTACTGTCAAAACTGGTTTCGTACACAAAGTTTATGTCATGACTATTAATGCTTAAGCTACCTCAAGTGTAACAACCATCTCGGTTACAAAGTTAAACTACTCATTTGGAACATTCCAGTTTAAACTTTAGACCTTAGCTTATCTCTGGACAAGTTAAACTTACAAAGAGTGCAGTATAACAAATTAATTCACAAGTGTTAGGCTAAACACAGGAAGTGAAATACAGCTCTGGCCTCGATAGAAGGCAGCACAAAAGAAATGTAGGAAGTCAATCGTATTCCTGTTGGCTCCTAAAAGCCATATCTCTGTGGACTGAACTTCTATGCACTTTTAAAGTACCACAATTCTGGGTTTTTTTTTTTCCCTCCTGTTTCTTAAAGCACTGTGAATAACATATAGTATAAGTAACATTTAAGAGAGACTATTCTACTCCCTAGCACTTACAAACCAACATGGAAGTTACTTTTTTAATTCAAGTTCACTATAGCTTTTAGTGAAATTCAATCAATAATTATTCAGTGCCCCACAACCCATCTCCTCAGTTCTAAATTTGTATTTCCTCAAGTTCAAGTCCAGGCACATGTTTCCTTTGTGCATTAGTCTCCTCATTCTTCCCCTAAAATCTCTATGCCAACTCTATGCAAGTACAGACTCACAGGCCTACCTCTCATACTCTCTCCAGCAAGGCTCTTCTACTATTTACCCCCACTCTCCCCCCTCAGTGATCAGGCTTCCTTCATTGCTTTCTCCCTGTAGGTAGAGCGGGACCTGAAAACAGGTGAAATTTTGAATTCCATTTTTGGGGCTCATTACCTTTTTGTTTTCTTCTACCATCAGTCTTATCAGAGCACCACTTATCAGAGCAGCAAGCAGTCTGCACAGAGCTATTCTAAGTAGTTTTCCATCAGTCTTTAGAGGGCAGGTTTCTTTTGAAAACAGTTAGGCCAGGTGTGCTAACAATTATTGGGGACCAAATGTCATTAAGATGCCCCTGAACAACATATCAGATAAACTGCATGCAGTTCAGACCTGCTGTTGGAAACAATCTGACACAACAATTCTAAATGGTTAGATTTTTTTTCCCCCTCTATTTTTTATTACACAATTTCAACTGTTCATTCTGTTTTTAGGATAGCTAGATAAGGGGCTCATAAGTGCATCAATGGAACATTAGATGCACATACTGTATCAGATTATTAATTTTATCCTAATAAATTTCAGATCCTTTTGCTACACTGATAAACATTTCTATCTACATCATGTAATCTTTGTCACTTGGTATACCCATTGAGTTTCATTGTAGTTTACTGCTTAAGCTGTATATACTTTTGATTTCCACCTCAAAACACAGCAGTTTAAAGTCCTTAGAAGTTGCAGTAATCTTTTTTTGTTAAGTAGCAGCAACACATCCAATCCAAGAAATTTTCCTTTACAATACCAGTACATCTGTTCATACAAACCTATTCTCAATGGTTATTTAAGAGTTGTTGAAAACGTTTCTCAAGCTTTACAAACATCTATTTGCTCCTGGACACACTAGGAGAATGTAACAAACCTTATGCTGATTCGACATTAAATGCCTTCAATCTCTAGGACAGGATGTTCTGTTACTTACCTCTTTTCCTTGGCGCAATTATGAAAAATAATTAAAAGTAAGCTTTTCTAACAGAAGCAATGTTACATTAAGGAAAGCACTACTACTGCAACTAACCTCACATCCTCATCTCACAGGTGGCAAAGTTCTGAAAATGGTTCAGTGAAGGCATACCATAAAAAGTAGGTATGGGAGTAGCAATTAGAGGTACAATGGCTTATGCAGTGTTGCAGATTAGAAGCACAGTACCAAAACTTGAACACTTGAGGTATTTTCACCTGAACTAAAATCTTCAAATATTTTTTACAAAATTAGTTACATTAAATATTTTAATTATTTTAAGCTAAAATTTGATAGAAAATAAAGATCATCATGGTTTTAAGAAATTAACATCTTATTACAAATGAATAACTTAAATCTTTTCAGTGACTTTTGAAATAAAAAAAATCCAATTGTAATAAAAGCAAGAAATTGAGTTGATTAAATTAATCAATAGGAAAACGAATGGTTATGTATATAACTCCCATACCAAATTTGCTTGTAGTTGTGTCCTGGTTTGGGGTGGAGCAGAGCCCACTTTCTGTTCAGGGAGAGAGGCTCTTGCTCACACTTGTTGCTGGGGCAACCAGGGTCAGCTGACCTGGTTGTTTACCCCATGGAGGGGTCGCACCTGTGGGGAGGAGGGGACAGGTCAGGTGACCCAAGCTGACCAATCGGGTATTCCAGCCCATCTGCCATGCTCAGCATAAAAGCTGAGGGAGCAAAGGCATCAGGCTGGCTCTTCTTCAGTGGCTGATATCTGTCAGCTCATCTGCCTTCAATCCCCCCCATCAGTGTGTTCTGGAATCCAGTTCCCATTCATCGAGTCCAGTCTGGAACTTTCCTAGTGCCTGCCGGTGACATCTCCCTGTGAGTTTGATATAGTTTTGTGTATATTTGTATATATCATATCTATTTCATTATTTCTTTTCTGTTTTATTGTTAATATTTCATTAAAGTAGTTTAGTTTTTCTAAACTCTTAAATCTCTTGATCTCTCTTCTTCCTCTCCTTGGAGTGAGGAGTGGGGGAGAGCATCTGTTATCTTGTCATTGGCCAACCCAGCTCAAACCATGACAGTTTGATGCCTTGTTTTCCATAAATCATGGGGGATCCATTTAGGAAAATAGACTCAGGCCAACAAAACCACTTTGCTTTTGTTTATAATCTACAGATAAAACTTATCATGTGTTATATATAAATTATTTTTAAAAGGCATTACTCTAAAAAATACCATGTAGTAATTAAGCATAAAAATCTGATACATGAAGTTCTCCAGCAAACTGCAAACAATGTTTTAATACAAAATAACATGAAGCAGAACAATACCTTTTCTGCCAGGCTTCATTTCACCTTCTTGATCCATCCAATATTCTCTAATATCAATTAAGACTTTGCCTTTAAAGTCACGAACACTGACATACCTCATTTTGCCAATCTGTCAAAACACATATAAGGATATCTTTTAGATATTTTGCACATCGCAGCATTCACTTCCCCAGCATTATCAGACTCGGAACATCTGACATTACACACTGCAGCTTATTTTAGACACCAGAGAAACAACTAGATCAAGAGCTTAATCCAGAGTAGTCACTAGGCAAATAAGTAATGACACTAAAAATGGGTGAACAACTTAAAACCAGTTGAGAATTCAACATTCAATGCAAAAGTGATTCTTCTATGATAAAAGATGTTCCTGCTCATTGCAGGAGGGGTGGACTAGATGACCTTTAAAGGCCCCTTCCAACCCAAACTATTCTATAATAAAAATATCTATATTCTTAACAAACTTGCCTCTTACAAAACACACTAATTTACTGTTTTCTGAAATAAAATTTTGCCTCTACTATAACCATTTTTGTTAGAAGCAGTTGTAAATAAACAGGGAAGAGGGAGGTCTATTCCCAAATCTAAATTTTAGTCCATTCCATATGTACAGAAATCAAATTAGATATTCACATAAGCACAATTTCCCCCCTCCCTTTTTTCTGTTTTTAAACACAGTAAATACAGATGGAAAGGAGAATGAGCCACCAACTGTCCTATGCCTGCTCCCAAGTCCTCATGGCACTTCATTGGAACTGTGGTTAAAAGACTACCACATTGTACCAGATGTTCAAAAGAAAACAAAAACAAAGACATCCAAATTCTTAAAATTTACCAGCATGCAGCACAATATGAAATAACTTCAGAATTTCATAATTTCACACCACAGTGGCTAAATTTTTTTTTCTTAAGACAAGAACAAAAAATAAAGAGGGGAGAGGGAAGGGAAGAGACAACTGGCACACTGGCATCTACGCATTACAGAATCACAGAATCTTCATGGTTGGAAAGGACCTTTGAGATCATCGAGTCCAACCAACCAACCTACAATCTCTGCCACTAGAGCGTGCCCTGGAGTGCCACATCTAGATGTTTCTTAAACACCTCTAGGGCTGGTGACTCAACCACCTCCCTGGGCAGGCTGTTCCAGTGCCTGACCACTCTTTCAGTAAAGTAATTCTTCCTAATATCTAACCTAAACCTCCCCTGCTGCAGCTTCAGACCATTTCCTCTGGTCCCGTCATTATTCGCCTGGGAGAAGAGGCCACCACCCACCTCTCTCCACCCTCCTTTCAGGTAGTTGTGGAGGGCAATGAGGTCTCCCCTCAGCCTCCTCTTCTCCAAGCTAAACATGCCCAGCTCCCTCGGCCTCTCCTCATATGCCCTGGTCTCCAGACCCCTCTCCAGCCTGGTAGCTCTCCTCTGGACACGCTCCAGCACTTCAATGTCCCTCTTGTACAGAGGGGCCCAGAACTGAACACAGCACTCGAGGTGAGGCCTCACCAGTGCCGAGTACAGAGGCACCATCACTCCCCTGCCCCTGCTGGCCACGCTATTCCTGATACAAGCCAGAATGCCATTGGCCCTCTTGGCCACCTGGGCACACTGCTGGCTCATGTCAAGCTGGCCATCCACCAGCACCCCCAGGTCCTTTTCTGCTGGGCAGCTTTCCAGCCACTCTGCCCCAAGCCTGTAGCGTTGCTTGGGGTTGTTGTGACCGAAATGCAGGACCTGGCACTTGGCCTTATTAAACCTCACACAGCTGGCCTTGGCCCATCGATCCAGCCTGTCCAGGTCCCTCTGTAGAGCCTTCCTACCCTCAAGCAGATCAAGGGGTGAACATGCTGGGAAGCAGCTCTGAGGAGAAGGACCTGGGGGTCCTGGTAGACAGCAAATTATCCATGAGCCAGCAGTGTGCCCTTGTTGCCAAGAAGGCCAATGGCATCCTGGGCTGCATAGGGAAGACTGTGGCCAGTAGGTCAAGGGAGGTCATTCTCCCCCTCCACTCTGCACTGGTGAGGCCACAACTGGAATACTGTGTCCAGCTCTGGGCTCCCCGGTTCAAGAGGGACAGGGAACTACTGGAGCGAGTCCAGCATAGGGCAACCAAGATGATTATGGGACTGGAGCACCTCCCTTATGAGGAAAGGCTGAAAGAGCTGGGACTCTTTAGCCTGGAGAAGAGAAGGTTGAGGGGGGACCTGATTAATGTTTACAAGTATCTAAAGGGTGGGTTTGAGGAGGACGGAGCCAGGCTCTTTTCAGTGGTTCCCAGTGACAGGACAAGGGGCAATGGGCACAAGCTAGAACATAGGAAGTTCCGTTCAAATACACGGAAAAACTTCTTTACAGTGAGGGTGACAGAGCACTGGAACAGGCTGCCCAGGGAGGTTGTGGAGTCCCCTTCTCTGGAGATTTTCAAGACCTCCCTGAATGCAGCCCTGAGGGATGTGCTTTAGGCAATCCTGCTCTGGCAGGGGAGTTGGACTAGATGATCTCTAGAGGTCCCTTCCAACTCTGAAGATTCCATGATTCCATGACACTCCCACCTAGCTTGGTGTCGTCTGCAAACTTACTGAGGGTGCACTCAGTCCCCTCATCCAGATCATTGATAAAGATATTAGACAAAACCGGCCCCAAAACCAAGCCCTGAGGGACACCACTGGTGACCGGCCGCCAAGAGGATTTCACCCCATTAATCCCAACTCTCTGGGCACGGCCATCCAGCCAGTTTTTAACCCAGCGAAGAGTACGCTTGTCTGTGCCATGATTCGCCAGCTTCTCCAGGAGAATGCTGTGGGGGACGGTGTCAAAGGCCTTACCAAAGTCCAGATAGACAACGTCCACAGCCTTCCCCGCGTCCAGAAGGCGGGTCACATGGTCATAGAAGGAGATCAGGTTGGTTAAGCAGGACCTCCCTTTCCTAAACCCATGCTGGCTGGCCCTGATCCCTTGGCTGCCCTGCACTTGCCGTGAGAGCTCACTCGAGATGATCCTCTCCATGATCTTCCCTGGTACCGAGGTCAGGCTGACAGGCCTGTAGTTCCCCAGATCCTCCTTCCGACCCTTCTTGTAGATGGGCGTCACATTAGCCACCCTCCAGTCATCTGGTACCTCCCCTCTTGACCAAGACTGTTGATAAATGATGGAGAGGGGCTTGGTGAGCTCTCCTGCCAGCTCCCTGAGTACTCTTGGGTGAATCCCATCCGGCCCCATCGACTTATGTGCGTCTAGGTGCAGAAGCAGATCATTGACTACTTCCTCCTGGATTATGGGTGGGTTGTTCTGCTCTCCATCCCTATCTTCCAGCTCCGGAGGCTGAACCCCCTGGGGATAGCTGGTCTGACTATTGAAGATGGAGGCAAAGAAGGCATTCAGTATCTCAGCCTTCTCCTCGTCCTTGGTTGCAACTTTCCCCCCCGGCATCCAGTAAGGGATGGAGATTCTCCCTGGCTCTCTTTCTGTTGATGTATTTATAAAAGCTTTTTTTGTTGTCCTTAATGTTAGTGGCCAAGTTGAGCTCCAGCTGGGCTTTTGCCTTCCTAATTTTCTCTCTGTATAACCTAACGAGATCTCTGTACTCCTCCTGAGTTGCCTGTCCCTTCTTCCAAAGGTGGTAAACCCTCCTTTTATTCCTAAGTCCCATCAGAAGTTCCTTATTCATCCAGGCTGGCCATTTTCCCCGCCCTTTAGACTTGCGACACTTGGGCACAGCCTGCTCCTGGGCCTTTAAGGTTTCCTTCTTGAAGGGCGTCCAGCCTTCCTGGACCCCTTTGCCCTTCAGGACTGTCTCCCAAGGGACTCTCTCAACCAGTGTCCTAAACAAGTCAAAGTCCACCCTCTGGAAGTCCAAGGTGGAGGTTTTGCTAACCCCCCTCCTTACATCACTACCAATTGAAAACTTGACCATTTCATGATCACTACATATATTGGAAAAATTTGATAAAAAACCCCTATTCATTCACATAAATTCAAAGTATAATGTGAATTTTGAGAATGAAAAATTAGATAATAAAAACACAATCAAATACAATTCATGTAAGAAGTTTTTAGTATTCTGTATGCACCTCCTGGATACACTTTACGAAGTATGAAGAAAGAACACATTATGAAGTAAGCGATTTTAAAAATAGAACATTCCTTCCTGATAAAACATTAGTTTTAGGTTTCAACTTCCTTAGTTTATGCATCTTGCACTTTGACATAATTTAATGGAGGGACAAACACATCTTACTAGCATTAAGTCTGACCAGAAAGCATGAACAACTCCAATCAATTAAAATCATCCACAGGTGTTTAAGTCATAAAAGCTGTTATTTCAATATATATAGAATCATAGAATTGCCTAGGTTGGAAGGGACCTTTCAGATCATCGAGTCCAACCATCAACCTAACACTGACAAAAACCAGCACTAAACCATATCTCTGACCACTATGTCTACCCGTCTTTTAAATACCTCCATGGATGGTGCCTCAACCACTTCCCTGGGCAGCCTGTTCCAACGCTCAATAACCCTTTCAGTGTAAAAATTTTCCCTAATATCCAGTCTAAACCTCCCCTGGCACAACTTGAGGCCATTTCCTCTTGTCCTATGGCCTGTTACTTGGGAGAAGAGACCGACCCCCACCTCTCTACACCCTCCTTTCAGGTAGTTGTAGAGAGCAATAAGGTCTCCCCTCAGCCTCCTCTTCTCCAGGCTAAACAACCCCAGCTCCCTCAGCCGCTCCTCATAAGGCTTGTTCTCCAGACCCTTCACCAGCTTTGTTGCCCTTCTCTGGACACGCTCCAGCACCTCAAGGTCTTTTTTGCGGTGAGGGGCCCAAAACTGGACACAGTACTCAAGGTAGGGCCTCACCAGTGTCGAGTACAGAGGCACCATCACTCCCCTGCTCCTGCTGGCCACGCTATTCCTGATACAGGCCAGGATGCTGTTGGCCTTCTTGGCCACCTGGGCACACTGCTGGCTCATAGTCGACCAGCACCCCCAGGCTCTTTTCTGCCGGGCAGCTTTCCAGCCACTCTTCCCCAAGCTCGTGGCATTGCATGGGGTTGGTATGACCCAAGTGCAGGACCTGGCACTTGGCCATGTTGAACCTCATACCACTGGCCTCAGCCCATTGATCCAGCCTGTCCAGATCCCTCTGTAGAGCCTTCCTACCCTCAAGCAGATCAACACTCCCACCCAACTTGGTGTCGGCTGCAAACTTACTGAGGGTGCACTCAATCCCCTCCTCCAGATCATTGATCAAGATATTAAACAGAACCAGCCCCAATACCGAGCCCTGGGGGACGCCACTTGTGACCGGCCACCAACTGGATTGGACTCCATTCACCACCACTCTCTGGGCCCGGCCCTCCAGCCAGTTTTTAACCCAGCAAAGAGTACTCCCATCCAAGCCATGGGCAGCCAGTTTATCCAGGAGAATGCTGTGGGAAACCGTGTCAAAGGCTTTACTAAAGTCCAGGCAAACAACATCCACGGCCTTTCCCTCATCCACCAAGCGGGTCACCCTGTCATAGAAGGAGATCAGGTTTGTCAAGCAGGACCTGCCTTTCATGAACCCATGCTGACTGGGCCTGATCGCCTGGTTGTCCTGCATGTGCCGTGTGATGGCACTCAGGATGATCTGTTCCATGACCTTCCCAGGCACCGAGGTCAGGCTGACAGGCCTGTAGTTCCCCGGATCCTCCTTGCGGCCCTTCTTGTGGATGGGCGTCATATTTGCTAGATGCCAGTCAACTGGGACCTCCCTGATTAGCCAGGACTGCTGGTAAATTATGAGAAGTGGCTCAGTGAGCACTTCTGCCAGCTCCCTCTGTACCCTCGGGTGGATCCCATCTGGCCCCATAGACTTGTGCATGTCCAGGTGTTGGAGCAGGTCCCTCACCATCTCCCTCTGGATTACGGGGGCTTCCGCTCCCCGCCCCTATCTACTAGCTCAGGGGGCTGGGTACTCAGGGAACAACCAACTCTACTACTAAAGACTGAGGCAAAGAAGGCATTAAGTACCTCAGCCTTGTCCTCATCCTTCGTCACCATGTTACCGCCTTCATCTGATAAAGGATGGAGATTCTCCTCAGTCCTCCTTTTATTACTAATGTATTTATAGAAACTTTTCTTATTGTTCTTAACATCGAAAGCCAGGTTAATTCTAGTTGGGCTTTGGCCTTTCTAATTTTCTCCCTACATAGCCTCACAACATCTTTGTAGGCCTCATGAGTGGCCTGCCCCTTCTTCCAAAGGCCATAAACTCTCCTTTTTTCCCCCGAGTTGTATCCATCTCTCTGTTCAGCCAGGCTGGTCTTTTTCCCCTAACAGCTCATTTTTCAGCACATGGGGACAGCCTGCTCCTGTGCCTTTAAGACTTCCTTCTTGAAAAACTCAGGAAGTTTTCCCCAACACACTCCAGGATCCTCCTGGACTGTTCCCTCTCAGCTCTATTGTGTTCCCAGCTGATATCTGGTAGGTTGAAGTCTCCCACCAGGACAAGGGCCAGCCACATAAACAAGTATGCTTTATGTTTGCTTAAAGTAATTTTTCTTCTTATGCAGATCATGCTAAATTAACTCTAAAATTTATTTTAAAACAATTGGGAGATCTTAGATACCATAAGCCTGGAGCAGTTGTTTTCCTATTTCAAAGCATCCTTTAATGTGAACAAGTTTATAAGATAGTATTTTGTGACTGATTTATTAAATACTTTCACAGTACTACAAATTTAACATTCAAAAATAAGGTATCATGTCACAGTAGCCAAGTTCTTTCAGACCAAACTTGGTACCATGCCCAAGTCTGTCAGCACTGCTGGCAAAGGATATCCTAAATAGCCTACATGAACAACATTTCTTGGTTTTACCCTATAACTCTTCAGTGACTTTTAAGGTCACCTCCAAAACCAGCTTCAAGTAATAGTACTCCATAATATCTTTTTCCCCCGGGTCTATCAAAGAATATTAGTGCATTGCCAAGTAATTCCAGATTTTCTCTAAGAAATAAAATCTGATACAATATAGCAGATTATAGCTGCAAATACAGTAAAAGGGTTTAGGATTTGACTATTAAAGATAGACTACATGTCTTAATTCAACTACAGTAAGGTGAGGGGAAATGAAATAAAACAAAGTACACATCATTTACTCAGTCAGTAAGTCTACCTTAAATATAAACAATTCCATATGAAAATGATGAAATTAAGTTACGTTTTACACCACTGTCTAGATTTCAGTTGAATGCTCACATTAAGTTTTGAATGTTTAGTTGAACTCTATGCAAAACAGTTGCCACTGCTAAAAGCTTTAAATATGCTTCTAAAGTACAGTTTAAAAACCTCAGTCAAAATCTAGATTTATTTAAGTAAATTGATGTTTCTTGAAATTCAGTTAGCTGCAGTTCTGGCATTGAGTCATTTCTGAACAATTCTTTGTTCATGCAGCAGTTGATAGTCTTAGAATAATTTCATTGATCTAAGACACCTTTGTAACCACATTAGCGTTCCAAGGGCTGTTCTGATTTATAGCAGGGTAGTTACTGCAGGTTCAACCTTCATAGATAAGTTCATATGCTTTTTATTGAACATCACAGCTCCTTAGCGGTACTATTCTACTGAATTAAATAAATCAGAAGACATTACAAACATTATTTCCAGGTTTCCATTTGTGGGAAAGCAATGGAAGATTGGCGAGGAGGACTGTAAATACGCTCAAGGGACTCACACCTGGGGTGCTGAGAAACACATATATCACACTAATCGTTGTTCAGTCTTATGTGCTTGCAAGTAGAACATCTGCCCTTAGATAACGTAAGTCTGTGATGGACTCAGGGACACCTTATCTAGCTGCTTGAGAATCCTGGCCTGTTGTGGAAGAAGATCAAAGCACAGTGGGAAAACTAGGCCTGCTTGAACCCTTGAAATACCAGCAAGAACAGGGAATCTGTGCACGCTCTTGCTAACAAGGACTCTCTCACTCGGCAGTGCCTGCATCCCCTGCTTGTGTGCCTCTACCCGGGTGTTGCTTCAGAGATTCCCCAGTCTGTGAGGTATCGAAACTAAACTTGTTCTTTGCCTTTCATCCGTGGTTTTGTGGTTGTTCCTGCATCCTGCCTGCATTGGCTCACACACCATTTAACTGTGTCTAGGTTTCTTTCACAGCTATGCAACTGACTTCCTATATGAGTTTCAGTAACCACCTTCTTCACCATTTTTCCTCCTATTTCCAGTTTGCCTTGATTAAACTGTATACATGCTGTGGAAGTAGAAACAGCAAGAAAGAAGGATGCTTTTTTTTAGGTAATAACTATATGTATAGCATTAGAAGAAACACAATAAGCTAATATAAACTCCTAGAATAGAGTCCTGTAAACAGCTGAGATCTGCCACACAGCAAATTGGTTTAGCACATTAATTCTGAAACTTAGGTGGTCGCCGACACATTTCACTATCAATCACGGAATCACGGAATCTTCAGAGTTGGAAGGGACCTCTAGAGATCATCTAGTCCAACTCCCCTGCTAAATCAGGATTGCCTAAAGCACATCCCTCAGGGCTGCATCCAGGCGAGTCTTGAAAATCTCCAGAGAAGGGGACTCCACAACCTCCCTGGGCAGCCTGTTCCAGTGCTCTGTCACCCTCACTGTAAAGAGGTTTTTCCCTGTATTTGAACGGAACTTCCTATGTTCTAGCTTGTGCCCATTGCCCCTTGTCCTGTCACTGGGAACCACTGAAAAGAGCCTGGCTCCGTCCTCCTCAAACCCACCCTTTAGATACTTGTAAACATTAATCAGGTCCCCCCTCAACCTTCTCTTCTCCAGGCTAAAGAGTCCCAGCTCTTTCAGCCTTTCCTCATAAGGGAGGTGCTCCAGTCCCATAATCATCTTGGTTGCCCTATGCTGGACTCGCTCCAGTAGTTCCCTGTCCCTCTTGAACTGGGGAGCCCAGAGCTGGACACAGTATTCCAGTTGTGGCCTCACCAGTGCAGAGTAGAGGGGGAGAATGACCTCCTTCGACCTACTGGCCACAGTCTTCCCTATGCAGCCCAGGATGCCATTGGCCTTCTTGGCAACAAGGGCACACTGCTGGCTCATGGATAATTTGCTGTCTACCAGGACCCCCAGATCCTTCTCCTCAGAGCTGCTTCCCAGCATGTCCGCCCCTAACCTATACTGGTGCTTAGCATTCTTCCTTCCCAGGTGGAGGACCTTGCACTTGCTTTTGTTGAACCTCAGTAGGTTCTTCTCTGCCCAGCTCTCCAGCCTGTCCAGGTCACGCTGGATGGCAGCACGGCCCTCTGGAGTGTCGGCCACCCCTCCCAGCTTGGTATCATCAGCAAACTTGCTGAGGATACACTCTGTGCCCTCATCCAAGTCATTAATGAATATATTGAACAAAATTGGACCGAGTATTGACCCCTGGGGGACACCACTCGTTACAGGCCTCCAACTGGACTCTGTGCCACTGATCACAACCCTCTGGGTTCTGTCACTCAGCCAGCTCTCGATCCACCTCACCGTCACCTCGTCTAGCCCATACTTCCTCAGCTTCCTAATGAGGATGTTATGGGAGACAGTGTCAAAAGCCTTGCTAAGGTCAAGGTAGATGACATCTACGGCTCTCCCCTCATCCAGCCAACCCGTTATAACATCATAGAAAGCTATCAGATTGGTCAGGCATGATTTGCCCTTGGTAAATCCATGCTGACCACTTCCAATAACTTCCTGTTCCTCTATGTGTTTGGAGACGACATCCAGAATGAGTCGCTCCATTACCTTCCCAGGGACAGAGGTGAGACTAACCGGCCTGTAGTTCCCTGGGTCCTCCTTCTTGCCTTTTTTGAAGATTGGAGTGATGTCAGCCTTCCTCCAGTCCTCAGGCACCTCTCCTGTTCCCCATGACCTTGCAAAGACAATGGAGAGTGGTCTAGCGATAACATCTGCCAGCTCTCTCAGCACTCGCGGGTGCATCCCGTCAGGGCCCATGGATTTATGAATGTCCAGCTTGGCCAAGTGGTCTCTGACCCGGTCCTCCTCAACTAAGGGAAAAATCTTCCTCTCTCCAGACCTTCCCCCTTGCCTCCAGGGTATGGGATTCGTGAGGGACGGCTTTATCAGTGAAGACCAAAGAAAAGAAGGCATTCAGTAGCTCTGCCTTCTCTGTGTCTTCCACCACTAGGGCACCCGTCTCATTCATCAGTGGACCTATATTTTCCCTAGTTTTCCTTTTTCTGTTGATATACTGGAAAAATCTCTTCTTGTTGTCTTTAACTGCAGTGGCCAAGCTGAGTTCTGATTGAGCTTTGGCCCTTCTAATCTTCCCCCTGCATAGCTTTGTTATATCTTGATAATCCTCATAAGTTGCTAAGCCCCTTTTCCAGAGAATGTAAGCCTTCCTTTTTTTCCTGAGGTCCAGCCAAAGCTCTCTATTTAGCCAGGCTGGCCTTCTTCCCCGTCGGCTCGTCTTTCAGGAGATGGGGATGGCCTTCTCCCGTGCTTCTAAGAGCACCTGCTTGAAGTATGACCAGCCTTCCTGGGCACCTTTGCTCTTCAACACTGCCTCCCAAGGGACACTCTCAACCATGCTCCTAAACAGGCTAAAGTCTGCCCTTCGGAAATCCAAGGTGGCAGTTTTGCTGGCTCCCCGCCTCCCTTCACCAAGAATTGAAAACTCTATCATTTCATGGTCACTCTGTCCAAGACGACCTCCAACCTTTACATCCCCCACAAGACCTTCTCTGTTAATAAACAGTAGGTCCAGTAGGGCACTTCCCCTAGTAGGTTCCTTCACCAGCTGTGTTAGGAAGTTGTCTTCCACACACTCCAGGAACCTCCGGGACTGTTCCCTCTCTGCTGTGTAGTATTCCCAGCGGACATCCGGGAAGTTGAAATCCCCCACAAGAACAAGGGCAGATGATCGCGAGACCTCTGCCAGCCGCTTATAGAATACTTCATCGGTTTCTACATCCTGATTAGGGGGTCTATAACAAACTCCCATCATGATATCTGCCTTGTTGGCCTTCCCCTTGATTTTTATCCATACACACTCAACACTGTCATTCACACTGTTGAGTTCTAGACATTCAAAACCGCCCCTAACATAGAGGGCCACCCCACCACCTCTCTTCCCTTGCCTATCTCTTCTGAAAAGCTGGTAGCCATCAATTACAGCACTCCACTTGTGTGTGTCTTCCCACCACGTTTCCGTGATGGCAACCACATCATAGTTTCCCTGCTGCATGATGGCCTCCAGCTCCTCCTGTTTATTCCCCATGCTGCGTGCATTAGTGTAGATGCACTTCAGTTGGGTTAATTGTCCTGCCACTTTCTTGGGGGGACAGGCCCTGATTTGCACCTGATCATTCTCGGACACTACTGTAGTTACCAAATTATCACTACTCCTTGTGTCTATGCTGCCACACAATTCACTATCCCCCACCATCGCTGAGACAGGCTGCAAGACCTTGCTATCACTTTTACCCATGAGCACTGCTATGTTGCTCCCAGGCACCACTTTTGTGATCCTGGTTTCGTCCCCATCCCCCATCAAACCTAGTTTAAAGCCTTATGGATAAGCCCTGCTAATTCTTGTCCCAGTCTCTTTCTTCCCCTTCGGGTTAGGCTTCCCCCGCCTGATGCCAGCACGCCTGGTTTCCTGTAGATCAGCCCATGTTCAAAAAAGCCAAAGTCCTGCCGGACGCACCAGTCGCGGAGCCAGGAGTTAATTTGCTGGCTCCTCCTATTTATCCCCTCGTCTACCCCTGCAAATGGTGGGATAGAGGAGAACACTATTTGTGCTCCCGATCCCTTAACCAGCCGTCCCAGGGCCCTAAAGTCATTCTTCATTGCCCTCAGACTTCTGGTACCTACTTCGTCACTGCCCACCTGAAATATCAGTAGCGGATAGTAATCTGATGACTGGACCAGGGAAGGGAGTTTCCTCCGTATGTCCTTAATTCTGGCCCCAGGGAGGCAGCTGACTTCCCTGTGGGATGGGTCCGGTCTACAGATAGGGCCCTCTGTTCCTCTCAGAAGGGAGTCACCTACTACAATAACCCTTCTTTCTGTCTTTGTTGAGGACGTCCTGAGGCGTGGGAGTGAGCGATGAGCACTGGGCATTTCACTGGATGGATCAGCTTCTCCATCCTCAATCGCCTGGTCCTCAATTTCCAGAGCCTCATACCTATTACGTAAGGGCAGTTGGGATGGTGAGGGGGGCCGTGAGAGGTTTCGCTTACCTCTCCGAGGAGGGATCTGACTCCACTCCCCCTTATCCCTTGAGTCCTCTCCTTCTGCCTGGTGACAGGAGGGAAGTGGGTCATCCACTTCTGATAGAGCCTCTTCCTGCTGCCTTTGCCTCAGGGTATGGCTCCACCAATCTATTTCGTTTTCACAGTCTCTAATACTTCTTAACCTTTCTACCTCTTCCTTCAGTTCAACCACCTTCCTGAGCAGATCATTTACTTGATCGCACCGTATGCGCACAGTGTCTCTGGATCCCTGTGGGAGCAGTGCCAGACTCAGGCATTCATTACAGCCCGAGACCTGCACAGCCACATGCTTGCAGAGGAGCTCAGTCTGAGTTCCCACGTTCTTCCTCGCAGAAGCTTTTGACTGTTTTGCAGCCATGTTCTTTTCTCGTGCCGGGAGATGGAGGATCTCTGCTGTTCGCTTCCCTCGCGCCCTGAGCCGGTGCCCTTGCACGCCGATGTTCCTCTGCTTGTGGTTGCCCAGCTTCTGCTTACCTTAGACTCAAGGCTTCCAGTGACCCACCGTACGAAATGCTGCTCCTTGTTCGTTCGCTCGCTCGCTCGCACTGCGGTGCCGCCCTGGGTGACCCACGTAGGCCACCCGCGTGCTGGGTGCGCAGCGGCCGGCCGCTGCGCTCCGGGACCACCCGTTTAGAGCTGCCGCGTGTGACGCTGACTCCGCCCCTGCCGCGCCAGCAGCCCGCCCCCGAGCTGCCGGTTTCGGCACGAGCTAGCCGCCTTTCCTGGCTACAAGAGCCCTCGAAAGATCCCTTTGCCGGCCTCATCCGCCGCGATCCCCTTCCCCAGTGAGGCCTTACCTGCACTGGAGCTGGTCTCCACGGCGACTGATCACCTTCCAGAGCATCACAAACTAATATATTTATCTACTTTTAGAAGCCTATGATAGGTAAAGACATTACACTGGGAAACTGAAGAACTTATTTCTCACAAGTCAAAAAGCAAATTCAACTCAAACTTTAAAAAAAAAAAAAAAAAAAGGGAGGGAGCCAACAACAACAGGCAAACTGCTTTTGAAGTAACAATTTCTGTGAAATGCCTGATCACGTCATGTGGTTTCATTCTGGATAGTCATTAATACTGTATCTTGACAGCACTAACAAACCTTATCCAAAGCAGGCATAGGTAGATGACAGGATTTGTCAAACTAACCAAAGCACACGATGTAGAACTCACATTGTCTCAAAGCCACAGACAGAAATCTAATGTATCAACACTAAACCCTTCCACATTAACATGAATAATGCTTGTCCTTAAGGCCTCTAGTAATACATCATAAATGGGAGTAAGATAAATTTCCACACCCCAATTGCACCCAAAGCCTTTAACAAATAGTATACTAGGCTACCTATAAAACCTAAAAAGGCCAAGACATGTAAATAAAATACACTTGGTTTCTTATACTATTAAGAGAGATGGGGAGGGACTCTTTATGAGGGAGCGTAGCAATGGAACAGGGGTAACGGTTTTAACCTGAAAGAGGAGAGATTCAGATGAGATATTAGGAAGAAACTCTTTCCTGTGAGGGTGGTGAGGCACTGGAACAGGCTGCCCAGAGAAGTTGTGGCTGCCCCATCCCTGGAAGTGTTCAAGGCCAGGCTGGATGGGGCTTGGAGCAGCCTGGTCTAGTGGGAGGTGTCCCTGCCCAGGGCAGGGGAGCTGGAACTAGATGATCTTTAAGGCCCCTTCCAACTCTAACCATTCTATGATTCTACTGAATTAATTCCCTTCTAGTTACAATTATTCTATTCTTCATAATTAGTTTCAAGAATACCGTTACACCAACATTAGTTTCAAACAAAAATAATAAAATGTAGTTCTTTATGAAAATGCTGAATCTTCTGAATACAGCAGTCACAATGAGCTCAATATTAAGGGAAGCTGTATACTTTAACAACGCAGCCCAAAGGTGTAGAACAGCAAACCACTAAGTTTCACATCATTTGCTACCACTCCCACGCACAATATGGACGCCACAGAACTTCTGACTATCCTATGAATGCTTTACAGCCTGATTTCCATCAATTGAAGCCACACTTGTAAGTTATACTGCAAAGTCACTTGCACAGAGATCATTTTACTGTCATGGGGAAGCAGAAAGGAGAGTTTCTAGTATTACTAATAGTCCTAGACCAAACAAAACAATACCTAAAGAAATTAACCCACAACTAAATCTTCTAGCATGCTCTCCTGGGTGGGAGAGAGGGGAAGTATCCTCAGACCTACGGTGCTATTTCTACACTGAAACAGTTGCATCTTAGTTAACACACATAAGCTGATATAGCCTGAAAAAAAAAAAAAAAAAACCACAACGTTTCACATAACACAATAAGCAATCTAAGAAAGTTTTGTTGTTCAGTAACTAGAAGGCAGACAGAGACTAAGGAACAACACTGATGGTTTAGATCAAGGTGATACTGAAATATTTTTTCTGTATTATACTCAACACTGGAAGAATCCTGCTCTTAACAGACTAATATGAGTCCTCTACTGTCTATTTTTAGTAACTTTTTATTATCTTGGGTCAAAAAAGTTGAAATAAATCAGAGCACAAAAATACTTTGCTTTTATTTGAATGGGGGGTTAGGTTTTTTTGTTGGGTTGTTTGTTTTGGGGGTTTTTTTGCACATCAGGAGAGCATTACAAATTTTAACTGTTTTCCCCAAGGCTGGAATTTCTATTACAAACATAGCATAAAGCCTATACGTAGTTGTTTTGTTTTTGTTTTGTTTTTAATTCTAACTGCAGTTCACCTCATTAGGTATAGAAGATACTATTTCATTTTTCTTACATAGATCAAAGCATTCCACAACAGAACTAAAAATATTATATTCTTCCTTCAACGGCGAAGTCCAGGCATTGATGTCCAGTGTCTTAAACTGAAGCTCCCCCTTCAACTACACGTGAAGAGGAAAGTGAGAACTGATACGTTAAAAATAACTGTCCTGTATTACAGTATCAGTTAAGCAGGTCTTCTCTCTAGAAGTTGGGGGGTTTTTTTGACGTATTACTTTGCACAGCTACGGCACAAAACCATTTCTTTTGCCTTACTCAGTGTTGGGACCATCTTATTAGGCACCCCTACCATACCCTTTCACAATCTTAAGAATCAAAGTCTTTAAGAATTTAAGTTCCTTTCCTGTCCCCTGCCCCTTTCAAGCCAGCCAACCACATTCACAGACATTTATTAAGTCTTAATCCACACCCCTAAAACAGGTAATTCTGAGCTACATATATTCTTGCACAGCTTTCAGCACACATTGCTACTGCCTCGGCTAACCCTGGGAACTGCAATACCCTGAATTCACAAATGCTTCTTGCTACTGAAAAATGTACATTCATCCCATCCTAAAAATAAGGACAATGTCAAAAATTGCTAACTTTTTGTATGTTCAGCAAAAAAAACCTGCATCATAAAAGAACAAGCAAAACTTATTCTAACACACTGTCTTATAAAATGGAAGCCAAGATGCCTTTGACCTAGTTAAATAGGAACAAAGATTCCATACTTTGGTTTCCAAGAACCTTTCTTTCAAGAGCCCTGATTAAAAAACATTTCCATGTAGAGACTGTCCTGATCTAATATTTACAGTATACTTATGGCAAGTGCTATATTTACGGACAAAATGACTACCCAGAGAGTTACCATGGGCAAAGACAGAAGGGTTAGAATCAATTGCCACAACTCCAATTCTTTTACTCTGCTGAAACCTGACAACACTTTTTCTAAGCATGTCATCCGCATGCTAGCATCATAACCCCTTTGGCCAAGGCTTCAGGAGATTAAGCACTATTCTATCAAGATATTCAGATCGCCTCATAACATTTATACTGAATATAATGTAAATTGTTACCTTAACCAGGCTCTAAGAGAGTCAACAATTTTACCTGAAACATATTCTCATCTCTGTTACTGCTTTGCTTAGAAGAAGCTGAACCTTTTGAACTTTCACCAGTCTTTTGTTTCTTTACAGGCTTTTCCAGAGCTGCTTGCTTTTTTCGCTTTGCCTTGGAGCAAGAATAAAAAAAAAAAAAAAGAAAAAAAGAAATGTATGAACCACAACTCATTTTCCAAGTTACAAAAAAGTTTACGTTAGAGGTCACAAACTACTACTATGCAATACACATTATCACCTTCCTTCTGTGAAGGCAGGAATCCAATACTGTACACATTTAGAATGGAATTTTTAAAATAAATCAGTCAATCTTCAAATGAGCCTATTTCTGTTCCCAGTGAAGTTTACCATAATACTTTGGCTTTAAAAAGAACCAAATTAGATCAAAGTACATTTCAAAAAGCCTACTCTTTTTTGCGCAGTAATACTGTCAGTCCAGTAGCTTCAATTAAAATTTTAAAGTCTGATGGAAGTTTCACCTTCCTTTCCACCGAGTGCAATGAAAAATGCAGAACAGCTAACAACTCTTCTAAAAAAGAAAAAAATAATAGATGAGATAACGAAGAAGTGACCTGGAAATCAAATCCAGAGGAAGTTGGTTTGTTTGGGTTTGAGATTTTTTTTTTTTTGTTTTAAATCAGAGTCCAATCTCTGTCCATAGCATGATAAATTAAACATGTTTTTAAAACACTCAGACGATATCACCTGTAAATCAGATTACTTTGCTAGCAGATACTACAAAGTTACTATTTCTGCTAATGGTCATATAGTATGCCTGCCCTAAGGGAAGAGTAATACAAGGATACCAAAAATTAGTCTCACCTGCTAGAATCATATTGTAGATATCCGCTTTTAAAGACAAACAATTCCAACAAATATGGAAGGTTGCCATAGAAAAAAAACCTTACTGCCCACTGAAGCAGACTGTTACACTATGTCTTTTCAGGAATACATTTCCCTAACAACAACAAAAAAAAAAAAATCACCTGACCATTTTCTCTTATATTAAGATTTGACAAAACACCTAATCTGCTAGAGCGCAACCAAGTCACATTTGAACCAATTCAGTAAAGATGACAGAGTCTCTTCACATACCACACTGGAAGACCTGATGTCCACATTACCACCTAGCATTTCTTAAAAAGGTAAATTCACTGTTGCATTCAGGTTTTGTTCATAACAACTGGTACATCTATACAAACTTATAAATTAACTAACTATTAAAAATAAAGGAGAACATTAAATTTATGCATTTTAAACAGTTAATGTTAAAATTATCAACTTAAAGACATTACGGTTGGCTCAGCTTTTAAGCGAGAAACTAGCAGATGGTATTACAGTAAATGTAAGAATATGAAACATAGAAAAAGAACATGCAGAACAAGATAAGCAAGTGGCACATGGATGACATGGCAAGTGGAAGTTTTTGTTTTGGACTTGCAAATAATTCAGATACCAAAATGAGGAGGAGGGTGTCCTCAAAATTAGTCCAAATTCTTGCCACCAGGAGCAGCTTATACAGAAGCCTTCTATCACTCGCCACAAAGCAGCAAAGAATTCCAGGAAGCTTGCGGCTAGATATACCATATGAAAAATCCCGAAGAAAAAAGTTTACTGCAAAGCAAAAAGCATCCACCCAAACCCTAATCTTGGGAGGTGGGTTTTGTTTTGTTATTTTGGGGTTGGGAGGGGTGTTTTGAGTTTGTTTGGCTTTTTTAAGCGTCTGATAAATCATATGGAATGACATGCATTTTGTGACATAACGCTCACCTAATTCCTTAACCTCAACCTGAAACATAAGAGTTAATACAGTAGCTATAAACTGCATATAACGTTCACCTTTTTGTCAACTTCACTGTCTGAATCACTGGCAGACGAGCTTGAAGACACAAGTTCCTTTGACTTAGGCATTCTAGGACGAGAAAGATAACATGAGAACACTATATAATGAACATGCACAATTATGGCTAGAAAGCCATCTTCAAACCTGTTTGTAAAGGCTCATCTCATTCAAAACCCTCCTAAAGACTCTCCTGCCTCTTCATATAAGCTTTAATACATGTTGTAGATGTGATCTCAAACATCCTTCCCTCTTATATCTCTTCCCCTTTTTGCTGCAATTGCCTTAAATGCAGCGTCTTAGATTTTGAACTGTTTACAAAGAGACAGTTTTTCACCAGCTTCATATACCCCCAAGTATGATAGAAATCATAATGTAAAAAATACAATACAATACCGGCCTCCAGTTGAATTCTCAATAATACATCCATAAGTATAAACGATTAAGGCCCTAGCATTATCTATATTCTTACATGGGCATTTCGCCTAGTTGAATTTGCAAGCAACAGCTACGTAATTGTCATACATGAAGCTAAAGTTCCCATCAACAATACAAAAGTCTGAAAAAACATCTTAGTTACAGTGAACTACAGTATTGCAATTAATATTTCCACTCCAGCTTTACCACGCGAGTCACTAGAGTCTATTCATTTGCCAGGCAAGTGAACATTCAACTTTCCTTGAATGCATGCTGCCAGGTGTGCTTCTACATCTCTCTAGTATGCAAGCATGTGGTTCAACTACTATATCTAACAGCTTGCCTGCTACTAGAAACTCTTTGAAACAAATAAATCGCCCATTTGTTCTTTCAGAATAAAAATAAGCATCATGGGGAGAAACTGTATGAAATAAACTACAGCTAGAAAAGGCCAATAAAAGATTAAAGAACATATTTAAGGAAAGGAAAAGGAATAGCAGCGTTTTCAAACTAGCAATGAAATAAACCATGTACAAAGGAAACAGACTGAATAATGATAATGGATCAACGTGGTTCTAAAGCAGGGCAAATTCGGACATAATAGTTTGGAGCACAACAATGGAAGCTGTAGCACAGAAAACGGTACAGGGTATGGGAAGCACACGTAAGCCATGCTGCAGGATGGTGTCAGAGGAAAGCTAAAACGGGACAGTGCAAAAATAAGCACAGCAATGACATGAAATCGAGAAGCCGAACAAGAAAAGTCGGGGGGGGGGAGGGGGCGCACCAGCAGAGGATAATCACAGAGTCCGCATCAGGATGAGGGAGCAACAATATGGAGGAAGGTGGGGGCGGAAACCGGAGGAAAAAGAAATAGGGAGTGGTGAGTGCCCCTCGAGAGAAGCTGGCAGAGTGCGAGGATACACCGAAGAACCGGGGAGAGCGAGGGTGGAATGAGATGGGCCAAGCGAGGACGAGCTAAAAACACCAGGTAGGCGGATCCCAACCGCCATTTTCCTTCTCTCTTCCTCTTTTCTACGGCTTGTGTCGCTCCCCAGGGGAAAAGGAGCGAGGGCCTGATAGGGGGGCGCGGGCAAGGATGCCCAGGTCCTTCTGGGGCAGGGTGGCAGCAAGAGAAGTGCAGGCTACCAGCAGCGAAGGAAAGACAACACCAAAAAAAAAAAAAAAAAAAAGCCAGGAGTCGTCAGCGGGCAGGGTCAGATCGCGGCGTGGGGGGAACGGAGCCGGGCGGTTCCCCACCACCATTATTTCCCCTCACTCAAGTCCTCTTTGCCCCCCTCCCACCAACATGGCAACGGCTCCTCCTCCCGACACAGGCCCGTTCCACGGCAGAGCGTTCCTCCCGCAGGGTACAGCGGGAACTCGAGGAAAAGGGGAAGCCTCACCACACGGTTACCCAGCACACTGGCGACAGGCCAGAAGGTGCCAAGCCCCCAACAGCTAGGGATGGGGGTGGAAAAAACAGCAACAACCTCAGCTGAACACGAAATGAAACCCCAATACTCACGTCCTACTTCGCACACGACTCCTCTACACCACGAGAGAAACAGAAGTGACGCATCGCAGAATCCGCGCCCACGTGGGAGGGGGTGAGGGGAGGTGTTTAAAGGGGACACGTCCCTTTATTACTTGTTGTTACCTCCCTCACTCCGGCTAGGGCAGCAGCAAAAAAGTCTCATGTGGGGCTAGTCCCTGTATCCGCCGCTTCGCGCCAATCAAGGGAGGCTTGTGGGGCTGACGGCAGGGCCCTGCTCACAGCCCAACCTGGAGCCGGGCCTCATCGGGACTACAGCTCTGCTTAGGTGGGGCGCTGCCGAGGCCGGGCCTTCACCAGCTGCCTGCCCTCCGCTGAGAGGGGGCGGGGAGTAGAGCCCTTAATATCTAAAAGGAACCCTTAAAAAAAAAAATGTGTAAATCGTTGTTTTCTTTTGCACGCTGCAGCGGTTCCTCGACCTCGTTTAGAGCCGCCCCACCAGCAGCCGTGCCCGAGGGAAGAAGAGGAAACGCTGTGAGGTGGTGTAGCTACGTTGACTTTGCATACTGAAGCCGCAGCACCTAGGGCGCTGTTCAGGAAAGTACGGGTTCCCCTTTCTTTCACCGGGTGACTTGCGTTTTGTTTTCCTCCTGACGGGCTTTGCGTTTGGGCGGCGTGTGAGCTTTATGGCTCCCGTCTTGGCAGTCACCTTGGGTCAAGTGCAGGTCTGAAGCGCTGGGGATAGAAGGTTAAAAAAAAACAATCTCAGCTTCTATTCTAAGCACTTTTTTAAATCCCTCAAAGAAAAAAAAAAAAACCTTGAAAATATAATCTGACAATCATCTTGCCTATTTCTATAGCATGTTTACACCAGAACACTGCATCATAAGTGCCCTGATGATGCTGTTTCCTGCATCAGGATTTGAAGAAGGGCAGTAGGTTTAGTTCATCTAAACAAGTATGCAACAGTTTCTGAAATAAACCAAAATAACACCTCTTTGGAGGGTCCCCTGCCCCATCTTTGTGAAAGGAAAAGACTTTTAGCAGCCTTTACAGACTGCAATAGGCCAAGCATGCTGTTGGAGCATAAGTGGTTTCACATTCTGTCTTCCTGTATTAGATATTTGTGCCTGTACTTTCTTTCAGTTTATGATGAGATTTATTAACAATAAAATATTATCGTAGTCAATACAACTTCACACAAAACTAGTGCAGCCTGTCATTGTTTGCTTATCACTGGGTCACTAGGTCATGTAGTTGTGCTGTAAGCCTGGCAGGATGCAAATGCTTCAGATAGATACCCATTATCAGTTTAGTTTAGTCCTTTTCTCATTGTTATTACTTCTAGACCTGTGCTTTTGCTACCATGACAATGCAAGCTTTTTGTAAAAAGTGTAAACAAACTATCAGGAAGTGGACTCTAGTCCCAATCCTAGCTTCCGGATAAAGCTAATGTTGGTACAGATGGTAGTGGGGTGGTGGGTGATCAGCCTCTGCAGTTCCAAGATCAAACACCTCTTAATAAAGTGTTTAAAAATCAAAACATTGGATCGTCTGGAGTCCAGTTATTTCTCCTCACTTGGGCTTTCTAAATTCCATGGGCCAGGAAGATAAACATCATATTTGAGGTGGGGGATGATCGACAAAAGTCAGCATGAGAGGCTGCAAGTCCTAAACAGTTTCTGAAAAAATACTTATGGGAGGTGGGAGAAAAGGATTTTAGAAGGGTTCCATGAGGTCTGCACAGTCCTCACTATGAATTGAGGTAAACTGGATCTGAGTATGACCCTTTTTCACTTTAGTAGCAGGAAAACAGGAATTTAATACCAGAAATTAAAACTGCCCTCTTTTAACTAATTCTTGGAAATTGGCTGTTTCATAATGTTCTTATCTTGCAAAACAAAAAGAAAAATAGAAAAATATACAGTTCTTACTACATGCATGGCTTTTGGAAAATAAAACTATGATTGTTTACACGGAATCAAAGCACAATAAATCTTATGTATGTAAATATAGTAATTTGTAATTATTATTATCACCAAAATTGGGAATTAACTTCTTAACACCAATGTAGTCTTAAGAAGCAGGCATTCTTTTATTCAGCACGGTTGGGGGGATTCAGCATGGGGGATCTCTCCACCTATCATGTCCACTGAATGCAAGATTCACAGATGAGGAGAAATAACTGGACTCCAGACGATCCAATGTGAATCAACAGAAGCCGTTTATTAAGCACAGATCATCATCTTTTATACCCTGTGTTGTAGCCGTACACGCGACTCGCTTATTTCTGATTAGCTAGTTACACTGTCCACGCGCTGTCCATGCAGTTCATTCACACATCAGATTGGTTACAAGAATTCACATAGTCAATTGCTTAGTCATTAGCACAACATGTTTTCTACCTTCTCAGTTCTCATTTTCCCCATGTACTAATTCCATCTTCTACCACCTGTTTTGCCCTTAATCTAATCTCTCATAGTAGGGAGGCTGGCTCACATGGCCATTTTCTCTCAGATACATTCCTACAATACCCCCTTTTTCTTCTTGAGCCAGCCAGACCTTATGCATGGCATTTTCTATCATGCCAGTCACTTTGCGGAGAACACACGAGGCTACCATAACCAATAATAATATAACCAAGAATAGCATGAGCCCTTGTTTTAGGAAGTCTGATAACCATCCTGTTATACCCCATGAGTTTAACCAATCATCGAAACCATTTTTGACCACTTTTAATTTGGACATGTTATCCTTCAGCTCCCGTAACTGCTTATGAATGGATGGTGAGTGGTCGGAAAGGTTCATACAACACATACCTTCAAAATCTTCACATCCATGACCCTGAGCTAACAGCAAAATATCAATAGCCGCTCGATTTTGCAAAATAGCATGCCGAATGCTATCAGCATCAGTAAGCAAGCTAGATAGGATTTCAGTTGTAAGGTTTATCTGTTTACTTGCCCAACACCCTATCTTATTCAACATAATTAATGCTGTCGCTGTTCCTAGCGAAGGAAGAATACTTAGCCCTATTCTTTGTCCGAGATTCGGGAATGTTATATGGTCGTCACAGGATGGAGTGAAGGTATGAACTGTTCTCTTGGCTCTGTGGTTACTGTGTGCTCTGCTCACTGTGTCTTTGGCCATACGCAGGCCTCTGCTCGTAGATCTGCCCCATCTCCCCCTTTTTTGTTTAACACCGGACCATTTATTAACAAGGTCGCCATGACTTGTGCTTCTACTCGTCGTGACGCTCTTAGCAGGTTATATACTAAACACAATTAAAAACAGAATCAAAAAGAACCCTGCTAAGGCAATAAATACCCAGATTCCTAAATTTAGCCCAGAAAGCCAATTTCTTTGGATTTACCCACGAGAAATCCTTTTGTAATATTTCAAATGCATTGCAGTTCATTAAGTCTTGAATCTTTAGTATTTGAGCTTTTAGCTGATCATGTAAAGGACGAGTATTTTGTTGCAATGACATGTCAAAAGCACCTTGGAGATGGTGTTTAACCATTTCCCAGCCATGTAGCAACGTATTCCAGGGGAAAGATGTAACACAAAGTCTTCGAGAGTTGTACTCCCAATCCCAATACAGAGAAAGACGTGTTTTTAATGCATTTTGCCGATCCCCTATCCATATTACTGCTGTTTTATACCTTACTCACGTTAAATTTACACAATAAGATTGATTACATTCTTGTATACTTGCATTTTGAGCCGAAGCAAACATACGGATGAGAAGTACAAATCATTACAGAATTGTCTTGCTCACAACTTCTATTTGTTGCAGTATTATCTGTGGTTAGCATGCACCCCGACTTAAGGTGTTTATAATACACCTTCGGTTGTTCAGGCCATTCAACAGTTCTTACAAAATGTCGCTCTACTGCTGTGGATGACAAAGAAGACATGTTTAGAAAATTTAAAACATGAGTTGCTTTATACACTCACTCTTGAGGTGTCATACCTACGGGATTCACCCTTTTTTGTTTAGCAAGCATGGCTTTTAAAGTATGATGCATAAGCTCCACAATTGCTTGCCCAGTCGGGGAATGAGGAATACTGGTGACATGTTTAATACCCCATATCTGTAAAAAAAAAAAAGGCCTGTACTTTAGCGGACACATAAGCTGGTTCATTATCAGTTTTTATAGTTTTCAGTACTCCCATGACTGCAATGCATTGCAACCAATGTCGAATAACATCACAAGCCTTCTCTCCTGTATGAGCAGTAGCCACAACAAAGTGAGAAAACAAATCAACTGAAACATGTCCAAATTCCATAATGCGCGTAACATCGGATTGCCAAAGTTCATCAGGTGTAAGCCCTTGCGGGTTAACCCCCGTAAATGATGGCAGAGGAGCCAGCTGCTGACAATCGGCAAAAATACCCACTCTAATGCAGTCAGGCTCTTTGCGAGTGCATCATCCCATTGTCCTGTCAGGGCATAAAGTTGAAATTCTTGTAGGAAGGTGTTCAATGCGTCTTGCAGCAGTAGCAGACTATATCTTATCTTGCAACATGCTGTAATGCCTTCGGAGCTGTTGGGGTTAATGAACATAGAACTTATGGGGGGGGGGGCGGGGGCAGACCCAGTGCTTCAGGGCATCCCCTGTATCTTCAAAGTGCGCTCATGTCTCTCTCCCCCTCACTCATGTCTCTCTCCCCCTCTCTGACCCGAGACAGCCCCCTTATATCCTGCACTGGACTGAGTGGAGAAGTACAGGCTAGAGTCGCTGCACGCATGGCCAGTGCACGCAGCAAGTCCCACCAGACTCTCCTGCACTGGATTGAGTAGAAAAGTACAGGCCAGAGTTGCTGCACGCGTGGCCAGCGTATGCAGCGAGTCTCACCAAACTCATGATCCAGCTTTGCCAACAGCAGCTGTCTGATACGTGACTACATTGTTGTAATCCCTTCTTGTTATCTTCTTCTGTGAAGGTCAGGTTCTCATGGATACACACATAGTTTTTACAGCAACATATTCTACAACTCGTACAAGGGTATGATGCAAAGCGGCATTTACAACTGATTGTATAATGCTTATTAAACACGGCAAACAGCATACTAAACATAACAGACAAATTCCTTCCCCACAGGCAATGAGTATAATTTGCTTCAACCAACCCCACCCCCAAGTCCATCCAGCAAAGAGATTCCACCCAGTGGTCTCCACAAGTTGCTGGTTCGGTCGGTGCAGTTCCTGCAACTGGGCATGGATGGATGTGGAGTGGTCACTTAGATTCATACAATACAGTCCTTCAAAATCTTGACAACCATGTCTGTGAGCTGAAAGCAAAAAATCAGTAGCAGTTCTGTTTTGCAACATCGCATATCGAATACTATCTACATCTAGCAATAACTCGGACATAGCTGTACTAGTAGCATTGTTAAACTTATCCTTGGCAGCAAGAGAGTCCTTGTTATCACGAATCCTTGGCAGCAAAAGAGTCCTTGTTAGCTAGAGCGCATGCGGACTCCCTGTTCTTGCTGGTACTGTGCTTTGATCTTCTTCCACAACAGGCCAAGGTTCTCAAGCAGCTAGATAAGGTGTCTGTGAGTCCATTACAGGCTTATGTCATCCAAATGTTTTTCTTGCCAGCACCCGAGACTGAATAACAATTGGTGTGATATATGTGTTTTCCAGCACCCAGGTGCGAGTCCCTTGAGTGTATTTACAATCCTCCTCGCCGATCTTCCGTTGCTTTCCCATATTCCACCCCCTTGCTCAAGAGACCGCTTCTGCTGGGGTTCATTTTAGTCTCGCAGGGTATAACACAGAGCAATCTACTAAGGCATGCAATAACATAGACACATATAGGAAAAAAACAAAAACATATCTCTATGGTACTGCTTTGAATCAGGTGTCCTATTTCTCTTTTTCTGATGCTTTCTCGTAGCGCGTATGGCATACTTTTGTGCTAACGTGGCACATTTCCCATCTAATTGTTCCTGTTTGGTTTCTTTCTTTTTTTTTTTTTCTTTTTTTCTCTTTTTTTCTCTTTTTTCCTCTTTTTTTTCTCTTTTTCATTTTTTCTTTTTTTCTTTTCTCTTTTTTTCTTTTTTTTTTTTCCCCATCACTTACGACTGACATAAAAGTCTGCCTTTGCAACAAGAGCTCAGTTTCTCATTTTTCCTTAAGTTTCTCATTTTCCTACAGAGCATCCTATAGATTTTGGCTCAACTCCTTTTCCCAATCAACCATGATCTTATAGACAAACAACAAACAACCAGCGATACGCCCTGCATGGGCGAGCCGTTCCCGAGACCGTAAACGTGTCGGCTCGTGAAAACTCCCCCAATATTTCAGGACTTCCATCGGTTCTACAGCCCATCCTGGTGTATCTGCCTGGGGCGCGCTCGCCTTATGTCTAAACATTGTGTATATACAAACTCCTTCACTTGACGGAGTGTCAGCCCTAGTCGCGTACGAGAACAGTACCACACCGGGCAGAACACCTGCTCAAGGGGAGTCACCTAACGACACTGCACCCAACAAAAAGCAAACAGTAGCACAGATGCTGATCAGCAGGTATAAGCTGGCGCCCACACACACTTACACGGCAGACATACAAAACCAGCATTTCTATCTCAGGGAGACGACTGGGGAGGGGAGGGGGCGAGGCGGGCAATGGCAGGAGCAAACAGCTCCGGCTCTGTCCTTCTCTGCTGACATTCTGCCTCCTCCATCGGCCTCAGGTGGAGCAGAGGGGATCAGCAGGGGATCGTCCCAGACCTTTGGACCTGGCCTGTTCGATCCCCCTCCCGTGGGTTGTAATGCTGCAAAAGCCCCGGCTGCCATGGCTCGCTCCGCCTTCATATCTTGTAAGGTCGATAACACCAACCGCCATGTCGTCGCTAACGGTGATGCCTCTTTGTCTCCTTTACTTATCACTTCCCACAGTCTTTTCCCAACAGCCTCCCATATTTCTGGTTTAAAAGCTGTCTGGGGCTCTGGTGCGAATCCGTTCTCTCTGCACCAGGTTAACAACCTTCGGAGCATACGCTCATCGTATTTCACCCCTCTCTTAGAGGGGATATGCAGGAGAAGTCTTAACATAGCCCCTTCTTCTTTTGTTACTTGTTGCCCCATCTCCTGCCCCGGCTGCTCACCTCTCTCCGGGTGTCCGTGGCCACGTCGTCTGTTTCCTCTATTCCGGATTGCCGCCCAATCCGCCCGGTCTCAGTCCAGCTGAGCCGTCCTCCAGCTGGTGGATCTTCTTCTGGGTCTTCCGCCCCTCGCGTTCCGTTGCTCAAGCCAAGCGCCGATCGGTATCACGTCGGGGTCACCATCTGAGGAGAAATAACTGGACTCCAGACGATCCAATGTGAATCAACAGAAGCCGTTTATTAAGCACAGATCATCATCTTCTATACCCTGTGTTGTAGCTGTACATGCCACTCGCTTATTTCTGATTAGCTAGTTACACTGTCCACGCGCTGTCCATGCAGTTCATTCACACATCAGGTTGGTTACAAGAATTCACATAGTAAATTGCTTAGTCATTAGCACAACATGTTTTCTACTTTCTCAGTTCTCATTTTCCCCATGTACTAATTCCATCTTCTACCACCTGTTTTGCCCTTAATCTAATCTCTCATAGTAGGGAGGCTGGCTCACGTGACCATTTTCTCTCAGACACATTCCTACAGGAAAGCAGGGCCATCCTTCGTTGCCCTTGAACGCTGCGTCCGACCTTTTGTGGGAAAGCCTCCGTCCTCTTCTTTGTAGCCGCCCTTTAAGTACTGGCAGACTGCGATGAGGTTCCCTCCCCCGCGAGCCTTCTCTTCTGCAAGGGAGAAGAGACCCGACTCCTTCAGCCTTTCCTCCTAGGGCAGGTTCTCCAGCCCTTTGGTCATCTTTGCGGCCCTCCTTGGGACCTTCCCCAGTCGGTCTGCGTCTCTTTTTTTGAATTGTGGGGACCAGAACTGGACACGGCGCTCCAGGTGCGGCCTGCGGGGGTAGCCTGTGTGAGAAGAGGCCAGGGTCTGCCCTGTGCTGGACGCAGCTGGTGCCAGCCAGCTAGGCACTGGACTTGCCGCAGGCCAAAGCTGAGCGGCTCAGCGAAGCCGGGGGCGCCCCTGTGAAAACCTATTGAAGAAAGGGCAAAGCGCTGTCCGGGGCAGGTATTTCCCTGCTGCCTGTGGGTCCGGCCGGTGGATGTTTCCTGAAGGAACTTTTTCATCCTATTTTCTCCCCCTGTCCTGTTGAGGAGGGGCAGTGAGAGAGCGGCTGGGCGGGCCCCTGACAGCCGGCCGAGGTCAATCCATCACAAAGCCTAAAGGGCAGATTCCTCCATGTAGAAGTGTTGAAGGGGGTTGGTGCTTTAAGGAACGATAGTGACTGGGGTTTTGGAGACAGGAAAGTCGGGAAATCGCTGGGGATCCAGTTGCTTCGAGGGGGGGAAATTCCAAGAGAAAAAGCCTTCTTTCTGAGCAATAAGAGGCTCTTGTGAGCAGAGGGCTCTAGTCTCCCTTTGTTCTCGCTTGGTAATGAAAGAGACAAGGCACCGGAACTCCTGCGTGCGAAGGGATGAAAATGTGCGGAGCCTGTTGGATGCTCTTTGTGTGCGCGTGTTGGAAACCCAGGAACAGCTATAAGGAGGTGGGTGTGAGCTTGGTTAACTTGGCCAAGCCAACCACGCAAAGCTGACCCAACCTCCCGCCCGCATCAGAACCAGTGCCACCAGAAAAGCACGTAAGGTGTTAGCAATTGGAGATCCCCTACTGAGAGGCACCGACGCACCCGTTTGCCGTCCAGGCGATTTCTCTCGAGAAGTCTGCTGCCTACCAGGGGCTCGCATCCGTGGTGTCGCCGAGGGGCTGCCGAGCCTGGTGATCCCTGCAGATTATCATGCGCTCCTACTATTCCGCGTAGGGTCTGACGAGGCAACTTAGAACCCTCCAAAGAGACTTTATGTCCCTCGGAGCAATGTTAAAAGGATCAGGAGCACAGGTGGTGGTCTCCTCTCTCCTCCCAGTCAGAGGGAGGGGTCCAGGAAGGAGGAGACGAATTGAACAGGTGAATGCCTGGCTGCGTAGCTGGTGCCATACTCGAGGTTTTGGCTTCTGTGATCACGGGTGTACCTTTGAGAAGCCGGGTCTGTTGGGAGCTGATGGGATTCGCCTGACCAAGCGGGGCAAGAGGGTCTTTGCCAACAAGCTGGCCGGACTTACAAGGAGGGCTTTAAACTAGGCTCAGCGGGGGAAGGGGATGGAGTTCTGAGCAACAGAGAAGAGCCAGGGGCTGCTGATGCGTTAGGAACCAACAGGGGAACCCCTGAGAAATGCCGCAAAGGACTTGGGGCTTGATCCTCCAGAAAGGCGACACGGTCGGCAGCCCAACTGAAGTGCCTCTATACCACTGCGCGCAGCACAGGTAACAAACAGGAGGAGTTGGAAGCCCCTGTGCAGAAGGAGCAGAAGGGAGCTGGCAGCTCTTTCAGGACGTTTTTTCTTCGAGCACAAGAGCTCTCGATTCCCACGCGTAAGAAATGGGAAAATAGAAATTCGTCTACCTAGACTTTAGTAAAGCCTTTGACACCGTTTCCCACAGCGTTCTCCTGGAGAAACTGGCTGCTCATGGCTTGGACGGGCGTACTCTTTGCTGGGTAAAGAACTGGCTGGAGGGCCGGGCCCAGAGAGTTGTGGTGAATGGAGTTAAATCCAGTTGGCGGCCGGTCACAAGTGGTGTTCCCCAGGGCTCAGTACCGGGGCCGGTTCTGTTTAATATCTTTCTCAACGACCTGGACGAGGGGATCGAGTGCACCCTCACTCAGTAAGTTTGCAGCCGACACCAAGTTGGGCGGGAGCGTCGATCTGCTTGAGGGTAGGATGGCTCTACAGAGGGATCTGGACAGGCTGGATCGATGGGCCGAGGCCAATGGTATGAGGTTCAACAAGGCCAAGTGCCGGGTCCTGCACTTGGGTCACAACAACCCCGTGCAACGCTACAGGCTTGGGGAAGAGTGGCTGGAAAGCTGCCCAGCAGAAAAGAGCCTGGGGGTATTGGTAGACAGCCGTCTGAATGTGAGCCAGCAGTGTGCCCAGGTGGCCAAGGCGGCCAACAGCATCCTGGCCTGTATCAGGAATAGCGTGGCGAGCAGGACTGGGGAAGCGACTGTCCCCCTGTACTCAGCACCGCTGAGGCCGCACCTCGAATACTGTGTTCAGTTTTGGGCCTCTCACTACAAGAAAGACACGGAGGTGCTGGAGCGTGTCCGGAGAAGGGCAACGGAGCTGGTGAGGGGTCTGGAGCACAAGGCTTATGAGGAGCGGCTGAGGGAACTGGGGTGGCTTAGCCTGGAGTAAAGGAGGCTGAGGGGAGACCTTATCGCTCTCTACAACTACCGGAAAGGAGGTTGTAGCGAGGCGGGGGTTGGTCTCTTCTCCCAAGTAACAGGCGATAGGACGAGAGGAAACGGCCTCGAGTTGCGCCAGGGGAGGTTTAGGACGGATATTAGGAAAAATTTCTTCGCGGAAAGGGTTATCGAACGTTGGACCAGGCTGCCCAGGGAAGTGGTTGAATCACCATCCCTGGAGGTATTTAAAAGACGGGTAGACGCGGCGCTTAGGGACGTGGTTTGGTGGTGGTTTTGGCAGCGTTAGGTTAATGGTTGGACTCGATGATCTTAAAGGTCCCTTCCGACCTAGACGATTCTATGAAATCAGGCAAGGAAGGCAGGAGCCCAGCATGGCTGAGTAAGGACCTTCTGGTCGAGCTGAAGCGCAAGGAGGAAATGCGTAGGCGGTGGAAGCAGAGACACGCATCCTGGGAAGAATATAGGGATGGGGTCGGGAAAGCTAAGGCACAGCTGGAGCTGAATTTGGCAAGGGATGTGAAGAAGAATCATAAGAAGGGCTTCTACAGGTGCGTTGGTCAGAAAAGGAAGACTAAAGAAAACGCACCCCACCCCCACCCCCCTCCGATAGGTAAGACAGGAGAGCTAGCGCCAACCGACATGGAGAAGGCCGAGGCACTCAAGGATTTTTCTCCTCCGTTGTCGCCGGCAATCACTGTTCCCGCATCTCTCAAGTCCCTGAACCTCAAGGCAGGGACTGGGGGAACAAAGTCCCTCCCATCGTAGGAAAGGATCCGGTTCGAGACCACCTGAGGAACCTGAACATACGCAAGTCCTGCACTGGGGAGGAACAACCCCATGCACCAGTAGATGCTGGAGGCCGACTGGCTGGAGAGCAGCTTTGCTGACGTGGGGGGCTCCTGGTGGACATCAAGTTGAACGTGAGCCGACAACGTGCCCTTGCCGCAAAGGCGGCTAAGGATATCCTTAGCCCGCTACAGAGGAAAGCAGGGTTTATACATGTTACAATACAGTTGTGTAGACCAATCAAATTGCTCACTATCCCCGGGGGTGCAGGGTGTAATAAATAGAATCATGTTTGTTAATCAAATCAGGCTTTCTTAAAGGCTGGTGAAAAATTACAATGTTTCGACTCTTCACATACTTAAATCGCAGGCATCCAGTGTGCTATCTGGTGCACTTTGACACCTCAAGGCCTAAATCACAGGCATCCGGTGTGCTGTCTGGTGCACTTTGACACCTCAAGGCCTAAATCACAGGCATCCGGTGTGCTTTAACACTTCAAAGGGAAGAGCTAAGTTGTGCGATAAGCTGAAAAGAGTCTCCCCAAGGACACTGATAAAGATGAGGAGCCTTCAGCCTCACGACCACCAGGAGGCGGGACAAGACCGACCCCCTAGCAACACGTCGCTCAGACACAGAATATACCAGGATTGACACATATACGGGAACCAGAAGAGTATATAATCAGCTACTTTCGGGAAGCGGGTGTGCGCCGTTGGCGGAGCAAAGACTCCCCGGCCGCCCAGCGCTGTTTTGCTTGCTGCCGCTTGCTTAATAAACTAATTTGATTAATTGGACTGGTTCCTGTCAATTATTGGGCCACAATCTATAACAAATTTGGTGCCGTGACTCGGATAGAGGCAATTTGGCTGTAAACCTCACAGGGGGGGCGCCCCGCTGAGTAAGCGGCCCCTGTTGGGGGTTTTTACACCCAAAACCTCTACCGACGAACTCGAAATTCGGCAGCAAGCAAATAAAAGCCGGCAACCCCGTAAACTTTGTGCACGAAGACCCGAACGAAGACTCAGGAATGAGTAAGTATAGGCCGGTGATCCGTTCGGTTGGGGTTGGGTATCCTGGAGTGTGCCTGTGTGAGACGTCCACTTGAGGACGAAGCAAGTGGGGACCCTTTAGTAGTGCGGTTCCCATCTCCCGCGAGGGACTGGGCCACGAACAGGGGGAAAAGACTGTGTGTGTGCGTGAAGGCACTCCGGAAGATGGGACAGAAGAAAAGCAAGCCTTCTGATCCCATGGGTGGGTCGGTGCCTAAGGTTAGGTTACCCCAGATACCGCCAGACAGTCCGTTAGGATTAATGATTAAATATTGGGATGATTACCCTTCTAGGCAGGGTAAGGATAAAGCAAAAATGATACATTATTGTATGGAAGTTTGGGGTGGGAAACAAATTAGAAGTGACCACCTGTATTGGCCCGTTTTTGGGTCCTTTGAAGATTGGATATGCCAGGCTTTACATATTTATGTTAATTCTAAGGAACCCTTTAGCCTGGAGGAGAGTGAATATGCACACTTGTGGATAAGGTCAGAGACTAGAGTAAATCTATATCACTTGAGAGAGAAGAAACAGGGGTAGGAAAAAGCCCAATTTGTAGCTAAATCATGGACGGACATTAGAAAGAAGCTGGAGAAAGTGGAGGATTGGCAGGATAGGGGTTTGGATGAATTGTTAAGGGAAGCCCAGAAAGTGTATGTCCGCAGGGAGGAGGAAATACATAAGAAACAAGCCAGAATGTTGGTAGCTGCAGTCAGAGAAGGGCAAAGGACGTCAACCCCTGGAAAAGGGTTTGAAGCTCGCCAGATAAGACAGGACACCCGAAAACCTTTAAGAGGGAGAGAATGGGGAACTGTGGTTTGTTTTTATTGTGGAGGAAAAGGGCATGTTAAAAAGGACTGCAGAAAGAGAATGATGGATGAGAAAATGTTCAAAGACTAGGGGTGTCAGGGGCTCTATTTGCTGGGAACCTGAGAAAAAAAAAAACAAAAAACCAAAAAAACCCAAAAACCCAAAAAAACCCAAAAAAACAACAGAGCCCTTGATAAAACTAGAAGTGGGTCCCCAGCAACAAGAAATTGAGTTCCTAGTGGACTCGGGAGCAGAAAGATCTACCGTTCAAAAATTGCCCCAAGGATGTAAAATATCCTCGGCGACTATACAGGTTATTGGAGCAAAAGGAGAACCTTTTGGAATACCCGTAATAAAGGATGTGTTTTTTGAAACCCATTCTAAGGTAGGGGTGGGGTCCCTGCTACTCATGCCTGAAGCAGACTATAATTTATTGGGCCGAGATTTGATGATTGAATTAGGAATTGGCTTAGAAGTAAAAAATGAAACACTAAAAAAATTAAACTGTGTCCCTTACGAGTAAGAGATGAAGAGAAAATAAATCCTGAAGTCTGGTACACCCCGGAAACAGTAGGTAAGTTAGATATTGAACCCTTTTCAGTAACAATAAGGAACCCAGAAATACCAGTCAGGATAAAACAATACCCCCTTCCTAGAGAAGGGAGGCTAGGTTTGAAACCTGAGATCCAAAGATTACTTGAAAAGGGGTTGTTAGAACCCTGTATGTCTCCTTTTAATACTCCCATCCTGCCTGTAAAAAAAGCCGGATGGAAAATATAGGTTAGTACATGACTTACGAGAAATTAACCAGAGAACAATAGCTAGATTCCCGGTGGTGGCGAATCCACACGCCCTCCTGAGTCAAATAGGGCCCGATAATCAATGGTATAGTGTAATAGATCTGAAGGATGCATTCTGGGCATGCCCTCTCAAAGAAGATTGCCGAGATTACTTTGCTTTTGAATGGGAAGACCCAGATAACCATCGGAAACAACAATTACGGCGGACGGTATTGCCCCAAGGGTTTACCGAATCTCCGAACTTGTTCGGACAAGCCTTAGAACAAATCCTGAAGGGGTATGAGTTAAGTGAAGGAGTCACACTGGTCCAATATGTGGATGATTTGCTCCTAGCTGGTGATAGCGAAGAAAAAGTGAGGCAGGAAAGTATTAAGTTACTAAATTTTTTGAGTTTACAAGGATTGAAGGTATCAAAATCAAAACTACAATTTGTTGAGAAAGAAGTAAAATATCTGGGACACAGACTAAGCAAGGGAACTAAGAAATTAGACCCCGAAAGGGTGAATGGCATATTGTCATTACCGGCTCCTAGAACTAAAAGACAGGTTAGGCAATTATTAGGTCTCTTTGGCTATTGCAGGCAATGGATTGAGAACTATAGCAAAAAGGTGAAGTTCCTCTATACCAAATTAACTAAGGATGGATTATTGGAATGGTCGGAGGATGATGATAAACAATTAGAGACACTAAAAACTGATTTAGTAAATGCCCCAGTTTTGAGCCTGCCAGATGTAAAGAAACCATTTTATCTATTTATCAATGTTGATGAAGGGACCGCATTTGGGGTATTAGCACAAGAATGGGCAGGAAGAAAGAAACCTGTGGGATACTTATCTAAACTCCTGGACCCCGTAAGTAGGGGTTGGCCTACCTGCCTTCAAGCGGTAGTAGCCGCAGCCCTTTTGGTAGAGGAAGCCCATAAAATTACCTTTGGAGGAGAATTGAGGGTATTATCACCTCACAACATCAGGGGAATTTTGCAACAAAAAGCTGACAAATGGATAACAGACGCCCGGCTCCTAAAATATGAAGGCATCCTAATCTCCTCTCCCAAACTGGAACTCGAGGTAACAAGCGTGCAGAATCCAGCACAGTTTTTGTATGGGGAGCCGAGTGACAAAATAAATCATGATTGTCTTTACAACATTGAGGAGCAAACAAAAATCAGACCAGATTTAGATGAGAAAGAACTTGGAGAAGGAGAAAAGCTATTTGTAGATGGATCATCCCGGGTAGTTGAAGGAAAGAGAAAATCAGGATTTGCAATCATTGATGGAAAAACATTTAGTGTAATAGAATCAGGACCTCTGAGCCCTAGTTGGTCTGCACAGGCTTGTGAACTATATGCTGTATTAAGAGCCTTGCAACTTTTAAAAGGTAAAATTGGAACCATATATATGGATTCAAAATATGCCTTTGGCGTAGTGCATACTTTTGGAAAAATTTGGGAAGAAAGGGGTTTAATAAATTCTCAAGGAAAAGGATTAATACACCAGGAATTAATAATCCAGGTCTTACAAGCATTACGAGGACCAGCGGGAATAGCCGTAGTACATTTAAAAGGACACCAAAAAGGATTAAGCCCATTAGTCAGAGGAAACAATCTTGCTGATCAAGAAGCAAAAAGAGCGGCATTAATGGTGATCCAGACTAAAAGAACTCGGGAGGACTGTATAACTTGTGGAAAGGAATCAGACGAATTCCCATGTTATGAGCGTTGGAAGGATTTTGGAATCGATGCAGTCCCTTGCAGATGTCTAATTTATGATGAATGTGACAACCCCAAGTATAGCCATTGCCATCTACACGGAAATATTCGCTCAATCCTGAGTTTTACAGTGCAGGAAAAAGATAAGCTGACTCAGATGGGAATCAGGGAGACAGAAAAAGGAAAGTGGAAACTCCCGGATGGCCGGGAAGTTCTCCCAAAACCTCTGGCTTTGAAAATCATGCAAAAATTCCATGAGAACACCCATTGGGGAACTCAGGCGTTAGTGGATCAGTTTGCCACAAAGTATATGTGCATTGGTGTATACAGTATAGCAAAGAGAATAGTTAGCGAATGTATGACATGCAAAAGGGTCAATAAACATCAGTTACGGGAAAAAGCCCTGGGGGGAGAGAACTGGCTCACAGACCATTTGCTAAAATCCAGCTAGACTTCACTGAACTTCCAAAGGTGGGACGATATAAATAATCATAGACCACCTAACCCATTTTGTGGAAGCATTCCCGACAGCTAGAGCCACCGCTCAAACCGTAGTGAAGACTTTGCTGGAAAATATAATCCCTAGGTATGGATCCATTGAGGTAATACACTCTGATAGGGGCTCCCATTTTGTTTCAAAAATAGCAAGGGAAGCTCTCTCCTCTTTGGGGACAAAATGGGAATATCATACTCCCTGGCATCCACAAAGCTCGGGAAAGGTAGAAAGAGTAAATGGGGAAATAAAGAAACAGCTCACAAAATTGATGTTAGAAACTAAGATGTCACGGGTAAAGTGCCTCCCCTTAGCACTATTGAATATAAGAACACAGCCCCGAACTGATGTAGGAATTTCCCCCTTTGAAATGTTATATGGGATGCCATACGATTTAGAAATTCCGCAGGACCACCCCCAACTTGAAAATTCACAAATTAGACCTTATATAATTCAACTCATGGCTAGGAGAGTAAAGCTGCGGAATAAGGGCTTAGTAGTACAGAGACCCCCCTTGGATGTAGCCATGCATAACATAAAGCCAGGAGACAAAGTGCTAATCAAATCATGGAAAGAGTCCCCATTAACCCCCCCGTTGGGAAGGGCCCTATCTCGTTTTACTCACCACAGAAACAGCCATCCGGACAGCAGAGAGAGGCTGGACTCATGCGAGCCGCGTAAAAGGACCATTAAAAGACTATTCTTGGGAAGTGACAAGCCCGCCTGGAGATCTGAAGATTGCCTTCAGGAGGTTGTAAATGGACACACATATAACTGTGGTACAAGTGAGCGACTACAGCATATCGGTGGGGTACGGTTACGGTGATACAGGGGACATAAGAATCAAGTGTGACATTCTGAGCTGTAATTGTTATCCTTTTTATTTGTTTTATTTGTAAAGGGTGTCGAGAACGGAGGGGGACCCATTGCCGTTACGGGATACCCCCTCGAGGGGTTTGCCAACCTTGTGGGGACAAAGAGCGTGAGCTCACCAAATTGGCTCTAGACATAAAAATATTTAATGGTGAAATCCAGGAGCAATCTAGTGAATGGCGGGAGATATTTGCACGGGGTATTAAACCCGAGTACTATTGCTATCACCCTCGCGAACCTGCTCCATTTGTAATTGACATTATTAAAGTGTGTTGTCGCAAGACACTTAAAGGGGTTCAGTGCGATTCACCTGAAATGCACAGAAGCAAGCGACTAAAAATTGCATTTATTCTCCTGAAGACTACCCCTGCTGCCGAGAAGATGATACCCCTCGTGGCTCGAAGCAACCGAGTCGACGAGCGAGGCAGAGGAGTAAAAAGCTGTGGAGAACAGAACCCAAAGAGTGGGACTGTACAAAGACACTGGGAGGACTGCCTCAGTGTTAACCAAGGGAATCGCACGAAATGCCCCGGGAGGAGTGATAGCACTGAAAAGGACTGGGTAATTGGAGTGAGTGTTCAAACTAAACTTATTACCCGGCCGGGTTTCCACCCTTCTCGCCACACTCTAATTTTAATTTTACTAAATCTTGTAGGTTTCTTATTGTTTGCACAGCAAGGGGGGTTGTGTGTTGCTCTGGATGAGGAATGCTGCGTATATGCAGATCACACTGGAGTAGTTAGAGACACCATGACAAAACTACGAGAAGGATTAGAAAAAAGAAAGAAAGAAAGAGAAGCACAGCAAAGTTGGTATGAATCTTGGTTCAATTATTCCCCATGGATGACTACGCTATTGTCTACCATCGCGGGACCTATGATACTATTAATTTTGGGATTAACATTTGGCCCTTGTATATTGAACAAAGTAATTGAAGTTGTAAAGGGCAGACTGGAAGCTGCCCATTTAATGCTTCTCAGGGCTAAATACGAGTCATTAGATAAGGAACCAGCAATAGAAGAAACATTAGCTTTAAGTCACGCTGAACTCCAAAGATTTGATGAACAAAATGGTAAATAAAAAAAAAAAGGGGGGATTGTAATAATAAATAGAATCATGTTTGTTAATCAAATCAGGCTTTCTTAAAGGCTGGTGAAAAATTACAATGTTTCGACTCTTCACATACTTAAATCGCAGGCATCCAGTGTGCTATCTGGTGCACTTTGACACCTCAAGGCCTAAATCACAGGCATCCGGTGTGCTGTCTGGTGCACTTTGACACCTCAAGGCCTAAATCACAGGCATCTGGTGTGCTTTAACACTTCAAAGGGAAGAGCTAAGTTGTGCGATAAGCTGAAAAGAGTCTCCCCAAGGACACTGATAAAGATGAGGAGCCTTCAGCCTCACGACCACCAGGAGGCGGGACAAGACCGACCCCCTAGCAACACGTCGCTCAGACACAGAATATACCAGGATTGACACATATACGGGAACCAGAAGAGTATATAATCAGCTACTTTCGGGAAGCGGGTGTGCGCCGTTGGCGGAGCAAAGACTCCCCGGCCGCCCAGCGCTGTTTTGCTTGCTGCCGCTTGCTTAATAAACTAATTTGATTAATTGGACTGGTTCCTGTCAATTATTGGGCCACAATCTATAACACAGGGCACCAGAGACCACCCTTGGGCAGCTTTGGGGGCACTGCCTGTTTTTCTACGAGCCTCCTACCCAGCTTAGCGCAAATCCTATCTCGATCTGCGCCCCCCCCCCCACACCCACACCCACACAGCCCTCGAGCCACCAGTGCTGAAGACACGCTTTGTATTGTATTTTCTCCCAGGAGGCGCGCAGCTTAGAAACGTCTGCAATCCAAGCGGGGCTTGCAGGGAACAATTGAGAGCAACTTCTGTCGGTTCTGGGGAGTGTTCTGAAAAGTTAAGGCCTGCCCTGCCCTGGCAAAAGCAGTCCTTTGACTGGAGGGAGCAGCACCAAAAAGCCACAAGCACGTTTGGGGTGGAGTTGACGCGGTAATAAATAACAGTCAATAGTACTTGTAGCTACAACAGCCTCTTCTGAGACCTCGTCGCCCGCCCACAGGGTCGCAGCACTACACGGCACGGATCCCTCCGCGGACTGGCCCAACGTCTTCTCCCTCCGCCCCCAGGTCGGATCCCTCCGCGCCCCGAGGGCACGCAAACTCCCTGAGCCCCGCTAAGCACCAGGTCGACGAGGGCGGACCCGCCGGGGGGCCGGGGACAAGCGAAAACGACAGACGAGACAGCCAATCGAGACGCGGGATCGGCCGGCGGCCATCTGGCGGCCCAATGGGCGCCGCGGAGGGCCTGGCCGAGTGGAGGAAGCGCGGGGGCGACAAGGGGCGTTGTCGTGGCCGACGAGCTTATTGGGGCGCGGGCCGCCCGGCCTGGTGCCGCCGCCACCCGCAGTGTTTTCGGGAAGATCATCGGCAAGGCGCTTCCCCGCCAACGTCGCCTACGAGGACGAGGAGGTAGCCGCGGCTTTGCTCTGAGCGCGGTTCCTCCTCCCTCCCCCCGTCCCCCCCTCCCCCCCGCGCTCGCAGGCACCCTGAGCCGAGGACCCGTTGCGCGGTGCCCGGGAGCGCGGCAGGGCGGGTGGCGGCCTTGCTGCGGGCGGGCGGGCGGGCGGTGGAGGGACGGGGCCTCTCTGGGTTGTGGCGCTCTCTACTGCGCGATCCCTATAACATCGCGCTTCTTCGGTGCGGCCCCCCCGCCCCCGGCTGCCGCGGCGCGTACTGGGTTGCTGGTGCTGGCCGGCTCGCCTCGGTTCCCAGCCCCGCCGTGTCGCGTGCGCGCGTGCGTAGAGGAGGGCCTCTGACGGTAAGGCACTTGGTGGCAGCCGCAGACGTTTGCCGCGTGATATCCCTTTGGCACTGCAAGTCGTGCAAAGTTTGCTGCCGAGGGATGCGAGTGGTCCTACCTCGTGTAGGACGACAGTCTTGAAACCTTAGATTAAGCGCACGCAGTCGGTCTCCTCGGGGATTCCAGGCGTATGTATGTAAACGGTGAACGTCTGAGTGGTGACCGTAATGAGTTAGTTCTGCGTAGGAGAAAGGCAGGTCTTGATGTGCCTCCTAATAGCACTGTAGAGATTTCACAGCTCTGCTGTGCTAGGCTTTGGTTCTGCGCCCCCAAACTGGATTGTTACAGCTTTTCTTATTTTTCTTTACCAAAAAAGTAAATCCAGGAACTCGTCATCCTTAGGAAACGATCGACCCGAATTAAAACGTACTGGAGGTCGCTAGTCTGAAGTACTGGCCCGCCTCCTTGCCCCCATCACCTTGCATGCCGAATCCCACTTCTGGAGGGGGCTCTGTAAAGACGTTGTATTTTTTTGTACAGAAAGCATTAATATCGCGTAAGAAAAATCAACGTTTCGGCTTGCGTTTGGGGTATCCGGTAGTCTGCTTCTGTAGGAGTTCGGTGGGGCATATTGATTTGCTTAAGCTATTATTACCTTTCTCTGAAGCCAATGACGTTTTAACTGTTTACTCTTCCTCCAGCGCCTTGCGTTCCGTGATCTTTCACCCCAAGCTCCGACGCTTTTCCTAGCCATGCCTAAGGAGGCAATTATGAGGTTAAGCGAAGCAGAAGATCCTGGTGAATGTGTAAGTACTGTGGAAGCTTTCTGTACGCTAAACTGTACCTGTCGTTAGTTCCTAATTTAGTAGACTCTTTCCCATCCCCCCTTTTCCCCTTGATAGGGCACGGTAGGCTGGTTTGGGTTTTCTGGCGCTATAATCTTTTCTCTCTGGCTTGTAATGGAGCTGAGCTTTTTGACCGAAAGTAGCGATATAAAGCAATGCTCATCCCTGGGTACGTACTCCTGGTGCAAAATGCAGTGTTGTTTTGGAGCGCAGGGTGATGCCTACTGTCACGGTTTAGAGCAAGAGGAGGAGTAGTACTTCTTCTAATACGGAGAAGAGGGCTTGGGGTTTTTGGCAGGTTGGGGGTGAGGAAGGGCAAAGCTGGTCGAGAGGTGCTGGATGCTTCGCTTTTGGCTATAAAAGTCAAGTTCAGAGACTTTGTAAACCCACGCAAAAGGCAGCCTGAAGCTTATTTTCCACCCGAGTTGCGTATGTTGCCTGAAGAGATAATGGGGGGCTTTAACCCGGAGACAAACTTAGCTTCTGTGGCTGTTTTGTAGTCCGTTACTGTCTAGCTTGAAAACAATTGCGTAGCCCTTTTTCTTCCCCCCCCCCTACAGTGTGCGTAATCGGTCTTTGTAGCTTTGCTTGGAAAATGCCAGTTGCAGGCGGACAGACAGTAATTTGAAGCGCAGTGGTTGAATTGCTAGGAGTTGGCTAACTGGTTTCTCTGGGTGCTTCTCTGCTCTCATTCCTCCCCTCCCTGCCCTCTCCCCTTTTTGTGTGCGGCTTTTTATTTTACTTATTTATGGTTTTGTACTTCCTTCTCCAGCTTCTTGGGCATTTAATGATTGTTGGCAAGCAGCGTGCTGCTCACCTGGGCCTGACCGATGGATTCCGGATGGTTGCGGATGAAGGGCCCGAGGGTGGGCAGCCTGTCTGTCACGTACATCTACGTATTCTGGGTGGCCGTCAGTTGGGCTGGCCGCCTGGCTGAGATTTTTGCACCGCAAGAGCTGCTGCACGTGTACAAATCGCCGCTGAATGGATTTCGTCTGTTGCCCGTCGATCTAGGCACTGTTGATGTCGAATGTTTTGTGCCGCGTGTCTGTGGAAGGTAATAAAAGCTGTGAGCAGCAGTTGCACAATAAAGATTTAGCATGGGGATCTCACCTCCGTCTTGTGCGTCTTACTGAGGGAAATAGTTCCGCAAGTTAAAACGGCGTCTCCCCGGAGTGTAAGTACGTGGACTGTGTCAGTCTGTTAACAGTGTTCTATAGATAGATAGTGATTTGGCCAGTCATTTGAAGCGTGACGCTGGGACGGCTTAGCAGTCTCCTGCGTCCTGTAGGAAGCAGACTCTTGGCTCTTTGGAAGCGGTACGCAAATGTACGTAAAGCCAGTGTAGGCGGCTGCTGCTGCAACACCTTTAGAAAATACTGTATGCGACGCTACAGGCATGCCATACAAGGGTGCTTTCGGCACAGTGCAATGCGTTGGAAGCATCCAACTCCTGTTGGAGCACTTCATCAAGGGCTGTGTGATAAGGCCCCGTTGATAATCCCTTTTCTGCCGAGGAGGGACGTGGTAGGAGAAAACAATTGGTCTGAATGGCAGCTGTGGTGCTTCCATAGCACGGTGGAATATCTCTCTTGGTCCATTTGGGTCAGCTGTCCTGGCTGTGTCCCCTGCCAGCCTCTTGCCCACCCCCAGCTTACTGGACTGTGGGGGTGGGGGTGGCTGGAGAGACAGCCTCCGTGCTGTGGGAGCACTGCTCAGCAGTAGCCAGAACACTGGTGTGTTATCAACACCCTTCCAGCTACAGCTACGAAGCACAGCACTATGAGGGCTGCTGTGGGGAAAGTTACCTTCCATCCCAGCCAGACCCAAACCAAAGCTACGTCGCAGGGAGACAGCAAACTTCATCTTTCTTTAACAGCTATTAAAAAAGGGAGACGGGCATGGGAAAGTGAGGAGAAATAACTGGACTCCAGACGATCCAATGTGAATCAACAGAAGCCGTTTATTAAGCACAGATCATCATCTTCTATACCCTGTGTTGTAGCTGTACATGCCACTCGCTTATTTCTGATTAGCTAGTTACACTGTCCACGCGCTGTCCATGCAGTTCATTCACACATCAGATTGGTTACAAGAATTCACATAGTAAATTGCTTAGTCATTAGCACAACATGTTTTCTACTTTCTCAGTTCTCATTTTCCCCATGTACTAATTCCATCTTCTACCACCTGCTTTGCCCTTAATCTAATCTCTCATAGTAGGGAGGCTGGCTCACGTGACCGTTTTCTCTCAGACACATTCCTACAGGAAAGCAGGGCTATCCTTCGTTGCCCTTGAACGCTGCGTCCGACCTTTTGTGGGAAAGCCTCCGTCCTCTTCTTTGTAGCCGCCCTTTAAGTACTGGCAGACTGCGATGAGGTTCCCTCCCCCGCGAGCCTTCTCTTCTGCAAGGGAGAAGAGACCCGACTCCTTCAGCCTTTCCTCCTAGGGCAGGTTCTCCAGCCCTTTGGTCATCTTTGCGGCCCTCCTTGGGACCTTCCCCAGTCGGTCTGCGTCTCTTTTTTTGAATTGTGGGGACCAGAACTGGACACGGCGCTCCAGGTGTGGCCTGCGGGGGTAGCCTGTGTGAGAAGAGGCCAGGGTCTGCCCTGTGCTGGACGCAGCTGGTGCCAGCCAGCTAGGCACTGGACTTGCCGCAGGCCAAAGCTGAGCGGCTCAGCGAAGCCGGGGGCGCCCCTGTGAAAACCTATTGAAGAAAGGGCAAAGCGCTGTCCGGGGCAGGTATTTCCCTGCTGCCTGTGGGTCCGGCCGGTGGATGTTTCCTGAAGGAACTTTTTCATCCTATTTTCTCCCCCTGTCCTGTTGAGGAGGGGCAGTGAGAGAGCGGCTGGGCGGGCCCCTGACAGCCGGCCGAGGTCAATCCATCACAAAGCCTAAAGGGCAGATTCCTCCATGTAGAAGTGTTGAAGGGGGTTGGTGCTTTAAGGAACGATAGTGACTGGGGTTTTGGAGACAGGAAAGTCGGGAAATCGCTGGGGATCCAGTTGCTTCGAGGGGGGGAAATTCCAAGAGAAAAAGCCTTCTTTCTGAGCAATAAGAGGCTCTTGTGAGCAGAGGGCTCTAGTCTCCCTTTGTTCTCGCTTGGTAATGAAAGAGACAAGGCACCGGAACTCCTGCGTGCGAAGGGATGAAAATGTGCGGAGCCTGTTGGATGCTCTTTGTGTGCGCGTGTTGGAAACCCAGGAACAGCTATAAGGAGGTGGGTGTGAGCTTGGTTAACTTGGCCAAGCCAACCACGCAAAGCTGACCCAACCTCCCGCCCGCATCAGAACCAGTGCCACCAGAAAAGCACGTAAGGTGTTAGCAATTGGAGATCCCCTACTGAGAGGCACCGACGCACCCGTTTGCCGTCCAGGCGATTTCTCTCGAGAAGTCTGCTGCCTACCAGGGGCTCGCATCCGTGGCGTCGCCGAGAGGCTGCCGAGCCTGGTGATCCCTGCAGATTATCATGCGCTCCTACTATTCCGCGTAGGGTCTGACGAGGCAACTTAGAACCCTCCAAAGAGACTTTATGTCCCTCGGAGCAATGTTAAAAGGATCAGGAGCACAGGTGGTGGTCTCCTCTCTCCTCCCAGTCAGAGGGAGGGGTCCAGGAAGGAGGAGACGAATTGAACAGGTGAATGCCTGGCTGCGTAGCTGGTGCCATACTCGAGGTTTTGGCTTCTGTGATCACGGGTGTACCTTTGAGAAGCCGGGTCTGTTGGGAGCTGATGGGATTCGCCTGACCAAGCGGGGCAAGAGGGTCTTTGCCAACAAGCTGGCCGGACTTACAAGGAGGGCTTTAAACTAGGCTCAGCGGGGGAAGGGGATGGAGTTCTGAGCAACAGAGAAGAGCCAGGGGCTGCTGATGCGTTAGGAACCAACAGGGGAACCCCTGAGAAATGCCGCAAAGGACTTGGGGCTTGATCCTCCAGAAAGGCGACACGGTCGGCAGCCCAACTGAAGTGCCTCTATACCACTGCGCGCAGCACAGGTAACAAACAGGAGGAGTTGGAAGCCCCTGTGCAGAAGGAGCAGAAGGGAGCTGGCAGCTCTTTCAGGACGTTTTTTCTTCGAGCACAAGAGCTCTCGATTCCCACGCGTAAGAAATGGGAAAATAGAAATTCGTCTACCTAGACTTTAGTAAAGCCTTTGACACCGTTTCCCACAGCGTTCTCCTGGAGAAACTGGCTGCTCATGGCTTGGACGGGCGTACTCTTTGCTGGGTAAAGAACTGGCTGGAGGGCCGGGCCCAGGGAGTTGTGGTGAATGGAGTTAAATCCAGTTGGCGGCCGGTCACAAGTGGTGTTCCCCAGGGCTCAGTACCGGGGCCGGTTCTGTTTAATATCTTTCTCAACGACCTGGACGAGGGGATCGAGTGCACCCTCACTCAGTAAGTTTGCAGCCGACACCAAGTTGGGCGGGAGCGTCGATCTGCTTGAGGGTAGGATGGCTCTACAGAGGGATCTGGACAGGCTGGATCGATGGGCCGAGGCCAATGGTATGAGGTTCAACAAGGCCAAGTGCCGGGTCCTGCACTTGGGTCACAACAACCCCGTGCAACGCTACAGGCTTGGGGAAGAGTGGCTGGAAAGCTGCCCGGCAGAAAAGAGCCTGGGGGTATTGGTAGACAGCCGTCTGAATGTGAGCCAGCAGTGTGCCCAGGTGGCCAAGGCGGCCAACAGCATCCTGGCCTGTATCAGGAATAGCGTGGCGAGCAGGACTGGGGAAGCGACTGTCCCCCTGTACTCAGCACCGCTGAGGCCGCACCTCGAATACTGTGTTCAGTTTTGGGCCTCTCACTACAAGAAAGACACGGAGGTGCTGGAGCGTGTCCGGAGAAGGGCAACGGAGCTGGTGAGGAGTCTGGAGCACAAGGCTTATGAGGAGCGGCTGAGGGAACTGGGGTGGCTTAGCCTGGAGTAAAGGAGGCTGAGGGGAGACCTTATCGCTCTCTACAACTACCGGAAAGGAGGTTGTAGCGAGGCGGGGGTTGGTCTCTTCTCCCAAGTAACAGGCGATAGGACGAGAGGAAACGGCCTCGAGTTGCGCCAGGGGAGGTTTAGGACGGATATTAGGAAAAATTTCTTCGCGGAAAGGGTTATCGAACGTTGGACCAGGCTGCCCAGGGAAGTGGTTGAATCACCATCCCTGGAGGTATTTAAAAGACGGGTAGACGCGGCGCTTAGGGACGTGGTTTGGTGGTGGTTTTGGCAGCGTTAGGTTAATGGTTGGACTCGATGATCTTAAAGGTCCCTTCCGACCTAGACGATTCTATGAAATCAGGCAAGGAAGGCAGGAGCCCAGCATGGCTGAGTAAGGACCTTCTGGTCGAGCTGAAGCGCAAGGAGGAAATGCGTAGGCGGTGGAAGCAGAGACACGCATCCTGGGAAGAATATAGGGATGGGGTTGGGAAAGCTAAGGCACAGCTGGAGCTGAATTTGGCAAGGGATGTGAAGAAGAATCATAAGAAGGGCTTCTACAGGTGCGTTGGTCAGAAAAGGAAGACTAAAGAAAACGCACCCCACCCCCACCCCCCTCCGATAGGTAAGACAGGAGAGCTAGCGCCAACCGACATGGAGAAGGCCGAGGCACTCAAGGATTTTTCTCCTCCGTTGTCGCCGGCAATCACTGTTCCCGCATCTCTCAAGTCCCTGAACCTCAAGGCAGGGACTGGGGGAACAAAGTCCCTCCCATCGTAGGAAAGGATCCGGTTCGAGACCACCTGAGGAACCTGAACATACGCAAGTCCTGCACTGGGGAGGAACAACCCCATGCACCAGTAGATGCTGGAGGCCGACTGGCTGGAGAGCAGCTTTGCTGACGTGGGGGGCTCCTGGTGGACATCAAGTTGAACGTGAGCCGACAACGTGCCCTTGCCGCAAAGGCGGCTAAGGATATCCTTAGCCCGCTACAGAGGAAAGCAGGGTTTATACATGTTACAATACAGTTGTGTAGACCAATCAAATTGCTCACTATCCCCGGGGGTGCAGGGTGTAATAAATAGAATCATGTTTGTTAATCAAATCAGGCTTTCTTAAAGGCTGGTGAAAAATTACAATGTTTCGACTCTTCACATACTTAAATCGCAGGCATCCAGTGTGCTATCTGGTGCACTTTGACACCTCAAGGCCTAAATCACAGGCATCCGGTGTGCTTTAACACTTCAAAGGGAAGAGCTAAGTTGTGCGATAAGCTGAAAAGAGTCTCCCCAAGGACACTGATAAAGATGAGGAGCCTTCAGCCTCACGACCACCAGGAGGCGGGACAAGACCAACCCCCTAGCAACACGTCGCTCAGACACAGAATATACCAGGATTGACACATATACGGGAACCAGAAGAGTATATAATCAGCTACTTTCGGGAAGCGGGTGTGCGCCGTTGGCGGAGCAAAGACTCCCCGGCCGCCCAGCGCTGTTTTGCTTGCTGCCGCTTGCTTAATAAACTAATTTGATTAATTGGACTGGTTCCTGTCAATTATTGGGCCACAATCTATAACAAATTTGGTGCCGTGACTCGGATAGAGGCAATTTGGCTGTAAACCTCACAGGGGGGGCGCCCCGCTGAGTAAGCGGCCCCTGTTGGGGGTTTTTACACCCAAAACCTCTACCGACGAACTCGAAATTCGGCAGCAAGCAAATAAAAGCCGGCAACCCCGTAAACTTTGTGCACGAAGACCCGAACGAAGACTCAGGAATGAGTAAGTATAGGCCGGTGATCCGTTCGGTTGGGGTTGGGTATCCTGGAGTGTGCCTGTGTGAGACGTCCACTTGAGGACGAAGCAAGTGGGGACCCTTTAGTAGTGCGGTTCCCATCTCCCGCGAGGGACTGGGCCACGAACAGGGGGAAAAGACTGTGTGTGTGCGTGAAGGCACTCCGGAAGATGGGACAGAAGAAAAGCAAGCCTTCTGATCCCATGGGTGGGTCGGTGCCTAAGGTTAGGTTACCCCAGATACCGCCAGACAGTCCGTTAGGATTAATGATTAAATATTGGGATGATTACCCTTCTAGGCAGGGTAAGGATAAAGCAAAAATGATACATTATTGTATGGAAGTTTGGGGTGGGAAACAAATTAGAAGTGACCACCTGTATTGGCCCGTTTTTGGGTCCTTTGAAGATTGGATATGCCAGGCTTTACATATTTATGTTAATTCTAAGGAACCCTTTAGCCTGGAGGAGAGTGAATATGCACACTTGTGGATAAGGTCAGAGACTAGAGTAAATCTATATCACTTGAGAGAGAAGAAACAGGGGTAGGAAAAAGCCCAATTTGTAGCTAAATCATGGACGGACATTAGAAAGAAGCTGGAGAAAGTGGAGGATTGGCAGGATAGGGGTTTGGATGAATTGTTAAGGGAAGCCCAGAAAGTGTATGTCCGCAGGGAGGAGGAAATACATAAGAAACAAGCCAGAATGTTGGTAGCTGCAGTCAGAGAAGGGCAAAGGACGTCAACCCCTGGAAAAGGGTTTGAAGCTCGCCAGATAAGACAGGACACCCGAAAACCTTTAAGAGGGAGAGAATGGGGAACTGTGGTTTGTTTTTATTGTGGAGGAAAAGGGCATGTTAAAAAGGACTGCAGAAAGAGAATGATGGATGAGAAAATGTTCAAAGACTAGGGGTGTCAGGGGCTCTATTTGCTGGGAACCTGAGAAAAAAAAACCCAAAAAACCAAAAAAACCCAAAAACCCAAAAAAACCCAAAAAAACAACAGAGCCCTTGATAAAACTAGAAGTGGGTCCCCAGCAACAAGAAATTGAGTTCCTAGTGGACTCGGGAGCAGAAAGATCTACCGTTCAAAAATTGCCCCAAGGATGTAAAATATCCTCGGCGACTATACAGGTTATTGGAGCAAAAGGAGAACCTTTTGGAATACCCGTAATAAAGGATGTGTTTTTTGAAACCCATTCTAAGGTAGGGGTGGGGTCCCTGCTACTCATGCCTGAAGCAGACTATAATTTATTGGGCCGAGATTTGATGATTGAATTAGGAATTGGCTTAGAAGTAAAAAATGAAACACTAAAAAAATTAAACTGTGTCCCTTACGAGTAAGAGATGAAGAGAAAATAAATCCTGAAGTCTGGTACACCCCGGAAACAGTAGGTAAGTTAGATATTGAACCCTTTTCAGTAACAATAAGGAACCCAGAAATACCAGTCAGGATAAAACAATACCCCCTTCCTAGAGAAGGGAGGCTAGGTTTGAAACCTGAGATCCAAAGATTACTTGAAAAGGGGTTGTTAGAACCCTGTATGTCTCCTTTTAATACTCCCATCCTGCCTGTAAAAAAAGCCGGATGGAAAATATAGGTTAGTACATGACTTACGAGAAATTAACCAGAGAACAATAGCTAGATTCCCGGTGGTGGCGAATCCACACGCCCTCCTGAGTCAAATAGGGCCCGATAATCAATGGTATAGTGTAATAGATCTGAAGGATGCATTCTGGGCATGCCCTCTCAAAGAAGATTGCCGAGATTACTTTGCTTTTGAATGGGAAGACCCAGATAACCATCGGAAACAACAATTACGGCGGACGGTATTGCCCCAAGGGTTTACCGAATCTCCGAACTTGTTCGGACAAGCCTTAGAACAAATCCTGAAGGGGTATGAGTTAAGTGAAGGAGTCACACTGGTCCAATATGTGGATGATTTGCTCCTAGCTGGTGATAGCGAAGAAAAAGTGAGGCAGGAAAGTATTAAGTTACTAAATTTTTTGAGTTTACAAGGATTGAAGGTATCAAAATCAAAACTACAATTTGTTGAGAAAGAAGTAAAATATCTGGGACACAGACTAAGCAAGGGAACTAAGAAATTAGACCCCGAAAGGGTGAATGGCATATTGTCATTACCGGCTCCTAGAACTAAAAGACAGGTTAGGCAATTATTAGGTCTCTTTGGCTATTGCAGGCAATGGATTGAGAACTATAGCAAAAAGGTGAAGTTCCTCTATACCAAATTAACTAAGGATGGATTATTGGAATGGTCGGAGGATGATGATAAACAATTAGAGACACTAAAAACTGATTTAGTAAATGCCCCAGTTTTGAGCCTGCCAGATGTAAAGAAACCATTTTATCTATTTATCAATGTTGATGAAGGGACCGCATTTGGGGTATTAGCACAAGAATGGGCAGGAAGAAAGAAACCTGTGGGATACTTATCTAAACTCCTGGACCCCGTAAGTAGGGGTTGGCCTACCTGCCTTCAAGCGGTAGTAGCCGCAGCCCTTTTGGTAGAGGAAGCCCATAAAATTACCTTTGGAGGAGAATTGAGGGTATTATCACCTCACAACATCAGGGGAATTTTGCAACAAAAAGCTGACAAATGGATAACAGACGCCCGGCTCCTAAAATATGAAGGCATCCTAATCTCCTCTCCCAAACTGGAACTCGAGGTAACAAGCGTGCAGAATCCAGCACAGTTTTTGTATGGGGAGCCGAGTGACAAAATAAATCATGATTGTCTTTACAACATTGAGGAGCAAACAAAAATCAGACCAGATTTAGATGAGAAAGAACTTGGAGAAGGAGAAAAGCTATTTGTAGATGGATCATCCCGGGTAGTTGAAGGAAAGAGAAAATCAGGATTTGCAATCATTGATGGAAAAACATTTAGTGTAATAGAATCAGGACCTCTGAGCCCTAGTTGGTCTGCACAGGCTTGTGAACTATATGCTGTATTAAGAGCCTTGCAACTTTTAAAAGGTAAAATTGGAACCATATATATGGATTCAAAATATGCCTTTGGCGTAGTGCATACTTTTGGAAAAATTTGGGAAGAAAGGGGTTTAATAAATTCTCAAGGAAAAGGATTAATACACCAGGAATTAATAATCCAGGTCTTACAAGCATTACGAGGACCAGCGGGAATAGCCGTAGTACATTTAAAAGGACACCAAAAAGGATTAAGCCCATTAGTCAGAGGAAACAATCTTGCTGATCAAGAAGCAAAAAGAGCGGCATTAATGGTGATCCAGACTAAAAGAACTCGGGAGGACTGTATAACTTGTGGAAAGGAATCAGACGAATTCCCATGTTATGAGCGTTGGAAGGATTTTGGAATCGATGCAGTCCCTTGCAGATGTCTAATTTATGATGAATGTGACAACCCCAAGTATAGCCATTGCCATCTACACGGAAAAATTCACTCAATCCTGAGTTTTACAGTGCAGGAAAAAGATAAGCTGACTCAGATGGGAATCAGGGAGACAGAAAAAGGAAAGTGGAAACTCCCGGATGGCCGGGAAGTTCTCCCAAAACCTCTGGCTTTGAAAATCATGCAAAAATTCCATGAGAACACCCATTGGGGAACTCAGGCGTTAGTGGATCAGTTTGCCACAAAGTATATGTGCATTGGTGTATACAGTATAGCAAAGAGAATAGTTAGCGAATGTATGACATGCAAAAGGGTCAATAAACATCAGTTACGGGAAAAAGCCCTGGGGGGAGAGAACTGGCTCACAGACCATTTGCTAAAATCCAGCTAGACTTCACTGAACTTCCAAAGGTGGGACGATATAAATAATCATAGACCACCTAACCCATTTTGTGGAAGCATTCCCGACAGCTAGAGCCACCGCTCAAACCGTAGTGAAGACTTTGCTGGAAAATATAATCCCTAGGTATGGATCCATTGAGGTAATACACTCTGATAGGGGCTCCCATTTTGTTTCAAAAATAGCAAGGGAAGCTCTCTCCTCTTTGGGGACAAAATGGGAATATCATACTCCCTGGCATCCACAAAGCTCGGGAAAGGTAGAAAGAGTAAATGGGGAAATAAAGAAACAGCTCACAAAATTGATGTTAGAAACTAAGATGTCACGGGTAAAGTGCCTCCCCTTAGCACTATTGAATATAAGAACACAGCCCCGAACTGATGTAGGAATTTCCCCCTTTGAAATGTTATATGGGATGCCATACGATTTAGAAATTCCGCAGGACCACCCCCAACTTGAAAATTCACAAATTAGACCTTATATAATTCAACTCATGGCTAGGAGAGTAAAGCTGCGGAATAAGGGCTTAGTAGTACAGAGACCCCCCTTGGATGTAGCCATGCATAACATAAAGCCAGGAGACAAAGTGCTAATCAAATCATGGAAAGAGTCCCCATTAACCCCCCCGTTGGGAAGGGCCCTATCTCGTTTTACTCACCACAGAAACAGCCATCCGGACAGCAGAGAGAGGCTGGACTCATGCGAGCCGCGTAAAAGGACCATTAAAAGACTATTCTTGGGAAGTGACAAGCCCGCCTGGAGATCTGAAGATTGCCTTCAGGAGGTTGTAAATGGACACACATATAACTGTGGTACAAGTGAGCGACTACAGCATATCGGTGGGGTACGGTTACGGTGATACAGGGGACATAAGAATCAAGTGTGACATTCTGAGCTGTAATTGTTATCCTTTTTATTTGTTTTATTTGTAAAGGGTGTCGAGAACGGAGGGGGACCCATTGCCGTTACGGGATACCCCCTCGAGGGGTTTGCCAACCTTGTGGGGACAAAGAGCGTGAGCTCACCAAATTGGCTCTAGACATAAAAATATTTAATGGTGAAATCCAGGAGCAATCTAGTGAATGGCGGGAGATATTTGCACGGGGTATTAAACCCGAGTACTATTGCTATCACCCTCGCGAACCTGCTCCATTTGTAATTGACATTATTAAAGTGTGTTGTCGCAAGACACTTAAAGGGGTTCAGTGCGATTCACCTGAAATGCACAGAAGCAAGCGACTAAAAATTGCATTTATTCTCCTGAAGACTACCCCTGCTGCCGAGAAGATGATACCCCTCGTGGCTCGAAGCAACCGAGTCGACGAGCGAGGCAGAGGAGTAAAAAGCTGTGGAGAACAGAACCCAAAGAGTGGGACTGTACAAAGACACTGGGAGGACTGCCTCAGTGTTAACCAAGGGAATCGCACGAAATGCCCCGGGAGGAGTGATAGCACTGAAAAGGACTGGGTAATTGGAGTGAGTGTTCAAACTAAACTTATTACCCGGCCGGGTTTCCACCCTTCTCGCCACACTCTAATTTTAATTTTACTAAATCTTGTAGGTTTCTTATTGTTTGCACAGCAAGGGGGGTTGTGTGTTGCTCTGGATGAGGAATGCTGCGTATATGCAGATCACACTGGAGTAGTTAGAGACACCATGACAAAACTACGAGAAGGATTAGAAAAAAGAAAGAAAGAAAGAGAAGCACAGCAAAGTTGGTATGAATCTTGGTTCAATTATTCCCCATGGATGACTACGCTATTGTCTACCATCGCGGGACCTATGATACTATTAATTTTGGGATTAACATTTGGCCCTTGTATATTGAACAAAGTAATTGAAGTTGTAAAGGGCAGACTGGAAGCTGCCCATTTAATGCTTCTCAGGGCTAAATACGAGTCATTAGATAAGGAACCAGCAATAGAAGAAACATTAGCTTTAAGTCACGCTGAACTCCAAAGATTTGATGAACAAAATGGTAAATAAAAAAAAAAAGGGGGGATTGTAATAATAAATAGAATCATGTTTGTTAATCAAATCAGGCTTTCTTAAAGGCTGGTGAAAAATTACAATGTTTCGACTCTTCACATACTTAAATCGCAGGCATCCAGTGTGCTATCTGGTGCACTTTGACACCTCAAGGCCTAAATCGCAGGCATCCGGTGTGCTGTCTGGTGCACTTTGACACCTCAAGGCCTAAATCACAGGCATCCGGTGTGCTTTAACACTTCAAAGGGAAGAGCTAAGTTGTGCGATAAGCTGAAAAGAGTCTCCCCAAGGACACTGATAAAGATGAGGAGCCTTCAGCCTCACGACCACCAGGAGGCGGGACAAGACCGACCCCCTAGCAACACGTCGCTCAGACACAGAATATACCAGGATTGACACATATACGGGAACCAGAAGAGTATATAATCAGCTACTTTCGGGAAGCGGGTGTGCGCCGTTGGCGGAGCAAAGACTCCCCGGCCGCCCAGCGCTGTTTTGCTTGCTGCCGCTTGCTTAATAAACTAATTTGATTAATTGGACTGGTTCCTGTCAATTATTGGGCCACAATCTATAACACAGGGCACCAGAGACCACCCTTGGGCAGCTTTGGGGGCACTGCCTGTTTTTCTACGAGCCTCCTACCCAGCTTAGCGCAAATCCTATCTCGATCTGCGCCCCCCCCCCCACACCCACACCCACACAGCCCTCGAGCCACCAGTGCTGAAGACACGCTTTGTATTGTATTTTCTCCCAGGAGGCGCGCAGCTTAGAAACGTCTGCAATCCAAGCGGGGCTTGCAGGGAACAATTGAGAGCAACTTCTGTCGGTTCTGGGGAGTGTTCTGAAAAGTTAAGGCCTGCCCTGCCCTGGCAAAAGCAGTCCTTTGACTGGAGGGAGCAGCACCAAAAAGCCACAAGCACGTTTGGGGTGGAGTTGACGCGGTAATAAATAACAGTCAATAGTACTTGTAGCTACAACAGCCTCTTCTGAGACCTCGTCGCCCGCCCACAGGGTCGCAGCACTACACGGCACGGATCCCTCCGCGGACTGGCCCAACGTCTTCTCCCTCCGCCCCCAGGTCGGATCCCTCCGCGCCCCGAGGGCACGCAAACTCCCTGAGCCCCGCTAAGCACCAGGTCGACGAGGGCGGACCCGCCGGGGGGCCGGGGACAAGCGAAAACGACAGACGAGACAGCCAATCGAGACGCGGGATCGGCCGGCGGCCATCTGGCGGCCCAATGGGCGCCGCGGAGGGCCTGGCCGAGTGGAGGAAGCGCGGGGGCGACAAGGGGCGTTGTCGTGGCCGACGAGCTTATTGGGGCGCGGGCCGCCCGGCCTGGTGCCGCCGCCACCCGCAGTGTTTTCGGGAAGATCATCGGCAAGGCGCTTCCCCGCCAACGTCGCCTACGAGGACGAGGAGGTAGCCGCGGCTTTGCTCTGAGCGCGGTTCCTCCTCCCTCCCCCCGCGCTCGCAGGCACCCTGAGCCGAGGACCCGTTGCGCGGTGCCCGGGAGCGCGGCAGGGCGGGTGGCGGCCTTGCTGCGGGCGGGCGGGCGGTGGAGGGACGGGGCCTCTCTGGGTTGTGGCGCTCTCTACTGCGCGATCCCTATAACATCGCGCTTCTTCGGTGCGGCCCCCCCGCCCCCGGCTGCCGCGGCGCGTACTGGGTTGCTGGTGCTGGCCGGCTCGCCTCGGTTCCCAGCCCCGCCGTGTCGCGTGCGCGCGTGCGTAGAGGAGGGCCTCTGACGGTAAGGCACTTGGTGGCAGCCGCAGACGTTTGCCGCGTGATATCCCTTTGGCACTGCAAGTCGTGCAAAGTTTGCTGCCGAGGGATGCGAGTGGTCCTACCTCGTGTAGGACGACAGTCTTGAAACCTTAGATTAAGCGCACGCAGTCGGTCTCCTCGGGGATTCCAGGCGTATGTATGTAAACGGTGAACGTCTGAGTGGTGACCGTAATGAGTTAGTTCTGCGTAGGAGAAAGGCAGGTCTTGATGTGCCTCCTAATAGCACTGTAGAGATTTCACAGCTCTGCTGTGCTAGGCTTTGGTTCTGCGCCCCCAAACTGGATTGTTACAGCTTTTCTTATTTTTCTTTACCAAAAAAGTAAATCCAGGAACTCGTCATCCTTAGGAAACGATCGACCCGAATTAAAACGTACTGGAGGTCGCTAGTCTGAAGTACTGGCCCGCCTCCTTGCCCCCATCACCTTGCATGCCGAATCCCACTTCTGGAGGGGGCTCTGTAAAGACGTTGTATTTTTTTGTACAGAAAGCATTAATATCGCGTAAGAAAAATCAACGTTTCGGCTTGCGTTTGGGGTATCCGGTAGTCTGCTTCTGTAGGAGTTCGGTGGGGCATATTGATTTGCTTAAGCTATTATTACCTTTCTCTGAAGCCAATGACGTTTTAACTGTTTACTCTTCCTCCAGCGCCTTGCGTTCCGTGATCTTTCACCCCAAGCTCCGACGCTTTTCCTAGCCATGCCTAAGGAGGCAATTATGAGGTTAAGCGAAGCAGAAGATCCTGGTGAATGTGTAAGTACTGTGGAAGCTTTCTGTACGCTAAACCGTACCTGTCGTTAGTTCCTAATTTAGTAGACTCTTTCCCATCCCCCCTTTTCCCCTTGATAGGGCACGGTAGGCTGGTTTGGGTTTTCTGGCGCTATAATCTTTTCTCTCTGGCTTGTAATGGAGCTGAGCTTTTTGACCGAAAGTAGCGATATAAAGCAATGCTCATCCCTGGGTACGTACTCCTGGTGCAAAATGCAGTGTTGTTTTGGAGCGCAGGGTGATGCCTACTGTCACGGTTTAGAGCAAGAGGAGGAGTAGTACTTCTTCTAATACGGAGAAGAGGGCTTGGGGTTTTTGGCAGGTCGGGGGTGAGGAAGGGCAAAGCTGGTCGAGAGGTGCTGGATGCTTCGCTTTTGGCTATAAAAGTCAAGTTCAGAGACTTTGTAAACCCACGCAAAAGGCAGCCTGAAGCTTATTTTCCACCCGAGTTGCGTATGTTGCCTGAAGAGATAACGGGGGGCTTTAACCCGGAGACAAACTTAGCTTCTGTGGCTGTTTTGTAGTCCGTTACTGTCTAGCTTGAAAACAATTGCGTAGCCCTTTTTCTTTCCCCCCCCCTACAGTGTGCGTAATCGGTCTTTGTAGCTTTGCTTGGAAAATGCCAGTTGCAGGCGGACAGACAGTAATTTGAAGCGCAGTGGTTGAATTGCTAGGAGTTGGCTAACTGGTTTCTCTGGGTGCTTCTCTGCTCTCATTCCTCCCCTCCCTGCCCTCTCCCCTTTTTGTGTGCGGCTTTTTATTTTACTTATTTATGGTTTTGTACTTCCTTCTCCAGCTTCTTGGGCATTTAATGATTGTTGGCAAGCAGCGTGCTGCTCACCTGGGCCTGACCGATGGATTCCGGATGGTTGCGGATGAAGGGCCCGAGGGTGGGCAGCCTGTCTGTCACGTACATCTACGTATTCTGGGTGGCCGTCAGTTGGGCTGGCCGCCTGGCTGAGACTTTTGCACCGCAAGAGCTGCTGCACGTGTACAAATCGCCGCTGAATGGATTTCGTCTGTTGCCCGTCGATCTAGGCACTGTTGATGTCGAATGTTTTGTGCCGCGTGTCTGTGGAAGGTAATAAAAGCTGTGAGCAGCAGTTGCACAATAAAGATTTAGCATGGGGATCTCACCTCCGTCTTGTGCGTCTTACTGAGGGAAATAGTTCCGCAAGTTAAAACGGCGTCTCCCCGGAGTGTAAGTACGTGGACTGTGTCGGTCTGTTAACAGTGTTCTATAGATAGATAGTGATTTGGCCAGTCATTTGAAGCGTGACGCTGGGACGGCTTAGCAGTCTCCTGCGTCCTGTAGGAAGCAGACTCTTGGCTCTTTGGAAGCGGTACGCAAATGTACGTAAAGCCAGTGTAGGCGGCTGCTGCTGCAACACCTTTAGAAAATACTGTATGCGACGCTACAGGCATGCCATACAAGGGTGCTTTCGGCACAGTGCAATGCGTTGGAAGCATCCAACTCCTGTTGGAGCACTTCATCAAGGGCTGTGTGATAAGGCCCCGTTGATAATCCCTTTTCTGCCGAGGAGGGACGTGGTAGGAGAAAACAATTGGTCTGAATGGCAGCTGTGGTGCTTCCATAGCACGGTGGAATATCTCTCTTGGTCCATTTGGGTCAGCTGTCCTGGCTGTGTCCCCTGCCAGCCTCTTGCCCACCCCCAGCTTACTGGACTGTGGGGGTGGGGGTGGCTGGAGAGACAGCCTCCGTGCTGTGGGAGCACTGCTCGGCAGTAGCCAGAACACTGGTGTGTTATCAACACCCTTCCAGCTACAGCTACGAAGCACAGCACTATGAGGGCTGCTGTGGGGAAAGTTACCTTCCATCCCAGCCAGACCCAAACCAAAGCTACGTCGCAGGGAGACAGCAAACTTCATCTTTCTTTAACAGCTATTAAAAAAGGGAGACGGGCATGGGAAAGTGAGGAGAAATAACTGGACTCCAGACGATCCAATGTGAATCAACAGAAGCCGTTTATTAAGCACAGATCATCATCTTCTATACCCTGTGTTGTAGCTGTACATGCCACTCGCTTGTTTCTGATTAGCTAGTTACACTGTCCACGCGCTGTCCATGCAGTTCATTCACACATCAGATTGGTTACAAGAATTCACATAGTAAATTGCTTAGTCATTAGCACAACATGTTTTCTACTTTCTCAGTTCTCATTTTCCCCATGTACTAATTCCATCTTCTACCACCTGCTTTGCCCTTAATCTAATCTCTCATAGTAGGGAGGCTGGCTCACGTGACCATTTTCTCTCAGACACATTCCTACAGGAAAGCAGGGCCATCCTTCGTTGCCCTTGAACGCTGCGTCCGACCTTTTGTGGGAAAGCCTCCGTCCTCTTCTTTGTAGCTGCCCTTTAAGTACTGGCAGACTGCGATGAGGTTCCCTCCCCCGCGAGCCTTCTCTTCTGCAAGGGAGAAGAGACCCGACTCCTTCAGCCTTTCCTCCTAGGGCAGGTTCTCCAGCCCTTTGGTCATCTTTGCGGCCCTCCTTGGGACCTTCCCCAGTCGGTCTGCGTCTCTTTTTTTGAATTGTGGGGACCAGAACTGGACACGGCGCTCCAGGTGCGGCCTGCGGGGGTAGCCTGTGTGAGAAGAGGCCAGGGTCTGCCCTGTGCTGGACGCAGCTGGTGCCAGCCAGCTAGGCACTGGACTTGCCGCAGGCCAAAGCTGAGCGGCTCAGCGAAGCCGGGGGCGCCCCTGTGAAAACCTATTGAAGAAAGGGCAAAGCGCTGTCCGGGGCAGGTATTTCCCTGCTGCCTGTGGGTCCGGCCGGTGGATGTTTCCTGAAGGAACTTTTTCATCCTATTTTCTCCCCCTGTCCTGTTGAGGAGGGGCAGTGAGAGAGCGGCTGGGCGGGCCCCTGACAGCCGGCCGAGGTCAATCCATCACAAAGCCTAAAGGGCAGATTCCTCCATGTAGAAGTGTTGAAGGGGGTTGGTGCTTTAAGGAACGATAGTGACTGGGGTTTTGGAGACAGGAAAGTCGGGAAATCGCTGGGGATCCAGTTGCTTCGAGGGGGGGAAATTCCAAGAGAAAAAGCCTTCTTTCTGAGCAATAAGAGGCTCTTGTGAGCAGAGGGCTCTAGTCTCCCTTTGTTCTCGCTTGGTAATGAAAGAGACAAGGCACCGGAACTCCTGCGTGCGAAGGGATGAAAATGTGCGGAGCCTGTTGGATGCTCTTTGTGTGCGCGTGTTGGAAACCCAGGAACAGCTATAAGGAGGTGGGTGTGAGCTTGGTTAACTTGGCCAAGCCAACCACGCAAAGCTGACCCAACCTCCCGCCCGCATCAGAACCAGTGCCACCAGAAAAGCACGTAAGGTGTTAGCAATTGGAGATCCCCTACTGAGAGGCACCGACGCACCCGTTTGCCGTCCAGGCGATTTCTCTCGAGAAGTCTGCTGCCTACCAGGGGCTCGCATCCGTGGCGTCGCCGAGAGGCTGCCGAGCCTGGTGATCCCTGCAGATTATCATGCGCTCCTACTATTCCGCGTAGGGTCTGACGAGGCAGCTTAGAACCCTCCAAAGAGACTTTATGTCCCTCGGAGCAATGTTAAAAGGATCAGGAGCACAGGTGGTGGTCTCCTCTCTCCTCCCAGTCAGAGGGAGGGGTCCAGGAAGGAGGAGACGAATTGAACAGGTGAATGCCTGGCTGCGTAGCTGGTGCCATACTCGAGGTTTTGGCTTCTGTGATCACGGGTGTACCTTTGAGAAGCCGGGTCTGTTGGGAGCTGATGGGATTCGCCTGACCAAGCGGGGCAAGAGGGTCTTTGCCAACAAGCTGGCCGGACTTACAAGGAGGGCTTTAAACTAGGCTCAGCGGGGGAAGGGGATGGAGTTCTGAGCAACAGAGAAGAGCCAGGGGCTGCTGATGCGTTAGGAACCAACAGGGGAACCCCTGAGAAATGCCGCAAAGGACTTGGGGCTTGATCCTCCAGAAAGGCGACACGGTCGGCAGCCCAACTGAAGTGCCTCTATACCACTGCGCGCAGCACAGGTAACAAACAGGAGGAGTTGGAAGCCCCTGTGCAGAAGGAGCAGAAGGGAGCTGGCAGCTCTTTCAGGACGTTTTTTCTTCGAGCACAAGAGCTCTCGATTCCCACGCGTAAGAAATGGGAAAATAGAAATTCGTCTACCTAGACTTTAGTAAAGCCTTTGACACCGTTTCCCACAGCGTTCTCCTGGAGAAACTGGCTGCTCATGGCTTGGACGGGCGTACTCTTTGCTGGGTAAAGAACTGGCTGGAGGGCCGGGCCCAGGGAGTTGTGGTGAATGGAGTTAAATCCAGTTGGCGGCCGGTCACAAGTGGTGTTCCCCAGGGCTCAGTACCGGGGCCGGTTCTGTTTAATATCTTTCTCAACGACCTGGACGAGGGGATCGAGTGCACCCTCACTCAGTAAGTTTGCAGCCGACACCAAGTTGGGCGGGAGCGTCGATCTGCTTGAGGGTAGGATGGCTCTACAGAGGGATCTGGACAGGCTGGATCGATGGGCCGAGGCCGATGGTATGAGGTTCAACAAGGCCAAGTGCCGGGTCCTGCACTTGGGTCACAACAACCCCGTGCAACGCTACAGGCTTGGGGAAGAGTGGCTGGAAAGCTGCCCGGCAGAAAAGAGCCTGGGGGTATTGGTAGACAGCCGTCTGAATGTGAGCCAGCAGTGTGCCCAGGTGGCCAAGGCGGCCAACAGCATCCTGGCCTGTATCAGGAATAGCGTGGCGAGCAGGACTGGGGAAGCGACTGTCCCCCTGTACTCAGCACCGCTGAGGCCGCACCTCGAATACTGTGTTCAGTTTTGGGCCTCTCACTACAAGAAAGACACGGAGGTGCTGGAGCGTGTCCGGAGAAGGGCAACGGAGCTGGTGAGGGGTCTGGAGCACAAGGCTTATGAGGAGCGGCTGAGGGAACTGGGGTGGCTTAGCCTGGAGTAAAGGAGGCTGAGGGGAGACCTTATCGCTCTCTACAACTACCGGAAAGGAGGTTGTAGCGAGGCGGGGGTTGGTCTCTTCTCCCAAGTAACAGGCGATAGGACGAGAGGAAACGGCCTCGAGTTGCGCCAGGGGAGGTTTAGGACGGATATTAGGAAAAATTTCTTCGCGGAAAGGGTTATCGAACGTTGGACCAGGCTGCCCAGGGAAGTGGTTGAATCACCATCCCTGGAGGTATTTAAAAGACGGGTAGACGCGGCGCTTAGGGACGTGGTTTGGTGGCGGTTTTGGCAGCGTTAGGTTAATGGTTGGACTCGATGATCTTAAAGGTCCCTTCCGACCTAGACGATTCTATGAAATCAGGCAAGGAAGGCAGGAGCCCAGCATGGCTGAGTAAGGACCTTCTGGTCGAGCTGAAGCGCAAGGAGGAAATGCGTAGGCGGTGGAAGCAGAGACACGCATCCTGGGAAGAATATAGGGATGGGGTCGGGAAAGCTAAGGCACAGCTGGAGCTGAATTTGGCAAGGGATGTGAAGAAGAATCATAAGAAGGGCTTCTACAGGTGCGTTGGTCAGAAAAGGAAGACTAAAGAAAACGCACCCCACCCCCACCCCCCTCCGATAGGTAAGACAGGAGAGCTAGCGCCAACCGACATGGAGAAGGCCGAGGCACTCAAGGATTTTTCTCCTCCGTTGTCGCCGGCAATCACTGTTCCCGCATCTCTCAAGTCCCTGAACCTCAAGGCAGGGACTGGGGGAACAAAGTCCCTCCCATCGTAGGAAAGGATCCGGTTTGAGACCACCTGAGGAACCTGAACATACGCAAGTCCTGCACTGGGGAGGAACAACCCCATGCACCAGTAGATGCTGGAGGCCGACTGGCTGGAGAGCAGCTTTGCTGACGTGGGGGGCTCCTGGTGGACATCAAGTTGAACGTGAGCCGACAACGTGCCCTTGCCGCAAAGGCGGCTAAGGATATCCTTAGCCCGCTACAGAGGAAAGCAGGGTTTATACATGTTACAATACAGTTGTGTAGACCAATCAAATTGCTCACTATCCCCGGGGGTGCAGGGTGTAATAAATAGAATCATGTTTGTTAATCAAATCAGGCTTTCTTAAAGGCTGGTGAAAAATTACAATGTTTCGACTCTTCACATACTTAAATCGCAGGCATCCAGTGTGCTATCTGGTGCACTTTGACACCTCAAGGCCTAAATCACAGGCATCCGGTGTGCTGTCTGGGGCGCTTTGACACCTCAAGGCCTAAATCACAGGCATCCGGTGTGCTTTAACACTTCAAAGGGAAGAGCTAAGTTGTGCGATAAGCTGAAAAGAGTCTCCCCAAGGACACTGATAAAGATGAGGAGCCTTCAGCCTCACGACCACCAGGAGGCGGGACAAGACCGACCCCCTAGCAACACGTCGCTCAGACACAGAATATACCAGGATTGACACATATACGGGAACCAGAAGAGTATATAATCAGCTACTTTCGGGAAGCGGGTGTGCGCCGTTGGCGGAGCAAAGACTCCCCGGCCGCCCAGCGCTGTTTTGCTTGCTGCCGCTTGCTTAATAAACTAATTTGATTAATTGGACTGGTTCCTGTCAATTATTGGGCCACAATCTATAACAAATTTGGTGCCGTGACTCGGATAGAGGCAATTTGGCTGTAAACCTCACAGGGGGGGCGCCCCGCTGAGTAAGCGGCCCCTGTTGGGGGTTTTTACACCCAAAACCTCTACCGACGAACTCGAAATTCGGCAGCAAGCAAATAAAAGCCGGCAACCCCGTAAACTTTGTGCACGAAGACCCGAACGAAGACTCAGGAATGAGTAAGTATAGGCCGGTGATCCGTTCGGTTGGGGTTGGGTATCCTGGAGTGTGCCTGTGTGAGACGTCCACTTGAGGACGAAGCAAGTGGGGACCCTTTAGTAGTGCGGTTCCCATCTCCCGCGAGGGACTGGGCCACGAACAGGGGGAAAAGACTGTGTGTGTGCGTGAAGGCACTCCGGAAGATGGGACAGAAGAAAAGCAAGCCTTCTGATCCCATGGGTGGGTCGGTGCCTAAGGTTAGGTTACCCCAGATACCGCCAGACAGTCCGTTAGGATTAATGATTAAATATTGGGATGATTACCCTTCTAGGCAGGGTAAGGATAAAGCAAAAATGATACATTATTGTATGGAAGTTTGGGGTGGGAAACAAATTAGAAGTGACCACCTGTATTGGCCCGTTTTTGGGTCCTTTGAAGATTGGATATGCCAGGCTTTACATATTTATGTTAATTCTAAGGAACCCTTTAGCCTGGAGGAGAGTGAATATGCACACTTGTGGATAAGGTCAGAGACTAGAGTAAATCTATATCACTTGAGAGAGAAGAAACAGGGGTAGGAAAAAGCCCAATTTGTAGCTAAATCATGGACGGACATTAGAAAGAAGCTGGAGAAAGTGGAGGATTGGCAGGATAGGGGTTTGGATGAATTGTTAAGGGAAGCCCAGAAAGTGTATGTCCGCAGGGAGGAGGAAATACATAAGAAACAAGCCAGAATGTTGGTAGCTGCAGTCAGAGAAGGGCAAAGGACGTCAACCCCTGGAAAAGGGTTTGAAGCTCGCCAGATAAGACAGGACACCCGAAAACCTTTAAGAGGGAGAGAATGGGGAACTGTGGTTTGTTTTTATTGTGGAGGAAAAGGGCATGTTAAAAAGGACTGCAGAAAGAGAATGATGGATGAGAAAATGTTCAAAGACTAGGGGTGTCAGGGGCTCTATTTGCTGGGAACCTGAGAAAAAAAAAAAAACAAAAAAACCCAAAAAACCAAAAAAACCCAAAAACCCAAAAAAACCCAAAAAAACAACAGAGCCCTTGATAAAACTAGAAGTGGGTCCCCAGCAACAAGAAATTGAGTTCCTAGTGGACTCGGGAGCAGAAAGATCTACCGTTCAAAAATTGCCCCAAGGATGTAAAATATCCTCGGCGACTATACAGGTTATTGGAGCAAAAGGAGAACCTTTTGGAATACCCGTAATAAAGGATGTGTTTTTTGAAACCCATTCTAAGGTAGGGGTGGGGTCCCTGCTACTCATGCCTGAAGCAGACTATAATTTATTGGGCCGAGATTTGATGATTGAATTAGGAATTGGCTTAGAAGTAAAAAATGAAACACTAAAAAAATTAAACTGTGTCCCTTACGAGTAAGAGATGAAGAGAAAATAAATCCTGAAGTCTGGTACACCCCGGAAACAGTAGGTAAGTTAGATATTGAACCCTTTTCAGTAACAATAAGGAACCCAGAAATACCAGTCAGGATAAAACAATACCCCCTTCCTAGAGAAGGGAGGCTAGGTTTGAAACCTGAGATCCAAAGATTACTTGAAAAGGGGTTGTTAGAACCCTGTATGTCTCCTTTTAATACTCCCATCCTGCCTGTAAAAAAAGCCGGATGGAAAATATAGGTTAGTACATGACTTACGAGAAATTAACCAGAGAACAATAGCTAGATTCCCGGTGGTGGCGAATCCACACGCCCTCCTGAGTCAAATAGGGCCCGATAATCAATGGTATAGTGTAATAGATCTGAAGGATGCATTCTGGGCATGCCCTCTCAAAGAAGATTGCCGAGATTACTTTGCTTTTGAATGGGAAGACCCAGATAACCATCGGAAACAACAATTACGGCGGACGGTATTGCCCCAAGGGTTTACCGAATCTCCGAACTTGTTCGGACAAGCCTTAGAACAAATCCTGAAGGGGTATGAGTTAAGTGAAGGAGTCACACTGGTCCAATATGTGGATGATTTGCTCCTAGCTGGTGATAGCGAAGAAAAAGTGAGGCAGGAAAGTATTAAGTTACTAAATTTTTTGAGTTTACAAGGATTGAAGGTATCAAAATCAAAACTACAATTTGTTGAGAAAGAAGTAAAATATCTGGGACACAGACTAAGCAAGGGAACTAAGAAATTAGACCCCGAAAGGGTGAATGGCATATTGTCATTACCGGCTCCTAGAACTAAAAGACAGGTTAGGCAATTATTAGGTCTCTTTGGCTATTGCAGGCAATGGATTGAGAACTATAGCAAAAAGGTGAAGTTCCTCTATACCAAATTAACTAAGGATGGATTATTGGAATGGTCGGAGGATGATGATAAACAATTAGAGACACTAAAAACTGATTTAGTAAATGCCCCAGTTTTGAGCCTGCCAGATGTAAAGAAACCATTTTATCTATTTATCAATGTTGATGAAGGGACCGCATTTGGGGTATTAGCACAAGAATGGGCAGGAAGAAAGAAACCTGTGGGATACTTATCTAAACTCCTGGACCCCGTAAGTAGGGGTTGGCCTACCTGCCTTCAAGCGGTAGTAGCCGCAGCCCTTTTGGTAGAGGAAGCCCATAAAATTACCTTTGGAGGAGAATTGAGGGTATTATCACCTCACAACATCAGGGGAATTTTGCAACAAAAAGCTGACAAATGGATAACAGACGCCCGGCTCCTAAAATATGAAGGCATCCTAATCTCCTCTCCCAAACTGGAACTCGAGGTAACAAGCGTGCAGAATCCAGCACAGTTTTTGTATGGGGAGCCGAGTGACAAAATAAATCATGATTGTCTTTACAACATTGAGGAGCAAACAAAAATCAGACCAGATTTAGATGAGAAAGAACTTGGAGAAGGAGAAAAGCTATTTGTAGATGGATCATCCCGGGTAGTTGAAGGAAAGAGAAAATCAGGATTTGCAATCATTGATGGAAAAACATTTAGTGTAATAGAATCAGGACCTCTGAGCCCTAGTTGGTCTGCACAGGCTTGTGAACTATATGCTGTATTAAGAGCCTTGCAACTTTTAAAAGGTAAAATTGGAACCATATATATGGATTCAAAATATGCCTTTGGCGTAGTGCATACTTTTGGAAAAATTTGGGAAGAAAGGGGTTTAATAAATTCTCAAGGAAAAGGATTAATACACCAGGAATTAATAATCCAGGTCTTACAAGCATTACGAGGACCGGCGGGAATAGCCGTAGTACATTTAAAAGGACACCAAAAAGGATTAAGCCCATTAGTCAGAGGAAACAATCTTGCTGATCAAGAAGCAAAAAGAGCGGCATTAATGGTGATCCAGACTAAAAGAACTCGGGAGGACTGTATAACTTGTGGAAAGGAATCAGACGAATTCCCATGTTATGAGCGTTGGAAGGATTTTGGAATCGATGCAGTCCCTTGCAGATGTCTAATTTATGATGAATGTGACAACCCCAAGTATAGCCATTGCCATCTACACGGAAAAATTCGCTCAATCCTGAGTTTTACAGTGCAGGAAAAAGATAAGCTGACTCAGATGGGAATCAGGGAGACAGAAAAAGGAAAGTGGAAACTCCCGGATGGCCGGGAAGTTCTCCCAAAACCTCTGGCTTTGAAAATCATGCAAAAATTCCATGAGAACACCCATTGGGGAACTCAGGCGTTAGTGGATCAGTTTGCCACAAAGTATATGTGCATTGGTGTATACAGTATAGCAAAGAGAATAGTTAGCGAATGTATGACATGCAAAAGGGTCAATAAACATCAGTTACGGGAAAAAGCCCTGGGGGGAGAGAACTGGCTCACAGACCATTTGCTAAAATCCAGCTAGACTTCACTGAACTTCCAAAGGTGGGACGATATAAATAATCATAGACCACCTAACCCATTTTGTGGAAGCATTCCCGACAGCTAGAGCCACCGCTCAAACCGTAGTGAAGACTTTGCTGGAAAATATAATCCCTAGGTATGGATCCATTGAGGTAATACACTCTGATAGGGGCTCCCATTTTGTTTCAAAAATAGCAAGGGAAGCTCTCTCCTCTTTGGGGACAAAATGGGAATATCATACTCCCTGGCATCCACAAAGCTCGGGAAAGGTAGAAAGAGTAAATGGGGAAATAAAGAAACAGCTCACAAAATTGATGTTAGAAACTAAGATGTCACGGGTAAAGTGCCTCCCCTTAGCACTATTGAATATAAGAACACAGCCCCGAACTGATGTAGGAATTTCCCCCTTTGAAATGTTATATGGGATGCCATACGATTTAGAAATTCCGCAGGACCACCCCCAACTTGAAAATTCACAAATTAGACCTTATATAATTCAACTCATGGCTAGGAGAGTAAAGCTGCGGAATAAGGGCTTAGTAGTACAGAGACCCCCCTTGGATGTAGCCATGCATAACATAAAGCCAGGAGACAAAGTGCTAATCAAATCATGGAAAGAGTCCCCATTAACCCCCCCGTTGGGAAGGGCCCTATCTCGTTTTACTCACCACAGAAACAGCCATCCGGACAGCAGAGAGAGGCTGGACTCATGCGAGCCGCGTAAAAGGACCATTAAAAGACTATTCTTGGGAAGTGACAAGCCCGCCTGGAGATCTGAAGATTGCCTTCAGGAGGTTGTAAATGGACACACATATAACTGTGGTACAAGTGAGCGACTACAGCATATCGGTGGGGTACGGTTACGGTGATACAGGGGACATAAGAATCAAGTGTGACATTCTGAGCTGTAATTGTTATCCTTTTTATTTGTTTTATTTGTAAAGGGTGTCGAGAACGGAGGGGGACCCATTGCCGTTACGGGATACCCCCTCGAGGGGTTTGCCAACCTTGTGGGGACAAAGAGCGTGAGCTCACCAAATTGGCTCTAGACATAAAAATATTTAATGGTGAAATCCAGGAGCAATCTAGTGAATGGCGGGAGATATTTGCACGGGGTATTAAACCCGAGTACTATTGCTATCACCCTCGCGAACCTGCTCCATTTGTAATTGACATTATTAAAGTGTGTTGTCGCAAGACACTTAAAGGGGTTCAGTGCGATTCACCTGAAATGCACAGAAGCAAGCGACTAAAAATTGCATTTATTCTCCTGAAGACTACCCCTGCTGCCGAGAAGATGATACCCCTCGTGGCTCGAAGCAACCGAGTCGACGAGCGAGGCAGAGGAGTAAAAAGCTGTGGAGAACAGAACCCAAAGAGTGGGACTGTACAAAGACACTGGGAGGACTGCCTCAGTGTTAACCAAGGGAATCGCACGAAATGCCCCGGGAGGGGTGATAGCACTGAAAAGGACTGGGTAATTGGAGTGAGTGTTCAAACTAAACTTATTACCCGGCCGGGTTTCCACCCTTCTCGCCACACTCTAATTTTAATTTTACTAAATCTTGTAGGTTTCTTATTGTTTGCACAGCAAGGGGGGTTGTGTGTTGCTCTGGATGAGGAATGCTGCGTATATGCAGATCACACTGGAGTAGTTAGAGACACCATGACAAAACTACGAGAAGGATTAGAAAAAAGAAAGAAAGAAAGAGAAGCACAGCAAAGTTGGTATGAATCTTGGTTCAATTATTCCCCATGGATGACTACGCTATTGTCTACCATCGCGGGACCTATGATACTATTAATTTTGGGATTAACATTTGGCCCTTGTATATTGAACAAAGTAATTGAAGTTGTAAAGGGCAGACTGGAAGCTGCCCATTTAATGCTTCTCAGGGCTAAATACGAGTCATTAGATAAGGAACCAGCAATAGAAGAAACATTAGCTTTAAGTCACGCTGAACTCCAAAGATTTGATGAACAAAATGGTAAATAAAAAAAAAAAGGGGGGATTGTAATAATAAATAGAATCATGTTTGTTAATCAAATCAGGCTTTCTTAAAGGCTGGTGAAAAATTACAATGTTTCGACTCTTCACATACTTAAATCGCAGGCATCCAGTGTGCTGTCTGGTGCACTTTGACACCTCAAGGCCTAAATCACAGGCATCCGGTGTGCTTTAACACTTCAAAGGGAAGAGCTAAGTTGTGCGATAAGCTGAAAAGAGTCTCCCCAAGGACACTGATAAAGATGAGGAGCCTTCAGCCTCACGACCACCAGGAGGCGGGACAAGACCGACCCCCTAGCAACACGTCGCTCAGACACAGAATATACCAGGATTGACACATATACGGGAACCAGAAGAGTATATAATCAGCTACTTTCGGGAAGCGGGTGTGCGCCGTTGGCGGAGCAAAGACTCCCCGGCCGCCCAGCGCTGTTTTGCTTGCTGCCGCTTGCTTAATAAACTAATTTGATTAATTGGACTGGTTCCTGTCAATTATTGGGCCACAATCTATAACACAGGGCACCAGAGACCACCCTTGGGCAGCTTTGGGGGCACTGCCTGTTTTTCTACGAGCCTCCTACCCAGCTTAGCGCAAATCCTATCTCGATCTGCGCCCCCCCCCCACACCCACACCCACACAGCCCTCGAGCCACCAGTGCTGAAGACACGCTTTGTATTGTATTTTCTCCCAGGAGGCGCGCAGCTTAGAAACGTCTGCAATCCAAGCGGGGCTTGCAGGGAACAATTGAGAGCAACTTCTGTCGGTTCTGGGGAGCGTTCTGAAAAGTTAAGGCCTGCCCTGCCCTGGCAAAAGCAGTCCTTTGACTGGAGGGAGCAGCACCAAAAAGCCACAAGCACGTTTGGGGTGGAGTTGACGCGGTAATAAATAACAGTCAATAGTACTTGTAGCTACAACAGCCTCTTCTGAGACCTCGTCGCCCGCCCACAGGGTCGCAGCACTACACGGCACGGATCCCTCCGCGGACTGGCCCAACGTCTTCTCCCTCCGCCCCCAGGTCGGATCCCTCCGCGCCCCGAGGGCACGCAAACTCCCTGAGCCCCGCTAAGCACCAGGTCGACGAGGGCGGACCCGCCGGGGGGCCGGGGACAAGCGAAAACGACAGACGAGACAGCCAATCGAGACGCGGGATCGGCCGGCGGCCATCTGGCGGCCCAATGGGCGCCGCGGAGGGCCTGGCCGAGTGGAGGAAGCGCGGGGGCGACAAGGGGCGTTGTCGTGGCCGACGAGCTTATTGGGGCGCGGGCCGCCCGGCCTGGTGCCGCCGCCACCCGCAGTGTTTTCGGGAAGATCATCGGCAAGGCGCTTCCCCGCCAACGTCGCCTACGAGGACGAGGAGGTAGCCGCGGCTTTGCTCTGAGCGCGGTTCCTCCTCCCTCCCCCCGTCCCCCCCTCCCCCCGCGCTCGCAGGCACCCTGAGCCGAGGACCCGTTGCGCGGTGCCCGGGAGCGCGGCAGGGCGGGTGGCGGCCTTGCTGCGGGCGGGCGGTGGAGGGACGGGGCCTCTCTGGGTTGTGGCGCTCTCTACTGCGCGATCCCTATAACATCGCGCTTCTTCGGTGCGGCCCCCCCGCCCCCGGCTGCCGCGGCGCGTACTGGGTTGCTGGTGCTGGCCGGCTCGCCTCGGTTCCCAGCCCCGCCGTGTCGCGTGCGCGCGTGCGTAGAGGAGGGCCTCTGACGGTAAGGCACTTGGTGGCAGCCGCAGACGTTTGCCGCGTGATATCCCTTTGGCACTGCAAGTCGTGCAAAGTTTGCTGCCGAGGGATGCGAGTGGTCCTACCTCGTGTAGGACGACAGTCTTGAAACCTTAGATTAAGCGCACGCAGTCAGTCTCCTCGGGGATTCCAGGCGTATGTATGTAAACGGTGAACGTCTGAGTGGTGACCGTAATGAGTTAGTTCTGCGTAGGAGAAAGGCAGGTCTTGATGTGCCTCCTAATAGCACTGTAGAGATTTCACAGCTCTGCTGTGCTAGGCTTTGGTTCTGCGCCCCCAAACTGGATTGTTACAGCTTTTCTTATTTTTCTTTACCAAAAAAGTAAATCCAGGAACTCGTCATCCTTAGGAAACGATCGACCCGAATTAAAACGTACTGGAGGTCGCTAGTCTGAAGTACTGGCCCGCCTCCTTGCCCCCATCACCTTGCATGCCGAATCCCACTTCTGGAGGGGGCTCTGTAAAGACGTTGTATTTTTTTGTACAGAAAGCATTAATATCGCGTAAGAAAAATCAACGTTTCGGCTTGCGTTTGGGGTATCCGGTAGTCTGCTTCTGTAGGAGTTCGGTGGGGCATATTGATTTGCTTAAGCTATTATTACCTTTCTCTGAAGCCAATGACGTTTTAACTGTTTACTCTTCCTCCAGCGCCTTGCGTTCCGTGATCTTTCACCCCAAGCTCCGACGCTTTTCCTAGCCATGCCTAAGGAGGCAATTATGAGGTTAAGCGAAGCAGAAGATCCTGGTGAATGTGTAAGTACTGTGGAAGCTTTCTGTACGCTAAACTGTACCTGTCGTTAGTTCCTAATTTAGTAGACTCTTTCCCATCCCCCCTTTTCCCCTTGATAGGGCACGGTAGGCTGGTTTGGGTTTTCTGGCGCTATAATCTTTTCTCTCTGGCTTGTAATGGAGCTGAGCTTTTTGACCGAAAGTAGCGATATAAAGCAATGCTCATCCCTGGGTACGTACTCCTGGTGCAAAATGCAGTGTTGTTTTGGAGCGCAGGGTGATGCCTACTGTCACGGTTTAGAGCAAGAGGAGGAGTAGTACTTCTTCTAATACGGAGAAGAGGGCTTGGGGTTTTTGGCAGGTCGGGGGTGAGGAAGGGCAAAGCTGGTCGAGAGGTGCTGGATGCTTCGCTTTTGGCTATAAAAGTCAAGTTCAGAGACTTTGTAAACCCACGCAAAAGGCAGCCTGAAGCTTATTTTCCACCCGAGTTGCGTATGTTGCCTGAAGAGATAACGGGGGGCTTTAACCCGGAGACAAACTTAGCTTCTGTGGCTGTTTTGTAGTCCGTTACTGTCTAGCTTGAAAACAATTGCGTAGCCCTTTTTCTTTCCCCCCCCCTACAGTGTGCGTAATCGGTCTTTGTAGCTTTGCTTGGAAAATGCCGGTTGCAGGCGGACAGACAGTAATTTGAAGCGCAGTGGTTGAATTGCTAGGAGTTGGCTAACTGGTTTCTCTGGGTGCTTCTCTGCTCTCATTCCTCCCCTCCCTGCCCTCTCCCCTTTTTGTGTGCGGCTTTTTATTTTACTTATTTATGGTTTTGTACTTCCTTCTCCAGCTTCTTGGGCATTTAATGATTGTTGGCAAGCAGCGTGCTGCTCACCTGGGCCTGACCGATGGATTCCGGATGGTTGCGGATGAAGGGCCCGAGGGTGGGCAGCCTGTCTGTCACGTACATCTACGTATTCTGGGTGGCCGTCAGTTGGGCTGGCCGCCTGGCTGAGACTTTTGCACCGCAAGAGCTGCTGCACGTGTACAAATCGCCGCTGAATGGATTTCGTCTGTTGCCCGTCGATCTAGGCACTGTTGATGTCGAATGTTTTGTGCCGCGTGTCTGTGGAAGGTAATAAAAGCTGTGAGCAGCAGTTGCACAATAAAGATTTAGCATGGGGATCTCACCTCCGTCTTGTGCGTCTTACTGAGGGAAATAGTTCCGCAAGTTAAAACGGCGTCTCCCCGGAGTGTAAGTACGTGGACTGTGTCAGTCTGTTAACAGTGTTCTATAGATAGATAGTGATTTGGCCAGTCATTTGAAGCGTGACGCTGGGACGGCTTAGCAGTCTCCTGCGTCCTGTAGGAAGCAGACTCTTGGCTCTTTGGAAGCGGTACGCAAATGTACGTAAAGCCAGTGTAGGCGGCTGCTGCTGCAACACCTTTAGAAAATACTGTATGCGACGCTACAGGCATGCCATACAAGGGTGCTTTCGGCACAGTGCAATGCGTTGGAAGCATCCAACTCCTGTTGGAGCACTTCATCAAGGGCTGTGTGATAAGGCCCCGTTGATAATCCCTTTTCTGCCGAGGAGGGACGTGGTAGGAGAAAACAATTGGTCTGAATGGCAGCTGTGGTGCTTCCATAGCACGGTGGAATATCTCTCTTGGTCCATTTGGGTCAGCTGTCCTGGCTGTGTCCCCTGCCAGCCTCTTGCCCACCCCCAGCTTACTGGACTGTGGGGGTGGGGGTGGCTGGAGAGACAGCCTCCGTGCTGTGGGAGCACTGCTCGGCAGTAGCCAGAACACTGGTGTGTTATCAACACCCTTCCAGCTACAGCTACGAAGCACAGCACTATGAGGGCTGCTGTGGGGAAAGTTACCTTCCATCCCAGCCAGACCCAAACCAAAGCTACGTCGCAGGGAGACAGCAAACTTCATCTTTCTTTAACAGCTATTAAAAAAGGGAGACGGGCATGGGAAAGCAGGGCCATCCTTCGTTGCCCTTGAACGCTGCGTCCGACCTTTTGTGGGAAAGCCTCCGTCCTCTTCTTTGTAGCCGCCCTTTAAGTACTGGCAGACTGCGATGAGGTTCCCTCCCCCGCGAGCCTTCTCTTCTGCAAGGGAGAAGAGACCCAACTCCTTCAGCCTTTCCTCCTAGGGCAGGTTCTCCAGCCCTTTGGTCATCTTTGCGGCCCTCCTTGGGACCTTCCCCAGTCGGTCTGCGTCTCTTTTTTTGAATTGTGGGGACCAGAACTGGACACGGCGCTCCAGGTGCGGCCTGCGGGGGTAGCCTGTGTGAGAAGAGGCCAGGGTCTGCCCTGTGCTGGACGCAGCTGGTGCCAGCCAGCTAGGCACTGGACTTGCCGCAGGCCAAAGCTGAGCGGCTCAGCGAAGCCGGGGGCGCCCCTGTGAAAACCTATTGAAGAAAGGGCAAAGCGCTGTCCGGGGCAGGTATTTCCCTGCTGCCTGTGGGTCCGGCCGGTGGATGTTTCCTGAAGGAACTTTTTCATCCTATTTTCTCCCCCTGTCCTGTTGAGGAGGGGCAGTGAGAGAGCGGCTGGGCGGGCCCCTGACAGCCGGCCGAGGTCAATCCATCACAAAGCCTAAAGGGCAGATTCCTCCATGTAGAAGTGTTGAAGGGGGTTGGTGCTTTAAGGAACGATAGTGACTGGGGTTTTGGAGACAGGAAAGTCGGGAAATCGCTGGGGATCCAGTTGCTTCGAGGGGGGGAAATTCCAAGAGAAAAAGCCTTCTTTCTGAGCAATAAGAGGCTCTTGTGAGCAGAGGGCTCTAGTCTCCCTTTGTTCTCGCTTGGTAATGAAAGAGACAAGGCACCGGAACTCCTGCGTGCGAAGGGATGAAAATGTGCGGAGCCTGTTGGATGCTCTTTGTGTGCGCGTGTTGGAAACCCAGGAACAGCTATAAGGAGGTGGGTGTGAGCTTGGTTAACTTGGCCAAGCCAACCACGCAAAGCTGACCCAACCTCCCGCCCGCATCAGAACCAGTGCCACCAGAAAAGCACGTAAGGTGTTAGCAATTGGAGATCCCCTACTGAGAGGCACCGACGCACCCGTTTGCCGTCCAGGCGATTTCTCTCGAGAAGTCTGCTGCCTACCAGGGGCTCGCATCCGTGGCGTCGCCGAGAGGCTGCCGAGCCTGGTGATCCCTGCAGATTATCATGCGCTCCTACTATTCCGCGTAGGGTCTGACGAGGCAGCTTAGAACCCTCCAAAGAGACTTTATGTCCCTCGGAGCAATGTTAAAAGGATCAGGAGCACAGGTGGTGGTCTCCTCTCTCCTCCCAGTCAGAGGGAGGGGTCCAGGAAGGAGGAGACGAATTGAACAGGTGAATGCCTGGCTGCGTAGCTGGTGCCATACTCGAGGTTTTGGCTTCTGTGATCACGGGTGTACCTTTGAGAAGCCGGGTCTGTTGGGAGCTGATGGGATTCGCCTGACCAAGCGGGGCAAGAGGGTCTTTGCCAACAAGCTGGCCGGACTTACAAGGAGGGCTTTAAACTAGGCTCAGCGGGGGAAGGGGATGGAGTTCTGAGCAACAGAGAAGAGCCAGGGGCTGCTGATGCGTTAGGAACCAACAGGGGAACCCCTGAGAAATGCCGCAAAGGACTTGGGGCTTGATCCTCCAGAAAGGCGACACGGTCGGCAGCCCAACTGAAGTGCCTCTATACCACTGCGCGCAGCACAGGTAACAAACAGGAGGAGTTGGAAGCCCCTGTGCAGAAGGAGCAGAAGGGAGCTGGCAGCTCTTTCAGGACGTTTTTTCTTCGAGCACAAGAGCTCTCGATTCCCACGCGTAAGAAATGGGAAAATAGAAATTCGTCTACCTAGACTTTAGTAAAGCCTTTGACACCGTTTCCCACAGCGTTCTCCTGGAGAAACTGGCTGCTCATGGCTTGGACGGGCGTACTCTTTGCTGGGTAAAGAACTGGCTGGAGGGCCGGGCCCAGGGAGTTGTGGTGAATGGAGTTAAATCCAGTTGGCGGCCGGTCACAAGTGGTGTTCCCCAGGGCTCAGTACCGGGGCCGGTTCTGTTTAATATCTTTCTCAACGACCTGGACGAGGGGATCGAGTGCACCCTCACTCAGTAAGTTTGCAGCCGACACCAAGTTGGGCGGGAGCGTCGATCTGCTTGAGGGTAGGATGGCTCTACAGAGGGATCTGGACAGGCTGGATCGATGGGCCGAGGCCGATGGTATGAGGTTCAACAAGGCCAAGTGCCGGGTCCTGCACTTGGGTCACAACAACCCCGTGCAACGCTACAGGCTTGGGGAAGAGTGGCTGGAAAGCTGCCCGGCAGAAAAGAGCCTGGGGGTATTGGTAGACAGCCGTCTGAATGTGAGCCAGCAGTGTGCCCAGGTGGCCAAGGCGGCCAACAGCATCCTGGCCTGTATCAGGAATAGCGTGGCGAGCAGGACTGGGGAAGCGACTGTCCCCCTGTACTCAGCACCGCTGAGGCCGCACCTCGAATACTGTGTTCAGTTTTGGGCCTCTCACTACAAGAAAGACACGGAGGTGCTGGAGCGTGTCCGGAGAAGGGGAACGGAGCTGGTGAGGGGTCTGGAGCACAAGGCTTATGAGGAGCGGCTGAGGGAACTGGGGTGGCTTAGCCTGGAGTAAAGGAGGCTGAGGGGAGACCTTATCGCTCTCTACAACTACCGGAAAGGAGGTTGTAGCGAGGCGGGGGTTGGTCTCTTCTCCCAAGTAACAGGCGATAGGACGAGAGGAAACGGCCTCGAGTTGCGCCAGGGGAGGTTTAGGACGGATATTAGGAAAAATTTCTTCGCAGAAAGGGTTATCGAACGTTGGACCAGGCTGCCCAGGGAAGTGGTTGAATCACCATCCCTGGAGGTATTTAAAAGACGGGTAGACGCGGGGCTTAGGGACGTGGTTTGGTGGCGGTTTTGGCAGCGTTAGGTTAATGGTTGGACTCGATGATCTTAAAGGTCCCTTCCGACCTAGACGATTCTATGAAATCAGGCAAGGAAGGCAGGAGCCCAGCATGGCTGAGTAAGGACCTTCTGGTCGAGCTGAAGCGCAAGGAGGAAATGCGTAGGCGGTGGAAGCAGAGACACGCATCCTGGGAAGAATATAGGGATGGGGTCGGGAAAGCTAAGGCACAGCTGGAGCTGAATTTGGCAAGGGATGTGAAGAAGAATCATAAGAAGGGCTTCTACAGGTGCGTTGGTCAGAAAAGGAAGACTAAAGAAAACGCACCCCACCCCCACCCCCCTCCGATAGGTAAGACAGGAGAGCTAGCGCCAACCGACATGGAGAAGGCCGAGGCACTCAAGGATTTTTCTCCTCCGTTGTCGCCGGCAATCACTGTTCCCGCATCTCTCAAGTCCCTGAACCTCAAGGCAGGGACTGGGGGAACAAAGTCCCTCCCATCGTAGGAAAGGATCCGGTTTGAGACCACCTGAGGAACCTGAACATACGCAAGTCCTGCACTGGGGAGGAACAACCCCATGCACCAGTAGATGCTGGAGGCCGACTGGCTGGAGAGCAGCTTTGCTGACGTGGGGGGCTCCTGGTGGACATCAAGTTGAACGTGAGCCGACAACGTGCCCTTGCCGCAAAGGCGGCTAAGGATATCCTTAGCCCGCTACAGAGGAAAGCAGGGTTTATACATGTTACAATACAGTTGTGTAGACCAATCAAATTGCTCACTATCCCCGGGGGTGCAGGGTGTAATAAATAGAATCATGTTTGTTAATCAAATCAGGCTTTCTTAAAGGCTGGTGAAAAATTACAATGTTTCGACTCTTCACATACTTAAATCGCAGGCATCCAGTGTGCTATCTGGTGCACTTTGACACCTCAAGGCCTAAATCACAGGCATCCGGTGTGCTGTCTGGGGCGCTTTGACACCTCAAGGCCTAAATCACAGGCATCCGGTGTGCTTTAACACTTCAAAGGGAAGAGCTAAGTTGTGCGATAAGCTGAAAAGAGTCTCCCCAAGGACACTGATAAAGATGAGGAGCCTTCAGCCTCACGACCACCAGGAGGCGGGACAAGACCGACCCCCTAGCAACACGTCGCTCAGACACAGAATATACCAGGATTGACACATATACGGGAACCAGAAGAGTATATAATCAGCTACTTTCGGGAAGCGGGTGTGCGCCGTTGGCGGAGCAAAGACTCCCCGGCCGCCCAGCGCTGTTTTGCTTGCTGCCGCTTGCTTAATAAACTAATTTGATTAATTGGACTGGTTCCTGTCAATTATTGGGCCACAATCTATAACAAATTTGGTGCCGTGACTCGGATAGAGGCAATTTGGCTGTAAACCTCACAGGGGGGGCGCCCCGCTGAGTAAGCGGCCCCTGTTGGGGGTTTTTACACCCAAAACCTCTACCGACGAACTCGAAATTCGGCAGCAAGCAAATAAAAGCCGGCAACCCCGTAAACTTTGTGCACGAAGACCCGAACGAAGACTCAGGAATGAGTAAGTATAGGCCGGTGATCCGTTCGGTTGGGGTTGGGTATCCTGGAGTGTGCCTGTGTGAGACGTCCACTTGAGGACGAAGCAAGTGGGGACCCTTTAGTAGTGCGGTTCCCATCTCCCGCGAGGGACTGGGCCACGAACAGGGGGAAAAGACTGTGTGTGTGTGTGAAGGCACTCCGGAAGATGGGACAGAAGAAAAGCAAGCCTTCTGATCCCATGGGTGGGTCGGTGCCTAAGGTTAGGTTACCCCAGATACCGCCAGACAGTCCGTTAGGATTAATGATTAAATATTGGGATGATTACCCTTCTAGGCAGGGTAAGGATAAAGCAAAAATGATACATTATTGTATGGAAGTTTGGGGTGGGAAACAAATTAGAAGTGACCACCTGTATTGGCCCGTTTTTGGGTCCTTTGAAGATTGGATATGCCAGGCTTTACATATTTATGTTAATTCTAAGGAACCCTTTAGCCTGGAGGAGAGTGAATATGCACACTTGTGGATAAGGTCAGAGACTAGAGTAAATCTATATCACTTGAGAGAGAAGAAACAGGGGTAGGAAAAAGCCCAATTTGTAGCTAAATCATGGACGGACATTAGAAAGAAGCTGGAGAAAGTGGAGGATTGGCAGGATAGGGGTTTGGATGAATTGTTAAGGGAAGCCCAGAAAGTGTATGTCCGCAGGGAGGAGGAAATACATAAGAAACAAGCCAGAATGTTGGTAGCTGCAGTCAGAGAAGGGCAAAGGACGTCAACCCCTGGAAAAGGGTTTGAAGCTCGCCAGATAAGACAGGACACCCGAAAACCTTTAAGAGGGAGAGAATGGGGAACTGTGGTTTGTTTTTATTGTGGAGGAAAAGGGCATGTTAAAAAGGACTGCAGAAAGAGAATGATGGATGAGAAAATGTTCAAAGACTAGGGGTGTCAGGGGCTCTATTTGCTGGGAACCTGAGAAAAAAAAACCCAAAAAACCAAAAAAACCCAAAAACCCAAAAAAACCCAAAAAAACAACAGAGCCCTTGATAAAACTAGAAGTGGGTCCCCAGCAACAAGAAATTGAGTTCCTAGTGGACTCGGGAGCAGAAAGATCTACCGTTCAAAAATTGCCCCAAGGATGTAAAATATCCTCGGCGACTATACAGGTTATTGGAGCAAAAGGAGAACCTTTTGGAATACCCGTAATAAAGGATGTGTTTTTTGAAACCCATTCTAAGGTAGGGGTGGGGTCCCTGCTACTCATGCCTGAAGCAGACTATAATTTATTGGGCCGAGATTTGATGATTGAATTAGGAATTGGCTTAGAAGTAAAAAATGAAACACTAAAAAAATTAAACTGTGTCCCTTACGAGTAAGAGATGAAGAGAAAATAAATCCTGAAGTCTGGTACACCCCGGAAACAGTAGGTAAGTTAGATATTGAACCCTTTTCAGTAACAATAAGGAACCCAGAAATACCAGTCAGGATAAAACAATACCCCCTTCCTAGAGAAGGGAGGCTAGGTTTGAAACCTGAGATCCAAAGATTACTTGAAAAGGGGTTGTTAGAACCCTGTATGTCTCCTTTTAATACTCCCATCCTGCCTGTAAAAAAAGCTGGATGGAAAATATAGGTTAGTACATGACTTACGAGAAATTAACCAGAGAACAATAGCTAGATTCCCGGTGGTGGCGAATCCACACGCCCTCCTGAGTCAAATAGGGCCCGATAATCAATGGTATAGTGTAATAGATCTGAAGGATGCATTCTGGGCATGCCCTCTCAAAGAAGATTGCCGAGATTACTTTGCTTTTGAATGGGAAGACCCAGATAACCATCGGAAACAACAATTACGGCGGACGGTATTGCCCCAAGGGTTTACCGAATCTCCGAACTTGTTCGGACAAGCCTTAGAACAAATCCTGAAGGGGTATGAGTTAAGTGAAGGAGTCACACTGGTCCAATATGTGGATGATTTGCTCCTAGCTGGTGATAGCGAAGAAAAAGTGAGGCAGGAAAGTATTAAGTTACTAAATTTTTTGAGTTTACAAGGATTGAAGGTATCAAAATCAAAACTACAATTTGTTGAGAAAGAAGTAAAATATCTGGGACACAGACTAAGCAAGGGAACTAAGAAATTAGACCCCGAAAGGGTGAATGGCATATTGTCATTACCGGCTCCTAGAACTAAAAGACAGGTTAGGCAATTATTAGGTCTCTTTGGCTATTGCAGGCAATGGATTGAGAACTATAGCAAAAAGGTGAAGTTCCTCTATACCAAATTAACTAAGGATGGATTATTGGAATGGTCGGAGGATGATGATAAACAATTAGAGACACTAAAAACTGATTTAGTAAATGCCCCAGTTTTGAGCCTGCCAGATGTAAAGAAACCATTTTATCTATTTATCAATGTTGATGAAGGGACCGCATTTGGGGTATTAGCACAAGAATGGGCAGGAAGAAAGAAACCTGTGGGATACTTATCTAAACTCCTGGACCCCGTAAGTAGGGGTTGGCCTACCTGCCTTCAAGCGGTAGTAGCCGCAGCCCTTTTGGTAGAGGAAGCCCATAAAATTACCTTTGGAGGAGAATTGAGGGTATTATCACCTCACAACATCAGGGGAATTTTGCAACAAAAAGCTGACAAATGGATAACAGACGCCCGGCTCCTAAAATATGAAGGCATCCTAATCTCCTCTCCCAAACTGGAACTCGAGGTAACAAGCGTGCAGAATCCAGCACAGTTTTTGTATGGGGAGCCGAGTGACAAAATAAATCATGATTGTCTTTACAACATTGAGGAGCAAACAAAAATCAGACCAGATTTAGATGAGAAAGAACTTGGAGAAGGAGAAAAGCTATTTGTAGATGGATCATCCCGGGTAGTTGAAGGAAAGAGAAAATCAGGATTTGCAATCATTGATGGAAAAACATTTAGTGTAATAGAATCAGGACCTCTGAGCCCTAGTTGGTCTGCACAGGCTTGTGAACTATATGCTGTATTAAGAGCCTTGCAACTTTTAAAAGGTAAAATTGGAACCATATATATGGATTCAAAATATGCCTTTGGCGTAGTGCATACTTTTGGAAAAATTTGGGAAGAAAGGGGTTTAATAAATTCTCAAGGAAAAGGATTAATACACCAGGAATTAATAATCCAGGTCTTACAAGCATTACGAGGACCAGCGGGAATAGCCGTAGTACATTTAAAAGGACACCAAAAAGGATTAAGCCCATTAGTCAGAGGAAACAATCTTGCTGATCAAGAAGCAAAAAGAGCGGCATTAATGGTGATCCAGACTAAAAGAACTCGGGAGGACTGTATAACTTGTGGAAAGGAATCAGACGAATTCCCATGTTATGAGCGTTGGAAGGATTTTGGAATCGATGCAGTCCCTTGCAGATGTCTAATTTATGATGAATGTGACAACCCCAAGTATAGCCATTGCCATCTACACGGAAAAATTCGCTCAATCCTGAGTTTTACAGTGCAGGAAAAAGATAAGCTGACTCAGATGGGAATCAGGGAGACAGAAAAAGGAAAGTGGAAACTCCCGGATGGCCGGGAAGTTCTCCCAAAACCTCTGGCTTTGAAAATCATGCAAAAATTCCATGAGAACACCCATTGGGGAACTCAGGCGTTAGTGGATCAGTTTGCCACAAAGTATATGTGCATTGGTGTATACAGTATAGCAAAGAGAATAGTTAGCGAATGTATGACATGCAAAAGGGTCAATAAACATCAGTTACGGGAAAAAGCCCTGGGGGGAGAGAACTGGCTCACAGACCATTTGCTAAAATCCAGCTAGACTTCACTGAACTTCCAAAGGTGGGACGATATAAATAATCATAGACCACCTAACCCATTTTGTGGAAGCATTCCCGACAGCTAGAGCCACCGCTCAAACCGTAGTGAAGACTTTGCTGGAAAATATAATCCCTAGGTATGGATCCATTGAGGTAATACACTCTGATAGGGGCTCCCATTTTGTTTCAAAAATAGCAAGGGAAGCTCTCTCCTCTTTGGGGACAAAATGGGAATATCATACTCCCTGGCATCCACAAAGCTCGGGAAAGGTAGAAAGAGTAAATGGGGAAATAAAGAAACAGCTCACAAAATTGATGTTAGAAACTAAGATGTCACGGGTAAAGTGCCTCCCCTTAGCACTATTGAATATAAGAACACAGCCCCGAACTGATGTAGGAATTTCCCCCTTTGAAATGTTATATGGGATGCCATACGATTTAGAAATTCCGCAGGACCACCCCCAACTTGAAAATTCACAAATTAGACCTTATATAATTCAACTCATGGCTAGGAGAGTAAAGCTGCGGAATAAGGGCTTAGTAGTACAGAGACCCCCCTTGGATGTAGCCATGCATAACATAAAGCCAGGAGACAAAGTGCTAATCAAATCATGGAAAGAGTCCCCATTAACCCCCCCGTTGGGAAGGGCCCTATCTCGTTTTACTCACCACAGAAACAGCCATCCGGACAGCAGAGAGAGGCTGGACTCATGCGAGCCGCGTAAAAGGACCATTAAAAGACTATTCTTGGGAAGTGACAAGCCCGCCTGGAGATCTGAAGATTGCCTTCAGGAGGTTGTAAATGGACACACATATAACTGTGGTACAAGTGAGCGACTACAGCATATCGGTGGGGTACGGTTACGGTGATACAGGGGACATAAGAATCAAGTGTGACATTCTGAGCTGTAATTGTTATCCTTTTTATTTGTTTTATTTGTAAAGGGTGTCGAGAACGGAGGGGGACCCATTGCCGTTACGGGATACCCCCTCGAGGGGTTTGCCAACCTTGTGGGGACAAAGAGCGTGAGCTCACCAAATTGGCTCTAGACATAAAAATATTTAATGGTGAAATCCAGGAGCAATCTAGTGAATGGCGGGAGATATTTGCACGGGGTATTAAACCCGAGTACTATTGCTATCACCCTCGCGAACCTGCTCCATTTGTAATTGACATTATTAAAGTGTGTTGTCGCAAGACACTTAAAGGGGTTCAGTGCGATTCACCTGAAATGCACAGAAGCAAGCGACTAAAAATTGCATTTATTCTCCTGAAGACTACCCCTGCTGCCGAGAAGATGATACCCCTCGTGGCTCGAAGCAACCGAGTCGACGAGCGAGGCAGAGGAGTAAAAAGCTGTGGAGAACAGAACCCAAAGAGTGGGACTGTACAAAGACACTGGGAGGACTGCCTCAGTGTTAACCAAGGGAATCGCACGAAATGCCCCGGGAGGAGTGATAGCACTGAAAAGGACTGGGTAATTGGAGTGAGTGTTCAAACTAAACTTATTACCCGGCCGGGTTTCCACCCTTCTCGCCACACTCTAATTTTAATTTTACTAAATCTTGTAGGTTTCTTATTGTTTGCACAGCAAGGGGGGTTGTGTGTTGCTCTGGATGAGGAATGCTGCGTATATGCAGATCACACTGGAGTAGTTAGAGACACCATGACAAAACTACGAGAAGGATTAGAAAAAAGAAAGAAAGAAAGAGAAGCACAGCAAAGTTGGTATGAATCTTGGTTCAATTATTCCCCATGGATGACTACGCTATTGTCTACCATCGCGGGACCTATGATACTATTAATTTTGGGATTAACATTTGGCCCTTGTATATTGAACAAAGTAATTGAAGTTGTAAAGGGCAGACTGGAAGCTGCCCATTTAATGCTTCTCAGGGCTAAATACGAGTCATTAGATAAGGAACCAGCAATAGAAGAAACATTAGCTTTAAGTCACGCTGAACTCCAAAGATTTGATGAACAAAATGGTAAATAAAAAAAAAAAGGGGGGATTGTAATAATAAATAGAATCATGTTTGTTAATCAAATCAGGCTTTCTTAAAGGCTGGTGAAAAATTACAATGTTTCGACTCTTCACATACTTAAATCGCAGGCATCCAGTGTGCTATCTGGTGCACTTTGACACCTCAAGGCCTAAATCGCAGGCATCCGGTGTGCTGTCTGGTGCACTTTGACACCTCAAGGCCTAAATCACAGGCATCCGGTGTGCTTTAACACTTCAAAGGGAAGAGCTAAGTTGTGCGATAAGCTGAAAAGAGTCTCCCCAAGGACACTGATAAAGATGAGGAGCCTTCAGCCTCACGACCACCAGGAGGCGGGACAAGACCGACCCCCTAGCAACACGTCGCTCAGACACAGAATATACCAGGATTGACACATATACGGGAACCAGAAGAGTATATAATCAGCTACTTTCGGGAAGCGGGTGTGCGCCGTTGGCGGAGCAAAGACTCCCCGGCCGCCCAGCGCTGTTTTGCTTGCTGCCGCTTGCTTAATAAACTAATTTGATTAATTGGACTGGTTCCTGTCAATTATTGGGCCACAATCTATAACACAGGGCACCAGAGACCACCCTTGGGCAGCTTTGGGGGCACTGCCTGTTTTTCTACGAGCCTCCTACCCAGCTTAGCGCAAATCCTATCTCGATCTGCGCCCCCCCCCCACACCCACACCCACACAGCCCTCGAGCCACCAGTGCTGAAGACACGCTTTGTATTGTATTTTCTCCCAGGAGGCGCGCAGCTTAGAAACGTCTGCAATCCAAGCGGGGCTTGCAGGGAACAATTGAGAGCAACTTCTGTCGGTTCTGGGGAGTGTTCTGAAAAGTTAAGGCCTGCCCTGCCCTGGCAAAAGCAGTCCTTTGACTGGAGGGAGCAGCACCAAAAAGCCACAAGCACGTTTGGGGTGGAGTTGACGCGGTAATAAATAACAGTCAATAGTACTTGTAGCTACAACAGCCTCTTCTGAGACCTCGTCGCCCGCCCACAGGGTCGCAGCACTACACGGCACGGATCCCTCCGCGGACTGGCCCAACGTCTTCTCCCTCCGCCCCCAGGTCGGATCCCTCCGCGCCCCGAGGGCACGCAAACTCCCTGAGCCCCGCTAAGCACCAGGTCGACGAGGGCGGACCCGCCGGGGGGCCGGGGACAAGCGAAAACGACAGACGAGACAGCCAATCGAGACGCGGGATCGGCCGGCGGCCATCTGGCGGCCCAATGGGCGCCGCGGAGGGCCTGGCCGAGTGGAGGAAGCGCGGGGGCGACAAGGGGCGTTGTCGTGGCCGACGAGCTTATTGGGGCGCGGGCCGCCCGGCCTGGTGCCGCCGCCACCCGCAGTGTTTTCGGGAAGATCATCGGCAAGGCGCTTCCCCGCCAACGTCGCCTACGAGGACGAGGAGGTAGCCGCGGCTTTGCTCTGAGCGCGGTTCCTCCTCCCTCCCCCCGTCCCCCCCTCCCCCCGCGCTCGCAGGCACCCTGAGCCGAGGACCCGTTGCGCGGTGCCCGGGAGCGCGGCAGGGCGGGTGGCGGCCTTGCTGCGGGCGGGCGGGCGGGCGGTGGAGGGACGGGGCCTCTCTGGGTTGTGGCGCTCTCTACTGCGCGATCCCTATAACATCGCGCTTCTTCGGTGCGGCCCCCCCGCCCCCGGCTGCCGCGGCGCGTACTGGGTTGCTGGTGCTGGCCGGCTCGCCTCGGTTCCCAGCCCCGCCGTGTCGCGTGCGCGCGTGCGTAGAGGAGGGCCTCTGACGGTAAGGCACTTGGTGGCAGCCGCAGACGTTTGCCGCGTGATATCCCTTTGGCACTGCAAGTCGTGCAAAGTTTGCTGCCGAGGGATGCGAGTGGTCCTACCTCGTGTAGGACGACAGTCTTGAAACCTTAGATTAAGCGCACGCAGTCGGTCTCCTCGGGGATTCCAGGCGTATGTATGTAAACGGTGAACGTCTGAGTGGTGACCGTAATGAGTTAGTTCTGCGTAGGAGAAAGGCAGGTCTTGATGTGCCTCCTAATAGCACTGTAGAGATTTCACAGCTCTGCTGTGCTAGGCTTTGGTTCTGCGCCCCCAAACTGGATTGTTACAGCTTTTCTTATTTTTCTTTACCAAAAAAGTAAATCCAGGAACTCGTCATCCTTAGGAAACGATCGACCCGAATTAAAACGTACTGGAGGTCGCTAGTCTGAAGTACTGGCCCGCCTCCTTGCCCCCATCACCTTGCATGCCGAATCCCACTTCTGGAGGGGGCTCTGTAAAGACGTTGTATTTTTTTGTGCAGAAAGCATTAATATCGCGTAAGAAAAATCAACGTTTCGGCTTGCGTTTGGGGTATCCGGTAGTCTGCTTCTGTAGGAGTTCGGTGGGGCATATTGATTTGCTTAAGCTATTATTACCTTTCTCTGAAGCCAATGACGTTTTAACTGTTTACTCTTCCTCCAGCGCCTTGCGTTCCGTGATCTTTCACCCCAAGCTCCGACGCTTTTCCTAGCCATGCCTAAGGAGGCAATTATGAGGTTAAGCGAAGCAGAAGATCCTGGTGAATGTGTAAGTACTGTGGAAGCTTTCTGTACGCTAAACTGTACCTGTCGTTAGTTCCTAATTTAGTAGACTCTTTCCCATCCCCCCTTTTCCCCTTGATAGGGCACGGTAGGCTGGTTTGGGTTTTCTGGCGCTATAATCTTTTCTCTCTGGCTTGTAATGGAGCTGAGCTTTTTGACCGAAAGTAGCGATATAAAGCAATGCTCATCCCTGGGTACGTACTCCTGGTGCAAAATGCAGTGTTGTTTTGGAGCGCAGGGTGATGCCTACTGTCACGGTTTAGAGCAAGAGGAGGAGTAGTACTTCTTCTAATACGGAGAAGAGGGCTTGGGGTTTTTGGCAGGTCGGGGGTGAGGAAGGGCAAAGCTGGTCGAGAGGTGCTGGATGCTTCGCTTTTGGCTATAAAAGTCAAGTTCAGAGACTTTGTAAACCCACGCAAAAGGCAGCCTGAAGCTTATTTTCCACCCGAGTTGCGTATGTTGCCTGAAGAGATAACGGGGGGCTTTAACCCGGAGACAAACTTAGCTTCTGTGGCTGTTTTGTAGTCCGTTACTGTCTAGCTTGAAAACAATTGCGTAGCCCTTTTTCTTTCCCCCCCCCTACAGTGTGCGTAATCGGTCTTTGTAGCTTTGCTTGGAAAATGCCGGTTGCAGGCGGACAGACAGTAATTTGAAGCGCAGTGGTTGAATTGCTAGGAGTTGGCTAACTGGTTTCTCTGGGTGCTTCTCTGCTCTCATTCCTCCCCTCCCTGCCCTCTCCCCTTTTTGTGTGTGGCTTTTTATTTTACTTATTTATGGTTTTGTACTTCCTTCTCCAGCTTCTTGGGCATTTAATGATTGTTGGCAAGCAGCGTGCTGCTCACCTGGGCCTGACCGATGGATTCCGGATGGTTGCGGATGAAGGGCCCGAGGGTGGGCAGCCTGTCTGTCACGTACATCTACGTATTCTGGGTGGCCGTCAGTTGGGCTGGCCGCCTGGCTGAGACTTTTGCACCGCAAGAGCTGCTGCACGTGTACAAATCGCCGCTGAATGGATTTCGTCTGTTGCCCGTCGATCTAGGCACTGTTGATGTCGAATGTTTTGTGCCGCGTGTCTGTGGAAGGTAATAAAAGCTGTGAGCAGCAGTTGCACAATAAAGATTTAGCATGGGGATCTCACCTCCGTCTTGTGCGTCTTACTGAGGGAAATAGTTCCGCAAGTTAAAACGGCGTCTCCCCGGAGTGTAAGTACGTGGACTGTGTCAGTCTGTTAACAGTGTTCTATAGATAGATAGTGATTTGGCCAGTCATTTGAAGCGTGACGCTGGGACGGCTTAGCAGTCTCCTGCGTCCTGTAGGAAGCAGACTCTTGGCTCTTTGGAAGCGGTACGCAAATGTACGTAAAGCCAGTGTAGGCGGCTGCTGCTGCAACACCTTTAGAAAATACTGTATGCGACGCTACAGGCATGCCATACAAGGGTGCTTTCGGCACAGTGCAATGCGTTGGAAGCATCCAACTCCTGTTGGAGCACTTCATCAAGGGCTGTGTGATAAGGCCCCGTTGATAATCCCTTTTCTGCCGAGGAGGGACGTGGTAGGAGAAAACAATTGGTCTGAATGGCAGCTGTGGTGCTTCCATAGCACGGTGGAATATCTCTCTTGGTCCATTTGGGTCAGCTGTCCTGGCTGTGTCCCCTGCCAGCCTCTTGCCCACCCCCAGCTTACTGGACTGTGGGGGTGGGGGTGGCTGGAGAGACAGCCTCCGTGCTGTGGGAGCACTGCTCGGCAGTAGCCAGAACACTGGTGTGTTATCAACACCCTTCCAGCTACAGCTACGAAGCACAGCACTATGAGGGCTGCTGTGGGGAAAGTTACCTTCCATCCCAGCCAGACCCAAACCAAAGCTACGTCGCAGGGAGACAGCAAACTTCATCTTTCTTTAACAGCTATTAAAAAAGGGAGACGGGCATGGGAAAGTGAGGAGAAATAACTGGACTCCAGACGATCCAATGTGAATCAACAGAAGCCGTTTATTAAGCACAGATCATCATCTTCTATACCCTGTGTTGTAGCTGTACATGCCACTCGCTTATTTCTGATTAGCTAGTTACACTGTCCACGCGCTGTCCATGCAGTTCATTCACACATCAGATTGGTTACAAGAATTCACATAGTAAATTGCTTAGTCATTAGCACAACATGTTTTCTACTTTCTCAGTTCTCATTTTCCCCATGTACTAATTCCATCTTCTACCACCTGTTTTGCCCTTAATCTAATCTCTCATAGTAGGGAGGCTGGCTCACGTGACCATTTTCTCTCAGACACATTCCTACAGGAAAGCAGGGCCATCCTTCGTTGCCCTTGAACGCTGCGTCCGACCTTTTGTGGGAAAGCCTCCGTCCTCTTCTTTGTAGCCGCCCTTTAAGTACTGGCAGACTGCGATGAGGTTCCCTCCCCCGCGAGCCTTCTCTTCTGCAAGGGAGAAGAGACCCGACTCCTTCAGCCTTTCCTCCTAGGGCAGGTTCTCCAGCCCTTTGGTCATCTTTGCGGCCCTCCTTGGGACCTTCCCCAGTCGGTCTGCGTCTCTTTTTTGAATTGTGGGGACCAGAACTGGACACGGCGCTCCAGGTGTGGCCTGCGGGGGTAGCCTGTGTGAGAAGAGGCCAGGGTCTGCCCTGTGCTGGACGCAGCTGGTGCCAGCCAGCTAGGCACTGGACTTGCCGCAGGCCAAAGCTGAGCGGCTCAGCGAAGCCGGGGGCGCCCCTGTGAAAACCTATTGAAGAAAGGGCAAAGCGCTGTCCGGGGCAGGTATTTCCCTGCTGCCTGTGGGTCCGGCCGGTGGATGTTTCCTGAAGGAACTTTTTCATCCTATTTTCTCCCCCTGTCCTGTTGAGGAGGGGCAGTGAGAGAGCGGCTGGGCGGGCCCCTGACAGCCGGCCGAGGTCAATCCATCACAAAGCCTAAAGGGCAGATTCCTCCATGTAGAAGTGTTGAAGGGGGTTGGTGCTTTAAGGAACGATAGTGACTGGGGTTTTGGAGACAGGAAAGTCGGGAAATCGCTGGGGATCCAGTTGCTTCGAGGGGGGGAAATTCCAAGAGAAAAAGCCTTCTTTCTGAGCAATAAGAGGCTCTTGTGAGCAGAGGGCTCTAGTCTCCCTTTGTTCTCGCTTGGTAATGAAAGAGACAAGGCACCGGAACTCCTGCGTGCGAAGGGATGAAAATGTGCGGAGCCTGTTGGATGCTCTTTGTGTGCGCGTGTTGGAAACCCAGGAACAGCTATAAGGAGGTGGGTGTGAGCTTGGTTAACTTGGCCAAGCCAACCACGCAAAGCTGACCCAACCTCCCGCCCGCATCAGAACCAGTGCCACCAGAAAAGCACGTAAGGTGTTAGCAATTGGAGATCCCCTACTGAGAGGCACCGACGCACCCGTTTGCCGTCCAGGCGATTTCTCTCGAGAAGTCTGCTGCCTACCAGGGGCTCGCATCCGTGGCGTCGCCGAGAGGCTGCCGAGCCTGGTGATCCCTGCAGATTATCATGCGCTCCTACTATTCCGCGTAGGGTCTGACGAGGCAACTTAGAACCCTCCAAAGAGACTTTATGTCCCTCGGAGCAATGTTAAAAGGATCAGGAGCACAGGTGGTGGTCTCCTCTCTCCTCCCAGTCAGAGGGAGGGGTCCAGGAAGGAGGAGACGAATTGAACAGGTGAATGCCTGGCTGCGTAGCTGGTGCCATACTCGAGGTTTTGGCTTCTGTGATCACGGGTGTACCTTTGAGAAGCCGGGTCTGTTGGGAGCTGATGGGATTCGCCTGACCAAGCGGGGCAAGAGGGTCTTTGCCAACAAGCTGGCCGGACTTACAAGGAGGGCTTTAAACTAGGCTCAGCGGGGGAAGGGGATGGAGTTCTGAGCAACAGAGAAGAGCCAGGGGCTGCTGATGCGTTAGGAACCAACAGGGGAACCCCTGAGAAATGCCGCAAAGGACTTGGGGCTTGATCCTCCAGAAAGGCGACACGGTCGGCAGCCCAACTGAAGTGCCTCTATACCACTGCGCGCAGCACAGGTAACAAACAGGAGGAGTTGGAAGCCCCTGTGCAGAAGGAGCAGAAGGGAGCTGGCAGCTCTTTCAGGACGTTTTTTCTTCGAGCACAAGAGCTCTCGATTCCCACGCGTAAGAAATGGGAAAATAGAAATTCGTCTACCTAGACTTTAGTAAAGCCTTTGACACCGTTTCCCACAGCGTTCTCCTGGAGAAACTGGCTGCTCATGGCTTGGACGGGCGTACTCTTTGCTGGGTAAAGAACTGGCTGGAGGGCCGGGCCCAGGGAGTTGTGGTGAATGGAGTTAAATCCAGTTGGCGGCCGGTCACAAGTGGTGTTCCCCAGGGCTCAGTACCGGGGCCGGTTCTGTTTAATATCTTTCTCAACGACCTGGACGAGGGGATCGAGTGCACCCTCACTCAGTAAGTTTGCAGCCGACACCAAGTTGGGCGGGAGCGTCGATCTGCTTGAGGGTAGGATGGCTCTACAGAGGGATCTGGACAGGCTGGATCGATGGGCCGAGGCCGATGGTATGAGGTTCAACAAGGCCAAGTGCCGGGTCCTGCACTTGGGTCACAACAACCCCGTGC